>NC_045633.1:5819756-6153910 GCF_009829155.1 Mustela erminea
CCAACTGTTTCACTGTGTAGGTGGTTACAGCTTTGGGGTGCAGCGCTAGGGGTCTCCTTTAAGGAAGGAACTTGTCCTTCAGCTGCATGGTGTGCTAGAGTTGACAGATTCTAGCCAGGGGGATTTTGCTCATTTGTGGGACTCCTTTAGCCAGAAGTCTTTCTCCTGATCTCCCCACTGGGCTGGCTGACCCTCTGCCAGGTGCATCGCAGTCTGGGGTTCCCTCTGGCCAATGCTTCCTCACCATTTTATGTTTCCAGGTGTCACACCCAGTAAACCTCTGTGCTCCTAACTCCATCTCAGTGTCTGCTTCTCAGAGAGCCCAGTCAGTGGGTCAGAGATCAGTTACCATCCGATCAGAGAAGCAGAACCACTAAGGGTGACATGGAGAAGAGATTTATTGTGGGAGCAGGGAGTCAGTAGAAGGGTAACCACTGGGCAAGGTGGCGGCTTTTCTGAATCTGGTGTTGGGTATGAAGTCAGCAGGGTCAGCGGTTGGGAAGGAAAGGTCCATATGTTGTGGGGAAAAGCAAAGATGAACGGCGGGGGGTGGGGTGGGGGCATGAGGACAGCATGGAACTTACAAGGACAAACCGGAATGTGCATGTGTTACCGCCTCCAACCTTGATGATTGTGGGAGACTGTCAAATAAATAAATAGAATAAATAGAACTACCCTATGACCCAGCAATTGCACTACTGGGTATTTACCCTAAAGATACAAACGTAGTGATCCAAAGGGGCGCGTGCACCCGAATGTTTATAGCAGCAATGTCCACAATAGCCAAACTATGGAAAGAACCTAGATGTCCATCAACAGATGAATGGATAAAGAAGATGTGGTATATATACACAATGGAATACTATGCAGCCATCAAAAGAAATGAAATCTTACCATTTGCGACGACGTGGATGGAACTAGAGCGTATCATGCTTAGCGAAGTAAGTCAAGCGGAGAAAGACAACTATCATATGATCTCCCTGATATGAGGAAGTGGTGATGCAACATGGGGGCTTAAAGGGGTAGGAGAAGAATGAATGAAACAAGATGGGATCGGGAGGGAGACAAACCATAAGTGACTCTTAATCTCACAAAACAAACAGAGGGTTGCTGGGGGGAGGGGGGTTGGGAGAAGGGGGGTGGGGTTATGGACATTGGGGAAGGTATGTGCTTTGGTGAGTGCTGTGAAGTGTGTAAACCTGGAGATTCACAGACCTGTACCCCTGGGGATAAAAATATATTATATGTTTATAAAAAATAAGAAATTAAAAAAAAAATAAGGAGAGGAGAGGACCCAAGGAGACTTTGGGGTTTTTAACGGTTTAACCTCTTAGAACATTTGTCTTTATATGTTTATGTTGATTTTTACACATGTTCTCATATGAGTCATGCTGTACATACTGTCTGTCAATGACAATAAGCACTCTCTAGGGGCACCTGGGTGGCTCAGTGGGTTAAAGCCTCTGCCTTCAACTCAGGTCATGATCCCAGGGTCCTGAAATCGAGCCCCGCATCAGGCTCTCTGCTCAGCAGGGAGCCTATTTCCTCCACTCTCTGCCTGCTTCTCTGCCTACTTGTGATCTCTCTCTGTCAAATAAATAAATAAAGTCTTAAAAAAAAAGTACTCTCTACAACATCATTTTAAGCAGATAAATACCATCTTGTTTTATGAATGTGTCATATTAATCTTCACCAGTCCCATTGTGGTGGCTTCATTCTGCTTCCACTTAGCTAAGCTGGGATTCCATTTCTAATTCCCTTCCCTCATTGGTCCTGAGCAAGATATGGGCAAGCTTTGACAACTGGAAGTGAAGAGACAGCCATTTGTATGCTCTGAAGGTCAGCATAGGGGTACCACTGCCAGTCACATACTTGGAAGCCAGGCCTGCACCAGCCCCAGTCACTGGGTGTTCCATCCACATTGTTGCAAATGGCAAGATTTCATTTCTTTTTATGGATGCATAGTATTCCATTGTGTATATATACCACATCTTCTTTATCCATTCATCTTTTTTTTTTTAAAGATTTTATTTATTTATTTGACAGAGATCACAAGTAGGCAGAGAGGCAGGCAGAGAGAGAGGAGGAAGCAGGCTCTCCGCTGAGCAGAGAGCCCGATGCGGGGCTCGAACCCAGGACCCTGAGATCATGACCAGAGCCGAAGGCAGCGGCTTAATCCACTGAGCCACCCAGGCGCCCCTATCCATTCATCTTTTGATGAATGCCCATTTCTTGATTGGATTATATGGTCCTTCATCCATTTTGAGTCTATTTTTGTGTGTGGTGTAAGGAAATGGTCCAATTTCATTTTTCTGCATGTGGCCGTCCAATTTTCCCAACACCATTTATTGAAGAGGCTGTCTTTTTTCCATTGGACATTCTTTCCTGCTTTGTCGAAGATTCGTTGACCATAGAGTTGAGGGACTATTTCTGGGCTCTCTATTCTGTTCCATTGATCTATGTGTCTGTTTTTGTGCCAGTACCATGCTGTCTTGATGATGACAGCTTTGTAATAGAGCTTAAAGTCCGGAATTGTGATGCCACCAACCTTGGCTTTCTTTTCCAATATTCCTTTGGCTATTCGAGGTCTTTTCTGGTTCCATATAAATTTTAGGATTATTTGTTCCACTTCTTTGAAAAAGATGGATGGTACTTTGATAGGAATTGCATTAAATGTGTAGATTGCTTTAGGTAGCATAGGCATTTTCACAATATTTGTTCTTCCAATCCAGGAGCATGGAACATTTTTCCATTTCTTTGTGTCTTCCTCATTTCTTTCATGAGTACTTTATAGTTTTCTGAGTATAGATTCTTAGCCTCTTTGGTTAGGTTTATTCCTAGGTATCTTATGGTTTTGGGTGCAATTGTAAATGGGATTGACTCCTTAATTTCTCTTTCTTCTATCTTGTTGTTGGTGTAGAGAAATGCAACTGATTTCTGTGCATTGATTTTATGTCCTGACACTTTACTGAATTCCTGTACAAGTTCTAGCAGTTTTGGAGTGGAGTCTTTTGGGTTTTCCTTATATAGTATCATATCATCTGCGAAGAGTGAGTTTGACTTCTTCTTTGCCAATTTGGATGCCTTTAATTTCCTTTTGTTGTCTGATTGCTGAGGCTAGGACTTCTAGTACTATGTTGAATAGCAGTGGTGATAATACACATCCCTGCCATGTTCCTGACCTTAGTGGAAAGGCTTTCAATTTTTCTCCATTGAGAATGATATTTGCGGTGGGTTTTTCATAGATGGCTTTGATGATATTGAGGTATGTGCCCTCTATCCCTACACTTTGAAGAGTTTTGATCAGGAAGGGATGCTGTACTTTGTCAAATGCTTTTTCAGCATCTATTGAGAGTATCATATGGTTCTTGTTCTTTCTTTTATTGATGTGTTGTATCACATTGATTGATTTGCGGATGTTGAACCAACCTTGCAGCCCTGGAATAAATCCCACTTGGTTGTGGTGAATAATCCTTATAATGTACTGTTGAATCCTATTGGCTAGTATTTTAGTGAGAATTTTTGCATCTGTGTTCATCAAGGATATTGGTCTATAGCTCTCTTTTTTGATGGGATCCTTGTCTGGTTTTGGGATCAAGGTGATGCTGGCCTCATAAAATGAGTTTGGAAGTTTTCCTTCCATTTCTATTTTTTGGAACAGTTTCAGGAGAATAGGAGTTAGTTCTTCTTTAAATGTTTGGTAGAATTCCCCCGGGAAGCCGTCTGGCCCTGGGCTTTTGTTTGTTTGGAGATTTTTGATGACTGTTTCAATCTCCTTACTGGTTATGGGCCTGTTCAGGCTTTCTATTTCTTCCTGGTTCAGTTGTGGTAATTTATATGTTTCTAGGAATGCATCCATTTCTTCCAGATTGTCCAATTTGTTGGCATAAAGTTGCTCATAGTATGTTCTTATAACTGTCTGTATTTCTTTGGTGTTAGTTGTGATCTCTCCTCTTTCATTCATGATTTTATTTATTTGGGTCCTTTCTCTTTTCTTTTGGATAAGTCTGGCCAGGGGTTTATAAATGTTATTAATTCTTTCAAAGAACCAGCTCCTAGTTTCGTTGATTTGTTCTGTTGTTTTTTTGGTTTCTATTTCATTGGTTTCTGCTCTGATCTTTATGATTTCTCTTCTCCTGCTGGGTTTAGGGTTTCTTTCTTGTTCTTTCTCCAGCTCCTTTAGGTGTAGGGTTAGGTTGTGTACCTGAGACCTTTATTATTTCTTGAGAAAGGCTTGTATCATTATATATTTTCCTCTCAGGACTGCCTTTGTTGTGTCCCACAGATTTTGAACCATTGTGTTTTCATTATCATTTGTTTCCATGAATTTTTTCAATTCTTTAATTTCCTGGTTGACCCATTCATTCTTTAGAAGGCTGCTGTTTAGTCTCCATGTATTTGGGTTCTTTCCATACTTCCTCTTGTGGTTGAGTTCTACCTTCAGAGCATTGTGGTCTGAAAATATGCAGGGAATGATCCCAATCTTTTGATACCGGTTGAGTCGTGATTTAGGATCGAGGATGTGATCTATTCTGGAGAATGTTCCATGTGCACTAGAGAAGAATGTGTATTCTGTTGCTTTGGGATGAAATGCTCCGAATATATCTGTGATGTCCATCTGGTCCAGTGTGTCACTTAAGGCCTTTATTTCCTTGTTGATCTTTTGCTTGGATGATCTGTGCTGTTCAGTGAGGGGAGTGTTAAAGTCCCCTACTATTATTGTATTATTGTTGATGTGTTTCTTTGATTTTGTTATTAATTGGTTTATATAGTTGGCTGCTCCCACGTAGGGGGTATAGACATTTAAAATTGTTAGATCTTCTTGCTGGACAGACCCTTTGAGTATGATAAAATGTCCTTCCTCATCTCTTATTATAGTCTTTGGCTTAAAATCTAATTGATCTGATATAAGGATTGCCACTCCTGCTTTCTTCTGATGTCCATTAGCATGGTAAATTCTTTTCCACCCCCTCACTTTAAATCTGGAGGTGTCTTCGGGTTTAAAATGAGTTTCTTGTAGGCAACATATAGATGGGTTTTTTTTTTTTTTATCCATTCTGATACCCTGTGTCTTTTGATTGGGGCATTTAGCCCATTAACATTCAGGGTAAGTATTGAGAGATATGAATTTAGTGCCATTGTATTGCCTGTAAGGTGACTGTTACTGTATATGGTCTCTGTTCCTTTCTGACCTACCATTTGTAGGCTCTCTCTTTGCTTAGAGGACCCCTTTCACTATTTCCTGTAGAGCTGGTTTGGTGTTTGCAAATTCTTTCAGTTTTTGTTTGTCCTGGAAGCTTTTAATCTCTCCTTCTATTTTCAATGATAGCCTAGCTGGATATAGTATTCTTGACTGCATGTTTTTCTCGTTTAGAGCTCTGAATATATCATGCCAGTTCTTTCTGGCCTGCCAGGTGTCTGTGGATAAGTCTGCTGCCAATCTAATATTTTTACCATTGTATGTTACAGACTTCTTTTCCTGGGCTGCTTTCAGGATTTTCTCTTCGTCACTAAGACTTGCAAATTTTACTATTAAGTGACGGGGTGGGCCTATTCTTATTGATTTTGAGGGGTGTTCTCTGCACCTCCTGAATTTTGATGCTTGTTCCCTTTGCCACGTTGGGGAAATTCTCCCCAATAATTCTCTCCAGTATACCTTCTGCTCCCCTCTCTATTTCTTCTCCTTCTGGAATCCCAATTATTCTAATGTTGTTTCATCTTATGGTGTCACTTATCCCTCACCTTCTCCCCTCGTGGTCCAGGTGCTGTTTGTCCCTCTTTTGCTCAGCTTCTCTATTCTCTGTCATTTGGTCTTCTATATCGCTAATTCTTTCTTCTGCCTCATTTATCCTAGCAGTGAGAGCCTCCATTTTTTATTGCACCTCATTAATAGCTTTTTTGATTTCAACTTGGTTAGATTTTAGTTCTTTTATTTCTCCAGAAAGGGATTTTATATCTGTCAAGAGGGTTTCTCTAATATCTTCCATGCCTTTTTCGAGCCCGGCTAGAACCTTGAGAATTGTCATTCTGAACTGTAGATCTGACATATTACCAATGTCTGTATTGATTAGGTCCCTAGCCTTCGGTACTGCTTCTTCTTTTTTTTTGTGGTGAATTTTTCCGCCTTGTCATTTTGTCTAGATAAGAGTATATGAAGGAGCAAGTAAAATACTAAATGGGTGGCAACAACCCCAGGAAAATATGCTTTAACCAAATCAGAAGAGATCCAAATCGTGAGGGGGGAGAAAGGGGCTAGAAAGAGGTGCAGAAAGAAAAAAGAAAGAAAAGAATTAAAAAAAGAAAACGAATAAAGAAAAGTATAAAAAAGGAAAATATATATATATTAGATAAACTAGTTAAAAAGTGTTAAAAAAGAAAAGGGCAAAAGTTAAAAAAATTTTAGCAGAAGAAGAGAGAATAAAAAATGAAAAAGAAAAAAAATTAAATTAACTGCAAGACTAAAGAATCATAGGGAGAAAGCCATGAATTCCGTGCTTTGCTTTCTCCTCCTCTGGAATTCTGCTGCTCTCCTTGGTATTGGAACTGCACTCCTTTGTAGGTGAACTTGGTCTTGGCTGGATTTCTTGTTGATCTTCTGGGGGAAGGGCCTGGTGTAGTGATTCTCAGTGTCTTTGCCCCAGGCGGAATTGCACGGCCCTTACCAGGGGCCGGGCTGAGTAATCCGCTCGGGTTTGCTTTCAGGAGCTTTTGTTCCCTGAGCGCTTTCCGTAGAGTTCCGGAGGACGGGAATACAAATGGCGGCCTCCTGGTCTCCGGCCCGGAGGAGCCGAGAGCCCAGGGCCCCACTCCTCAGTGCGCCCTCAGAGAAAAGCGCCCAGTTACTCCCGTCTGCCTGACCTCCAGCCACGCTTCGAGCTCACCGAGCCTGCGACCGGTTCAAGGTAACCCCGAGCTGGGAGCTCACTGTCGGCTCTGTCTCTGTAGCCGGCTTCCCTGTTCTACTACCTGTAATCTCTGAGACACTGAGACACCCCCGATCCCTCTGTGACCCTGCGGGACCTGAGGCCACGCTGACCCCGCATGGGCTTCACCCCGGTTTAGCCTCTGGAGCGATGTCCCTCAGCGGAACAGACTTTTAAAAGTCCCGATTTTGTGCTCCGTTGCTCCGCCGCTTGCCGGGAGCCAGCCCCTCCCCCCGGGGTCTATCTTCCCATCGCTTTGGATTCACTTCTCTGCCGGTCCTACTTTTCACAAAGTGGTTGTTTTTCTGTTTCTAGAATTGCTATTCTCTTCGATCTGCTGGTGGATTTGCAGGTGTTTGCAATCTTTAGATAAGCTATCTAGCTGATCTCCTGCTAGCTGTAGTCTCAGCCTGCTACTTCTCCGCCATCTTGACTCCTCCCACTCTCCTCTCCTTTAAACTCTTAAATAGTTTCACACATTTACAATGTCTAAGTATTTTTGTATTGTTTTAGAATGATATCTCTTTAAAAAAAATTAAAATTATTTATTTATTTATTTGAGAGAGAGAGAGAGAGAGAGAGAGCAGGGGGAGGAGCAGAGGGAGAGGGACAGACTCCCTGTTGAGCATGGAGCCCAATGCAGGGCTCAGTCTCATGACCTTGAGATCACGACCTGAGCTAAAATCAAGAGACATACAAATGGCTAACAGATACATGAAAAAGTGTTCATTATCATTAGCCATCAGAGAAATTCAAATCAAAACCACATTAGATACCACATAATACCAGTTGGAATGGCCAAAATGAACAGGACAGGAAACAACGTGTGTTGGAGAGGATGTGGAGAAAGGGGAACCCTCTTACACTATTGGTGGGAATGCAGACTGGTGCAGCCAGTGGAAAACAGTGTGGAGATTCCTTAGGAAACTAAAAATAGAGCTACCCTATGACCCTGCAATTGCACTACTGGGTATTTACTCAGGTAGGGAAAAGAAGGGCCACCTGTACCCCAGTGATCACGGCACAATGGCCATGGTCGCCAAACTGTGGGAAGAGCCAAGATGCCCTTCAACAGACAAATGGATAAAGAAGACATGGTCCATATATACAATGAGTATTATGCTTCCATCAGAAATGATGAACACCCAACTTTCGTATCAACATGGTTGGGACTGGAGGAGATTATGCTGAGTGAAATAAGTCAAGCAGAGAGAGTCAATTATCACATGGTTTCACTTACTTGTGGAGTATAAGGAATAACACGGAGGAGATTGGGTGAAGGACAGAGAAGTGAGTTGACGTAAATCGGAGGGAGAGATGAACCATGAGAGACTGTGGACTCTGAGAAACAAACCGAAGGTTGGGGAGGGGAGAAGGTGGGGTTTGGGGAGAGCCTGGTGGTGGGTATTAAGGAGGGCACGTGTTGCATGGAGCACTGGGTGTGATGCATAAACAATGAATCTTGGAACACTGAAGAAATAAAAATTAAAAAAAAAAAAAAGAGCCAAACACTTAATGGACAGAGCCACCTAGGTACCACTTGAAATTTCTCTTTCAGTGATGACCAAAGCTTTCTAATAGCATTGCTCTAAACTACACTATTTGAAATGTTATCTATATATACTTTACTAAATTGTAAGTATAGAGTCATAATAGTTACAGTTACTGCTCATTGGACGAAGCCCTCCACAAGCATCATGTCATTTAATTCTTTTTTTTTTTTTTTAGAGATTTTATTTATTTATTTGACAGACAGGATCACAAGCATGCAGAGAGGCAGGCAGAGAGAGAGAGAGGAGGAAGCAGGCTCCCCGCAGAGCAGAGAGCCCGATGTGGGGCTCGACCCCAGGACCCCAAGATCATGACCCGAACCAAAGGCAGAGGCCTAACCCACTGAGCCACCTAGGCGCCCCATGTCATTTAATTCTTACGCTAAACCTGTGAGTTAGGTATTTTTATTAACTCCGTGTTATGGATGTGAAGTCCTATTCTCAAGATCATGTATCTAGTAAATCATGAAATCCATGGTTCTTGCCCTTAAATCATTAAGCCGTTTAGTCTATTGAGAAATTGTTGGTTTCCAGTCACATAGGCATCTCTTTGCATTAAACATCCTCCTTGATTTTCTTCCAATTTTATGTGTGAAATCTCCTAATTCTCCCTCAGGGTATACTCATTTGATATCGATAAGGTTCAGGACAGGCTGCTCCCAAATATGCCACTTGGGCATATTAATTATTTTGAATTGAAGTTATTTAAGAAACAGCTGGTGCCAGAAGGACACCCGGGTCTTCCTCTATCTCCAGAGAGCAGGAGGGTATTCCCTGCCCTGTACCTGGAGGAGAGAGGCGTCCTTATCGCCAGACACGGGGCGACAAGGCAGTAGAAACATTCTTATTATTTCTTCATTAATTGGCTTACCCCAAGCCCAAACCACTTTGTGTAGTGTGAGTCAACAAACCTATTGTTTCTTTGTCTGAAAAGAACCACACTGCCTGTTTTGGTTATTTCTTTGAGTCTCATATTATCACATGATCTCTTGCCCGTATAAAATTACATTTGTTTTTCTCCTGTTAATCTATTTTATATCAACTTAATTATTAGACCGAAGAACTTAGAAATGAAGAAAGGAAAAGCCGTCCTTCCCTACAGTACTTAAGAGACCTGCTTGTCCCTTCCCAGCACAAGTTGTGGGATACCAAAACCCCTACCAGTCTCTCTCCTGACCCTGAGCAGTATTTTCAGACTTCGTCTGAAAATGATTGCTCCGTCAAGCAAATGATTACTTCATTAACTATTAACATTCATTAACACTGATAAGCCAAGCAGATATAACCAAGCCCACTGTCATAGAGCTCCTATTCTGGAAGACAATACCGAAAGTAAATACACACAAAAAGTGAAGTTCAAATACAGATTGACTGCCGAAAGAAGGAAAAGCAGGGTGACTTTATAGGCAGTGACTGAGACTGGGGTGCGGCCAGTTTAGATAAGACGGTTGGTGAAGGAGGTGCTATTCGAGGTGGGACCTGAAGGCTGAGATCAAGTCTGCCATGCAGTGGTCAGCAGGAAAAACATTCCAGCCAGAAAGAATAGCAAGTACAAAGGTCCTGAGGTGGGAACAGAAAGTATTCAGTAAGTGAGGAGAGAGTTAAAAGAGATATTGAAAGAGGTGGAGACTTTATTACATAGGTCAGTATACATTTTGGGTTTTATTCTAGGAAGCACAGGAAGGCATCGGAGAGTTTTAAAGGCGGGCAATTTATGACATTTTGTAAAATTTAAATTTGTCACTTTGGTTGCTGTGTGAAGAATGGATTGGAGGGAGTAGAGTCGAAGTGGGGTTTGACAGTTCCTTAGTACTTAAGCAGAATTGCCATATGACCCAGCAGTTCCAACCCTAGGTAATATTGACCTTAAAAATAAAAATTTATAGATGGTGCCTGGCTGGCTCAGTCGGTAGAGCCTGTGACTCTTGATCTCAGGGTTGTGAGTTTCAAGCCCCAGGTTGGGTGTGGGGGGATTACTTAAATAAACAAATAGATCTTCAAATACTGGAAGTTTATTTTATCAGCAAAAATGGGTTTATTCGGGAATAGGAGGGAATTACAATTCAGGACAAGCAAGCTCTGGCTAAAGATGGGGTTGTTCTCTCGGGAGGTCGCTTGGAGAAAAGCGGGAGGTCAGGGTGGTGGCAGTTCCTCACTCACTATGTCGCAGGGGTGGTTGATGTCTCACAGGAGATGCACTGTCCATCTTTTCCTGTTGGGGACTGTAGCTGATGATTCTTTCCCGGTGAAAG
Organism: Mustela erminea; assembly: GCF_009829155.1. NCBI lineage: Eukaryota > Metazoa > Chordata > Mammalia > Carnivora > Mustelidae > Mustela > Mustela erminea. Next base: position 5,830,482 of record NC_045633.1, read on the forward strand.
TTCTGCTATTGGGGTCTGTAATTGACGGTCCTTCCTGTGGCTGATGGTTTGTGGTACGGTGTGAAAGCTCCCCCCTTCTAGTCTCCCAGCTTCAAAGGTGAGAAGTGTGGAAACAGGCCACAACAGGGACAACCTCGAAGACACAAAGCTGAGTGAAAGGAGCCATCCTGAAAAGGCTAGAGATTGTATAATTCCTTCTAGAATAGGTAAATGCATCGGGACAGGGAAGCAGAGTCATGGCTGGGGGCAGGAGAGAATGTTTGTTTGTTTGTTTGTTTGTTTTTCTGTTTTTTTTTTTTTTTAAGATTTTATTTATCCCAGGGCGCCTGGGTGGCTCAGTGGTTAAGCCGCTGCCTTCGGCTCAGGTCATGATCTCAGGGTCCTGGGATCGAGCCCCGCATCGGGCTCTCTGCTCAGCAGGGAGCCTGCTTCCTCCTCTCTCTCTGCCTGCCTCTCTGCCTGCTTGTGATCTCTCTCCGTCAAATAAATAAATAAAATCTTTAAAAAAAATAAAAAAAAATAAAAAAAGATTTTATTTATCCCACTGAGACAGAGCAGGAGCATGGGGAGGAGCAGAGGGAGAAGCTGACTCCCCACGGAGCGGGGAGCCCGACTCGGGTCTTGATCCCAGGACCCAGGACTATGACCTGAGCTGAAGGCAAACACTTAGACTGAGGCACCCAGGTGCTTCTAGGGAATTGGTTTGGACTGCTTCATCGATATGAGGTTTCCATTTCCATGCTGTCATTCCACGATGAGAAAAGTTCTGAAACTAGTTAGTGGTGGTTACACACCATTGCAAATGCATCTAAAGCCATTGAATTGTCAACGTTAAAGTGGTTAAAATGGCCAATCAACTGTTATGTGTATTTTACCACCATCACAGTTATGATCATGATGATGATGAATTACCCCAAGTTTTATGAAAAATGCAGCTTCCCACGTCTTCTCTAGAGCTGATGATTTCCCCGGTCTGGGGACTCGTAGGGACATGTCATTAAGAAAAAGAAGAAAAAGAGTGGAAGTAGGAAGACCAGGTAGGCAGTGGGGTGGCTTAGACTAGGAAGGGACAATAGAGGTTAAGGTGAGAAATGATTGGGATCGGGTGACTCTGTCTCAGTTGGTAGAATGTGCAGCTCTTCATCTCAGGGTCATGAGCTCATGTCCCACGTTCAGTGTAGGGGTTACTTAAAAATAAAACAAGGAGAAAGGCATGGGACCTATTTTGAGGGTACAGTCCACAAAACATGCTCAAGGTTTGAATGGGAGGTAATAAGGTAAAAGGAGATTCTAAGGTGGCTCATAGGTTTTTGGCTTGAGCATCCGGTTGGAGGATGGTGCCGTTTATAAAGCTCAGAGATCCTAGGGAGGAAATACATTTGGAAAATAAAGAGTTTTGTGCAAAGGGTATCTTTTCTTGGAGAGAGAGCCTGTGGCAGAGACAGCTAGATGTCTCTTATTGCCCATCCATTTTCCCTTTCTTTAATCATAGAATGTTGATTTTATTTGGAGTAGCAGAGCGCTTAGCTAAGTTTCCTTTGCAGTTAAGGATGGCCAATGAGCTATATAAGCAGGTCTTTAAAGCTCTTTATAGAGGAACATTCAGGGGGAGCGAACATCCCACTCGTCTTTTCCTCGTCTGCCTGCTTAGGGTATGAGCGCCATAGCCATAATGTGAACTTGAACAACCTTCACCTTGAGGTTTGAAGTTACCTGCCAAGAATCAGAGAAGGTGCTTGAATCCCAGATAACTTTGTGGAGGTGCCATACCAGCGCCAGCCTTTTAGGTCTGAGAATAAACCCTAAATTGTTTAATCCATGGTAATTGGATCTCTTACTAGAAGCTGAATACAGTTTCATTTTGATACTATGTCAATTATATATATATATTTCCCTTGAGTTTCCAAAGTCTGCCTTTCAATTCCCATCTTCCTCGAAGGCACACATCAAAGGAGTGCCTAAAACTAGTTTATTCCTAGCATGTAAATCCAGTGGATTAAAAAAATGTTTTCTAAACCTGCTTTGGGTCCAATTATCCCTAACCACCATTGTGTCAGCAATATAAAACAAGCATTTGTATTTTTAATGTGTCATTTTTTGTGCAGTCTCCTAAGTTTGGATATTTTAAGCATTATGCTTTGGACATCAGTGAAAAGTGATAACATTGAAGAGGTTGATTTCAGTTCTCAGGGTACCAAGCATTATACTGGTTTCTGTCCCACAGCTGAGAACATAAGTCCTTCAGTGAATGTGGAAACATTGTTGAGTTCTCTAGATAGACACCTCACACTCATAACGGAGAGTCTGGTACGGACTGGACATTGAGTTATTATTATTTTTTTTGAACCTCTAAAAATAGCCATTTGAAAAATGACAAGGGATACATGTATTTACTTTGATGGAGAACCCCCGAGAAACCGTTGATGCTGATGACTTCTGAGCAGTGGGAATGGAGGTCAGGGAAGGGGGTGGGAGACTTTTGCTTTCCAGAGGACACCTTTAAAAACATTTTTTTACTACCATGGGTTTCATGGTGAGTGGTGAAGAGTGACAATTCTAGAACCCAGGCTGTGATGGTTCAAATTCCATTTTACCACTTACTGGCTCAGTGTCCCTCGGTAAGTTTATAATATTTATCAAACACTTATATTACGATTAACGTGTGCCAAACACAGTTCTGAGCACTTTTTAATTTATTATTATTAAAGTATAAATTACATACAAAGTTACATTAGTTTCAGGTGTACAACATAGTTACTCAACAGGTCTCTGGGTTATCCTGTGCTCATAAACGTAGCTGCTCTCTGTCAACTGTACATTATTTTGAAACCATTGACTATCTTCCCTATGGTGTACCTTCCCGGGAAGCCTGGACCTCCCACGCCTCTTTACCCGTTTTGCCCATCCCGGCCCCCTCCTCCCCTCTGGCAGCTGTGGCTATTTTGGGGTTTGTTTTCTCTTTCTGAGAACTTTTAGGAGGCACTGTAGGTGGCGATTAAGCCTGTGGATTCTAGAACCAGACTCCCTGGGTTCACCTCTGTGACTCTAGGAAATCGACTTAACCTCTCTAGGACTCAGTTTCCTCATCTGTGAAGTGGGGGTGATAATAGCACCTACCTCACACAATTATGCTAAGAAACTGCCCTATCCTGCTGATGTCACTCCATCTTGGTCGGGTCAGTATTCTAGACCATTTCTGGAGGAGGGTCTAGAGCAGGAGTCGGCAAGCTTTATCTGAAAAGAAACAGATAGTAAATATTTTTGGCTGTGTGGGCTGTAAAGTTTCTACCACAGCTACTCAGCTGTGCCGCTGTAGTGCAAAGTCACCTCAGACAAAATGTAAATGAACGAGCACTGATGTGTTCCAATCAAACTGTATTTACACAGTAGCAGGTAGCTTGGGCCCACCGAGCGCAGGCTGACGTGACGAAGACACTGTAAAAATTAATAAACGGAAAACTTGTTATAGTCAAGAGGCCGTAGAAAGGGGAGCCACCCATACCATTTAATGCTGACTACATGTAGAATGGTCAGTGGAAGACCCCAGTAGAAGAATATGCCCTTAAGAATGGTCCACTTCAGGCCCCAACAGGGAAAAGGTGCATACTGCATCTCCTACAAGAAATGGACCACCCCTGGGAGTCAGTCAATGAGAAAAATTCTTGCTTTTCTCCATTGGAATTTATTTTATTTTATTTTTTTAAAGATTTTATTTATTTATTTGACAGACAGAGATCACAAGCAGGCAGAGAGGCAGGCAGAGAGAGAGAGAGAGGAGGAAGCAGGCTCCCTGCAGAGCAGAGAGCCCGATGTGGGGCTCGATCCCAGGACCTTGGGATCATGACCTGAGCTGAAGGCAGAGGCTTAACCCACTGAGCCACCCAGGCGCCCATTGGAGTTTATTTTAAAAGAACCCCTGCCAGGGGCACCTGGGAGGTTCAGTCAGTTAAGCATCCTACTCTTGATTTCAGCTCAGGTCTTGATCTCAGAGTTGAGAGTTCAACCCCTGTGTTGGGCTCCATGCCAGCTTCCTCCTCCTCCATAAAACAATGTTTCTGTCCTTTGCTTGCTGGACTTACCTGTGGTCTCGCTGTGGCTTGTTTGTCCCCAGTTGTAATTCTCTATTATCCCCCCAATAAACCCATTTTTGGTGGTAAAATAACTGACAGGTTTTTTTTTTTTTTAAAGATTTCATTTATTTATTTGACAGAGATAGAGATTACCAGTAAGCAGAGAGGCAGATGGAGAGAGAAAGGGAAACAGGCTCCCTGCTGAGCAAGGAGCCTGATGTGGGACCCGATCCCAGGACCCTGAGACCATGACCTGAGCTGAAGGCAGAGGCTTAACCCACTGAGCCACCCAGGCGCCCCAAAATAACTGACAGTTTTATTTTCAAGGTGAACATTATTCTCATTTGCTCATTCTGGGAGATGCCGCTCACGGATCTAGAGACGCCCCCTAGTGGACGCACCTCAGACTAGGAAGTCGAGCCACCGCATAAACGCTCCACACTGCCCTGAGTGGGTCCAACAATTCCACTGTATAAAATGCGGGCTTGTGGTGCGCCTGGGTGGCTCAGTGGGTTAAGCCGCTGCCTTCGGCTCAGGTCATGATCTCAGGGTGCTGGGATCGAGTCCCGCATCGGGCTCTCTGCTCAGCAGGGAGCCTGCTTCCCTTCCTCTCTCTCTGCCTGCCTCTCCATCTGCTTGTGATTTCTCTCTGTCAAATAAATAAATAAAATCTTTAAAAAAAAAAATGCGGGCTTGCATATTGCAGAGTTAATGAGGTAACTTGGATTAACCTTCTGTGATGATGGCAGCCAAGCGGCAATCATGTCATACCTGAATTTGCAGTAGTATGGGTCAGGTGTTCACAGAACTTTACTGTACTTACATCTCTGGGGAAAATGCTTAACTCTTGGTCTTATTTTAATATAAAGGAAACAACAGTGCCATGGCACTTTTATTCATTAATTCTAGGTCCAATGGCCTGCCGGGATGCAAAGATGAAAGCTACAATCTTACCCTTAAGAAAAGAACCCCAGGAAGCAAGCAATTGATACGCAGCGTTTCCTGTGTCACTGTGAAGTCCTTTTTGACGCTGGAGCTAGCAAAGACTGAGAACCAAAACAAAAGATACAATGGATGCTTGTTAAGAGGTGATGAGAAGGGCACTATGTAGATTTCTTTTTTTTTTTTTTTTAAGATTTTATTTATTTATTTATTTGACAGAGAGAGAGAGGTCACAAGTAGGCAGAGAGGCAGACAGAGAGAGAGAGAGGAGGAAGCAGGCTCCCCCGCCCCCCCAGCAGAGAGCCCCATGCGGGGCTCCATCCCAGGACCCTGAGATCATGACCTGAGCCCAAGGCAGAGGCTTAACCCACTGAGCCCCCCAGGCGCCCCCCTCTTAAAAATTCTTGCTGGGGCACCGCTCTTGGTATCGTACTTCCGCCCACGTGAAGACCACCCCTCCTGAGCAGTTACTCGGACGAGTCACCTCCACTGTCTGTTCTTCATGACTCTCAGTCCGTCCTGGGTCCTCAGCCCATGGGACCCTCCATCTGCCATCAGCAATGCCCAGTTCATTCTTTTCTCCTTCCGTTGTCAGGGACTACTGGTCCCTTCTTCCAACGTTATGCTAGTGTGAGTTAGCATCTAGCTATTTTAACTTATTTTCTTCATTGAAAATCTCAGCTGCGTTAATGCTTCTTGTAAAAATGGAAAACAATTCAGAAGCGCGTATAGGAAAACGTGAGAGCCCCTCCTTCCCTCCACTCATCCTGCTCCCTGAAGATGACCACCGTGAATAGTTTTGCGCTCATCCTTCTGGAAGTCTTTTTCAAAATGCAATACAGACTAATGGATGTTTACTACAAATGTGCATGATTTATAGAAAATGGTGGATTAAGGTGGATTCCCACAGCTCTGGGAATGGGGCTGATTCCATCTGTATCTTGTACGATTAGGCAGCATGAGAACATGACCCAAGTCGTTAAAACTTCACTCCTCCTAGGCTTCCTGGGGACCCCTTTCTGGCCGCTGCTTTTTGTTTCCCTTTGGGATCCTCTCTCTTCTGCCCCGTCCCTAAAGGCTGGTGTTCTTCGGGGCTCTGGTTGATGGATCACAGGCTATATCTTCCTTCTTCAGACTTGCAAACCCTCATGTGTTACTGAAATGTGTGCAGAGTTAAAGCTGAGCAGGAACCAATCGTTACCGGAAGTCAAAGTAGGATGTACTAGTAAATTCTGGCCTCATTTCAGTCAGGGTCGATATCCATGCAGAAGATGACCCGTCCAAGCATTACTGCTGCCACTACTACCACTGGCGTCCTGGTTGCCTAAAAAAGAACTCAGATATTATTGCTGAAATAAACACCGTCTACCTCTACCCCCGTCACCACTATTGCCAATATCCATTTGCATCTGTGGATGATCATGGGCTGTTGTTATATAACTGGCATGGGAAGGGGGTATTGGGAGCCTGGGATGGAGGCAGTGAGGGGAAGCAGGAATGATAGGAATGAGCAAAGGACCACGTGGCATCTGTGCCTGCTGGACCCCTTGGAATAGGTTGGAGCCTTTGTCATTGAATGTAAAGGATGGGGCGCCTGGGTGGCTCAGTGGGTTGGAGCCTCTGCCTTCGGCTCAGGTCATGATCCCAGGGTCCTGGGATTGAGTCCCGCATCGGGCTCTCTGCTCGGCAGGGAGCCTGCTTCCTCCTCTCTCTCTGCCTAACTCTCTGCCTACTTGTGATCTCTGTCTGTGAAATAAATAAATAAAATCTTAAAAAAAAAAGTATAAAGGACAGGGGCTATTGGATTGTTCATTTATTTGTTTTAAGATTTTATTTATTTATTTGACAGCGAGACAGAGAGATCACAAGTAGGCAGAGAGACAAGCAGAGAGAGAGAGAAGGAAGCAGGCTCCCCGCTGAACAGAGAGCCCGATGCGGGGCTCGACCCCAGGACCCTGAGATCATGACTCAAGCTGAAGGCAGTTGATTAACGCACTGAGCCACCCAGGCGCCCATGTTTTTGTTTTTGCTTTTTAAAACTTTTTTGGTTAGGTGAGAAAAATGCATAAAGCAAGTAGACAGCACAAGGAAATTGCCAGAAAGCAAACACCCACCTAAGTAACCACCACCCAGGTGAAGAGCTACCACACGACCAGCCCCCCAGGAGCCCCCGGTGCTTCCTCACCTTCAAAACCCTTCCCTCCCCGCCCCACCCCTCCCCAGCAAAGGAAACTATGTTCTTGAGTTTTTGGTAACCTCTCCATTGCTCTTCTTCCTGTGTGTGTCCCCTTAGAGCGCATCGCCAGACCATGCCGTTGGCTTTTGCCTGGTTTTCAGCTTTATGTAGAATTATTCAAAATACTTTTTAGAGGGACCGTTTTCTTTCACTTAACTTGAGTGACATTCACGCACGTCATTGTGGCAGGGGTGGGGGGGTGTCTGGGCATTCTCACTCTTCTCTGGCCTTCCCTCCCATTGTGTGGATCAGCCACGCTTGTTGTTGTTGTAGCCCATTCCACTGCAGAAGGACGCAGGGCTTGTGTCCAGTGTTTGGCTTCAGGAATACGCAGAACTGCTTTTATGAGAGTCCTTGGGGTTGTCGGGAAAACAAGCAGGGTTGCACGATGGACAGGTGCCGCCTCTCCAGGCAGCTCTGTGAGGACCTGGGGCTCTACCTCACTACCCGTGCAGACAGCCCCACGGGGGTCGCTCTCAGACAGCCTTCCTTTCTGCGGCATCCCGTGCCTCCCTCCGAGGCCAAGGAGAAAGGGGACTTCGGTGTTCTCAGACAGGTGCTCTTTGGACACAGGAATAGGGTACATGGAGGAGGCTCGGAGGCATTGACATTTGGGCATAAGAAGGAATGTTCCAGATGTGAATCCACTCCACCAAGATTTTCCCCAGACCCGTGACTAATGAGTGGGGAAGGGCTCTCTTCAGACCGTCTGGGGGTTTCTTGTTGGCTGGGGGACAGGCAGAGAGGGGTTTCCACTGGCCGCACTGGAGTGAAAGGGCTTGCCCTCTTCCCACCGGCAGCAGAGGGGGTTCGCACCGATGGCCTTGGAACGAAGCACTCACAGTCCGTGAGCATCGGCAGTGACTGGCGGTGCTTTTGCAGGGCCTGGAAGAGCCCCACAGTGGGCGAGAAGCAGGTCTGACCCCATGCATTGGCGAAATAAAGCAGACTTCCCTTCCCTGACCTCTCTGTTCCAACGGAGATTGCCTCAGGAGCTTCCCCGTATCCTGGTTGACAGATCAAATGATGGAATTAATGTTGATTAAATGCTTGTTATGGGGGCGCCTGGGTGGTTCAGGGATTAAGCCTCTGTCTTCGGCTCAGGTCTTGATCTCAGGGTCCTGGGATCAAGCCCCGCATTGGGTTCTCTAAATAAAATCTTAAAAAATTTAAAAAAAAAGCTTATTATGTGTCAGGCCTGGATGGAAGCACTTTACATGCATATGCATTTAAGGCTCATATATTACTGGTAGCGAGACCATGTGTATCAATTAAGCTTTTGTTTTGTGACAAATGTCCCCAAAATATAGTGTCTTTAAAAAAAAATTATTTATTTATTTGAGAGAGAGAGAAAAAGAGAGAGAGTGGGATGGGGAGGGGCAGACGGAGAAGGAGAGAGAGAGACGATCTAGCAGACTTCCTGCTGAGTGGGGAGCCCATGCTGGACTCCATCTCACAACCCTGAGATCATGACCTGTGCCAAAATCAGGAGTCAGACACTTAACCAACTGAACCACCCAAGTGCCCCGGGATGTAGGGTCTTTTTTTTTTTTTTTAATTGTATTTATTTGACAGAGATCACAAGTAGGCAGAGAGGCAGGCAGAGAGAGAGGAAGGGAAGCAGGCTCCCCGCTGAGCAGATCCTACGCAGAGCTCCATCCCAGGACCCTGGGGCAGAGGCTTTAACCCACTGATCCACCCAGGCGCCCCCAGAAATGTAGTGTTTTAAAGCAACATACATTTGTTATTTCTTACAGTTCTGTGGTTTTATTGTGTTAAAAATAAGACAACAGGCCCCAAATGGAGTCTCTGATGCTAAGCCCCACATTACCAAACGGAGACTGAATACTTAATTTAATTACTGTTTTCTCTTCCCCAGAAATGGAATTTTAAACCAGTCAATCAGGAATTACCTGGTTCGCACTAATTAGGAAAGCTCCCTGACAGACTCCCGCCCTCCCCTGCAAAGTGACCTTGCTACAACCAGTCTACTTTGTGTGCACATAACTTCCTTGGCCTTGTTCCCTGCTACCTATAAAAGTCTTCATTTTGGGGGCACCTGGGTGGCTCAGTGGGTTAAGCCTCTGCCCTTGGCTCAGGTCATGATCCCAGGGGTCGGGGATCAAGTCCCATATCGGGCTCTCTGCTCAGCAGGGAGCCTGCTTCTCCTCATCTCTGTCTGTCTCTCTGCCTGCTTGTGATCTCTCTCTCTGTCAAATAAATAAAAATAAAATCTTAAAAAAAAAAAGTCTTCATTTTGTACAGCTACTCAGAGCTCCTTTCTATCTGCTAGATGGCACGTTACCTGATTCCTGGATCACCAAAAAAAGCCAATAAGATTAGAATTTGCTCCTGAATTTTGTGTGGTTTTTAAAATTTTTTATTTTTTATAAACATATATTTTTAACCCCCGGGGTACACGTATGTGAATCACCAGGTTTACACACTTCACAGCACTCACCATAGCACATACCCTCCCCAATGTCCATAACCACACCCCCCTTCTCCAAACCCCCTCCCCCCAGCAACCCTCAGTTTGTTTTGTGAGATTAAGAGTCACTTATGGTTTGTCTCCCTCCCGATCCCATCTTGTTTCATTGATTCTTCTCCTACCCCCTTAACCCCCCATGCTGCATCTCCATTTCCTCATATCAGGGAGATCATATGATAGTTGTCTTTCTCCGCTTGACTTATTTCGCTAAGCATGATACGCTCTAGTTCCATCCACATCGTCGCAAATGGCAAGATTGCATTTCTTTTGATGGCTGCATAATATTCCATTGTGTGTATATACCACATCTTCTTTATCCATTCATCTATTGATGGACATCTAGGTTCTTTCCATAGTTTGGCTATTGTGGACATTGCTGCTATAAACATTCGGGTGCATGTGCCCCTTCGGATCACTATGTTTGTATCTTTAGGGTAAATACCCAGTAGTGCAATTGCTGGGTCATAGGGTATTTCTATTTTCAACATTTTGAGGAACCTCCATGCTGTTTTCCAGAGTGGTTGCACCAGCTTGCATTCCCACCAATAGTGTAGGAGGGTTCCCCTTTCTCCGCATCCTCGCCAGCATCTGTCATTTCCTGACTTGTTAATTTTAGCCATTCTGACTGGTGTGAGGTGGTATCTCATTGTGGTTTTGATTTGTATTTCCCTGATGCCGAGTGATATGGAGCACTTTTTCATGTGTCTGTTGGCCATCTGGATGTCTTTGGAGAAATGTCTGTTCATGTCCTCTGCTCATTTCTTGATTGGATTATTGTTCTTTGGGTGTTGAGTTTGCTAAGTTCTTTATAGATTTTGGACACTAGCCCTTTATCTGATATGTCGTTTGCAAATATCTTCTCCCACTCTGTCAGCTGTCTTTTGGTTTTGTTAACTGTTTCCTTTGCTGTGCAAAAGCTTTTTATCTGATAAAATCCCAATAGTTCATTTTTGCCCTTGCTTTTGGTGATGTTCCTAGGAAGATGTTGCTGTGGCTGAGGTTGAAGAGGTTGCTGCCCGTGTTCTCGTCAAGGATTTTGATGGATTCCTTTCTCACATTGAGGTCCTTCATCCATTTTGAGTCTATTTTTGTGTGTGGTGTAAGGAAATGGTCCAATTTCATTTTTCTGCATGTGGCTGTCCAGTTTTCCCAACACCATTTATTGAAGAGGCTGTCTTTTTTCCATTGGACATTCTTTCCTGCTTTGTCGAAGATTCATTGACCATAGAGTTGAGGGACTATTTCTGGGCTCTCTATTCTGTTCCATTGATCTATGTGTCTGTTTTTGTGCCAGTACCATGCTGTCTTGATGATGACAGCTTTGTAATAGAGCTTGAAGTCCAGAATTGTGATGCCACCAACTTTGGCTTTCTTTTTCAATATTCCTTTGGCTATTCGAGGTCTTTTCTGGTTCCATATAAATTTTAGGATTATTTGTTCCATTTCTTTGAAAAAGATGGATAGTACTTTGATAGGAATTGCATTAAATGTGTAGATTGCTTTAGGTAGCATAGACATTTTCACAATATTTATTCTTCCAATCCAGGAGCATGGAACATTTTTCCATTTCTTTGTGTCTTCCTCAATTTCTTTCATGAGTACTTTATAGTTTTCTGAGTATAGATTCTTAGCCTCTTTGGTTAGGTTTATTCCTAGGTATCTTATGGTTTTGGGTGCAATTGTAAATGGGATTGACTCCTTAATTTCTCTTTCTTCTGTCTTGTTGGTGTAGAGAAATGCAACTGATTTCTGTGCATTGATTTTATGTCCTGACACTTTACTGAATTCCTATACAAGTTCTAGCAGTTTTGGAGTGGAGTCTTTTGGGTTTTCCTTATATAGTATCATATCATCTGCGAAGAGTGATAGTTTGACTTCTTCTTTGCCGATTTGGATGCCTTTAATTTCCTTTTGTTGTCTGATTGCTGAGGCTAGGACTTCTAGTACTATGTTGAATAGCAGTGGTGATAATGGATATCCCTGCCGTGTTCCTGACCTTAGTGGAAAGGCTTTCAGTTTTTCTCCATTGAGAATGATATTTGCGGTGGGTATTTCATAGATGGCTTTGATGATATTGAGGTATGTGCCCTCTATCCCTACACTTTGAAGAGTTTTGATCAGGAAGGGATGCTGTACTTTGTCAAATGCTTTTTCAGCATCTATTGAGAGAATCATATGGTTCTTGTTCTTTCTTTTATTGATGTTTTGTATCACATTGATTGTTTTGCGGATGTTGAACCAACCTTGCAGCCCTGGAATAAAATCCCACTTGGTCGTGGTGAATAATCCTTTTAATGTACTGTTGAATCCTATTGGCTAGTATTTTGGTGAGAATTTTTGCATCTGTGTTTATCAAGGATATTGGTCTGTAGTTCTCTTTTTTGATGGGATCCTTGTCTGGTTTTGGGATCAAAGTGATGCTAGCCTCATAAAATGAGTTTGGAAGTTTTCCTTCCATTTCTATTTTTTGGAACAGTTTCAGGAGAATAGGAGTTAGTTCTTCTTTAAATGTTCGGTAGAATTCCCCCGGGAAGCCATCTGGCCCTGGGCTTTTGTTTGTTTGGAGATTTTTGATGACTGTTTCAATCTCCTTACTGGTTATGGGTCTGTTCAGGCTTTCAATTTCTTCCAGGTTCAGTTGTGGTAATTTATATGTTTCTAGGAATGCATCCATTTCTTCCAGATTGTCCAATTTGTTGGCATAAAGTTGCTCATAGTATGTTCTTATAATTGTCTGTATTTCTTTGGTGTTAGTTGTGATCGCTCCTCTTTCATTCATGATTGTATTTATTTGGGTCCTTTCTCTTTTCTTTTGGATAAGTCTGGCCAGGGGTTTATCAATGTTATTAATTCTTTCAGACAACCAGCTCCTAGTTTCGTTGATTTGTTCTATTGCTTTTTTGGTTTCTATTTCATTGATTTCTGCTCTGATCTTTATGATATCTCTTCTCCTGCTGGGTTTAGGGTTTCTTTCTTGTTCTTTCTCCAGCTCCTTTAGGTGTAGGGTTAGGTTGTGTACCTGAGACCTTTCTTATTTCTTGAGAAAGGCTTGTACCACTCTATATTTTCATCTCAGGACTGCCTTTGTTGTGTCCCACAGATTTTGAACCGTTGTGTTTTCATTATCATTTGTTTCCATGAATTTTTCCAATTCTTCTTTAATTTCCTGGTTGACCCATTTATTCTTTAGAAGGATGCTGTTTAGTCTCCATGTATTTGGATTCTTTCCAAACTTCCTCTTGTTTTTGAGTTCTAGCTTCAGAGCATTGTGGTCTGAAAATATGCAGGGAATGATCCCAATCTTTTGATACCGGTTGAGACCTGATTTAGGATCGAGGATGTGATCTATTCTGGAGAACGTTCCATGTGCACTAGAGAAGAATGTGTATTCTGTTGCTTTGGGATGAAATGTTCTGAATATATCTGTGATGTCCATCTGGTCCAGTGTGTCACTTAAGGCCTTTATTTCCTTGTTGATCTTTTGCTTGGATGATCTGTGCTGTTCAGTGAGGGGAGTGTTAAAGTCCTCTACTATTATTGTATTATTGTTGATGTGTTTCTTTGATTTTGTTATTAATTGGTTTATATAGTTGGCTGCTCCCACGTTGGGGGTATAGACATTTAAAATTGTTAGATCTTCTTGCTGGACAGACCCTTTGAGTATGATAAAGTGTCCTTCCTCATCTCTTATTATAGTCTTTTGCTTAAAGTCTAATTGATCTGATATAAGGATTGCCACTCCTGCTTTCTTCTGATGTCTATTAGCATGGTAAATTCTTTTCCACCCCCTCACTTTAAATCTGGAGGTGTCTTCGGGTTTAAAATGAGTTTCTTGTAGGCAACATATAGATGGGTTTTGTTTTTTTATCCATTCTGATACCCTGTGTCTTTGATTGGGGCATTTAGCCCATTAACATTCAGGGTAAGTATTGAGAGATATGAATTTAGTGCCATTGTATTGCCTGTAAGGTGACTGTTACTGGATATTGTCTCTGTTCCTTTCTGATCTACTACTTTTAGGCTCTCTCTTTGCTTAGAGGACCCCTTTCACTATTTCCTGTAGAGCTGGTTTGGTGTTTGCAAATTCTTTCAGTTTTTGTTTGTCCTGGAAGCTTTTAATCTCTCCTTCTATTTTCAATGATAGCCTAGCTGGATATAGTATTCTTGGCTGCATATTTTTCTCATTTAGTGCTCTGAATATATCATGCCAGCTCTTTCTGGCCTGCCACGTGTCTGTGGATAAGTCTGCTGCCAATCTAATATTTTTACCATTGTATGTTACAGACTTCTTATCCTGGGCTGCTTTCAGGATTTTCTCTTTGTCACTAAGACTTGCAAATTTTACTATTAGATGATGGGGTGTGGGCCTATTCTTATTGATTTTGAGGGGCATTCTCTGCACCTCCTGGATTTTGATGCTTGTTCCCTTTGCCATATTGGGGAGATTCTCTCCAATAATTCTCTCCAGTATACCTTCTGCTCCCCTCTCTTTCTTCTTCTTCTGGAATCCCAATTATTCTAATGTTGTTTCGTCTTATGGTGTCACTTATCTCTCAAATTCTCCCCTTGTGATCCAGTCACTGTTTGTCCCTCTTTTGCTCAGCTTCTTTATTTTCTGTCATTTGGTCTTCTATATCGCTAACTCTTTCTTCTGCCTCATTTATCCTAGCAGTGAGAGCCTCCATTTTTGATTGCATCTCGTTAATAGCTTTTTTGATTTCAACTTGGTTAGATTTTAGTTCTTTTATTTCTCCAGAAAGGGCTTTTATATCTCCCGAGAGGGTTTCTCTAATATCCTCCATGCCTTTTTCGAGCCCAGCTAGAACCTTGAGAATCGTCATTCTGAACTTTAGATCTCACATATTACCAATGTCTGTATTGATTAGGTCCCTAGTCTTTGGTACTGCCTCTTGTTCTTTTTTTTGTGGTGAATTTTTCGGCCTTGTCATTTTGTCCAGATAAGAGTATATGAAGGAGCAAGTAAAATACTAAAAGGGTGGCAACAACCCCAGGACAATATGCTTTAACCAAATAAGAAGAGATCCCAAATCGTGAGGGGGGAAGAAGGGGGTAAAAAGAGGTTCAGAAAGAAGAAAGAAAAAAAAAGCGAAGAAAAGAAACAATTAAAAAAAGAAGACGAATAAAGAAAAAATATAAAAAATATATATATATATTAGATAAACTAGTTAAAAACGTTAAAAAAGAAAAGCGTAAAAGTTAAAAAAATTTAGCAAAAGAGAAAAAAATTTGAAAAAGAAAAAAAGTTAAATTAACTGCAAGACTAAAGAATCATAGGGAGAAAGCCATGAGTTCCGTGCTTTGCTTTCTCCTCCTCTGGAATTCTGCTGCTCTCCTTGGTATTGAAACCGCACTCCTTGGTAGGTGAACTTGTTTTTGGCTGGATTTCTTGTTGATCTTCTTGGGGAGGGGCCTGTTGTAGTGATTCTCAAGTGTCTTTGCCCCAGGGGGAATTGCGCCGCCCTTACCAGGGGCTGAGTAATCCGCTCAGGTTTGCTTTCAGGAGCTTTTGTTCCCTGAGCGCTTTCCGTAGAGTTCCGGAGGACGGGAATACAAATGGCGGCCTCCTGGTCTCCGGCCTGGAGGAGCCGAGAGCCGGGGCCCCACTCCTCAGTGCGCCCTCAGAGAAAAGCGCCCAGTTACTCCCGTCTGCCTGACCTCCGGCCGTGCTCCGAGCTCACCGAGCCTGTGACCGGTTCAAGGTAACCCCGAGCTGGGAGCTTACTGTCGGCTCTGTCTCTGTAGCCGGCTTCCTTGTTCTAATACCTGCGAGCTCTGCGACACTCAGGCACCCCCGATCCTCCTGTGACCCTGAGGGACCGGAGGCCACGCTGACCCTGCGTGGGCTTTACCCCGGTTTAGCCTCTGGAGCGATGTCCCTCAGCGGAACAGACTTTTAAAAGTCCTGATTTTGTGCGCCGTTGCTCCGCCGCTTGCCTGGAGCCGGCCCCTCCCCCCGGGGGTCTATCTTCCCGTCGCTTTGGATTCACTTCTCTGCCAGTCCTACCTTTCAGATAGTGGTTGTTTTTCTGTTTCTAGAATTGCTGTTTTTCTCTTCAATCTGCCGTTGGATTTGCAGGTGTTTGCACTCTTTAGATAAGCTATCTAGCTGATCTCCTGCTACTGAAGTAGTCTCAGCCTGCTACTTCTCAGCCATCTTGACTCCTCCGAATTTTGTGTCTTTGAACAACTGGGCATTTATTCTAATTTGGGCCGGCTCTGCTCGAGCTGGCTGGTCTTCGATAGCATCTGGTCCAGTGTCAGCCGGAGTGACAGCCACACGCTTCTCACAAGCCCATTCTTGCTCAGCGTGGTGGTGGGAAGATTCCCGGCAGCAGGAGAGAGTAAGCCCTAATGGGCGAACACATCTTCAGCCTCTCCCTGTGTCCCATTTGCTAATATCCCATTGGTCAAAAGCAAGGTACGCGGCTAAAACCGATGCGTTTGGAAGGTATGGATATGGGGTGGAAGAGAATTATGGAAACAATCTTGCAAACAACCCACGGTTTTGTTTTTAAGATTTTATTTATTTATTTGAGACAGAGAGAGAGTGTGATAAGGGGAGAGGAGCAGAAGGAGAGGCAGAAGGAGAAGCAGACTATCTGCTGAGCAGGGAGTGCAATGCGGGGCTCGATGCGTGATTGGATCCCAGGACCCTGAGATCAGGACCGGGGCTGAAGGCAGACTCTTAACTGACTGAGCCACCCAGGCGCCCCTCCCACTGTGTGCTCTTATCACCCCCATTTTATTGATGAGGAAACAAATGCTTGGAGAAGCTAGGGAACTTGATTACACAGCTGCTGTTGGGCAGAGCTTAGTCTCAAATCCAGGACAAGTGGGGGCAACTTCTGTGCCTTCGGTCCTGTGCTGTGTGTACTGCCTGCTTTCTCAGACCTGAGCCATCGTGTCCCAGGGCACCAGCTCAGTGGGGGAAGAGAGAGAGGAAGTTACTTAAGCAGCCTCCCCCAGGAGCCACTTAGCCAGATTGCTAGCAGGTGTCCATATTGCCTGCTGAATTGAACAACCTCTCCAGCTCTGAGGAAAATCATCTTCTTAAACCTGACCCGTAGTTCAGCTATTGTACTGGACACTGTGACCTTGGAGTAATCTTGGGAATGTGGGAAATAGATGGAAAGAATAGAAGATGGTGGCAGAAATGAGCCATTGTGCTGCACGTAAATGTGTTAGCCCAGTGGGCAGTCCTTAAATACCTACCATGTCTGAGCTAGATCCTGACTGTTTAGGAGAAGTACAGGCAGGGGAACTGTTGTTCTCTGGAATACGTTTTCAACAAGGTGTGTTAAGGGAACTTGTTGGCTTGATGGCGTTGAAGACAAGACAACAGACATAAAATGGAGTCACCCATACTAAGCCCACATGGCCAAAATGAGACTCCACTGAAATACAGTTTCAGGTCTCCCAGCAATGGAACCTTAAACCAGCCAATCGAGAGTCGCCAGGTCAGCATGCATTAGGTCATCTGCCTGGCAGACCCCTGCCCTTCCCTACAAGAAAAGTAACCTTGCAATAGCCAGTCTGCATTTTGTGTTGTTCCTGCTCCCTTCTGCCTCTGCAGTCTCTTGACCATTTTCTATCTGCTAGGTTGGGTGCTGCTCATTCATGATTTTTCAGGTAAATTCTGTTTTTTTTTTTTTTTTTAAATTTTATTTATTTGACAGAGATCACAAGTAGGCAGAGAGGCAGGCAGAGAGAGAGGGGAAAGCAGGCTCTCCGCTGAGCAGAGAGCCTGATGTGGGGCTTGATCCCAGGACCCTGGGATCATGACTCTGGGAAAATGGGGGTGAGCAGGCAGATTTGGGGTAGAAATTAGAGGAATAAAATCCCCACACCCCATTTTAGATTTGCAATCAAGCTGAAACTCTCAGTCTCCCAGGGTTTGGGTTTTAAAGTGGGAGTGGGGGGAGTATTTGTAAGAAACAAAGACCCAAATTTGCATTTGAATGTGGTGCCAATCAAGGCTCCTGAGCTGGAACACCATTAGCAGGAAGGTAGCTATGCAAATGCTCATTAGTTTTGTAGATTCACAGAAGCATGCTAAGAGAGCTTGAGTATCTGATGAGATCCAGCGGCCTCAGTGAGCAGCCACCTTTCTCCCCAGAGAAAGGTAATGTTCCCCAAGAATAACTATAATTTTCTTTACTCCTCTCTCTCTCTCTCTCTCTCTCTCACACACACACACACACACATGCACACACACACACATACCTCTATCTCCTCGTATTCTCAGGGTCTCAGGATGTCAAAAGTGGAAGGACAGTAGAAACTTCTAGGTCAGGACATCACTTAGGGGAAAACTGGGTAGAGAAGAGGAAGAGGTAGGAATGTACAACTTGGTCATGGAAGGAGTTGGGAAAGAATCTGTTTATTCTAAGGACCTATTTAGCAAGAAGCTTTCTTAAAGTTAAACTGTCCCTGCTCCCCTTCCCCCAGGGGATTTACTTGGAGACAAGTCCCGGAAACCAGCCTCAGGTAACAAAGCTCAAATACAGGGGTGGGTCAGGCCAGGTGGAGACATCCGATTGGGGGGGGGGGCTATATGCATATTGTCTCCCTGGTTACCAAGGAGTATGGGCCCCTCCCTTTGGGAGCCTATTGGGCGCCAAACCCAACCAAGGTGATAGGCTGGGTCAAATATCCACTAGGGTAAATTGTAACTCAGTTGGTCACCTAGCATCACTGTGGAGTTTCCTGTTTGTGTGTTACAATCTCATTGGCCACCTGTGCATGGCCAGGCCTGACCGCATGGCCTTTGCCCTTAAAATCTAGTCTGTGAAACAGAGAAGGGTCGCCCTCTCTTGTAAGAGGTGTGTCCCCGAACGTTTGGTTAGATTCTTGATGCTTGGTGCAAAATAAAGCTTTGCTTTACCTTCGCTTTATGTCAGTCTCACTCCTTTAATCACGGACCCATTATTGGGGCATAACATTTATCACCCACAGAACCCTTTCTTCACGGAAAGGAAAGAATCTTAATGGGTTGAGGACAGAATGGAAACACACAATGGGGCCAGGAACCCTTCAGGAGAATTTCAAAGAAGAGCAGACCCCTGCCGGAAGGACTGGAAAGGTGGCGGAGGGTAGGCAGGTGCAACTTGTAGTGGAAGAAACGCACAGAGAGATGAACAGGTCATAGGGACATTGGGACACTGTAAAGGGAAAAGTTCTCAGGCTTAACCCTTGTCCTGGCCCTAAGGGAGCTTCTAGGACAGTACCTGGCCCACAGGAGGAATCCAATAGCGCTGTGATTGAGGTAGATTGAGGTTCAAGTTCCAGCTTTCCCGCAGAGCTTCCTTTTTTTTTTTTTTTTTAAGATTTTATTTATTTATTTGACAGAGAGAGAGATCACAAATAGGCAGAGAGACAGACAGAGAGAGAGATGAGGAGAAGCAGGCTCCCTGCTGAGCAGAGAGCCCAATGAGGGACTTGATCCCAGGCCCCTGGGATCATGACCTGAGTCGAAGGCAGAGGCTTAACCCACTGAGCCACCCAGGCGCCCCAGAGCTTCCTTTTTTACCAGTCTCCTATTTATGCACATTCATGCTGAGCTAGACTGTCCTGGTTTTGATCAGTAATGCTGGTCTTCAGGAGAGTGTGCCTAGGGAGGCAGAAGGATGTCCCCCAAGGTGAGGTCTGTCTTGGAAGCTGTGAGTGACATTGTTTTGGCTAGGCAAGGGGCATGTGAGCATTTTCTCTTCCTCTTTTGTGTCTGAACTTCCTTTTATTTTTTTTTCTCCCCTGGTTACCTTCTGTCTTCCACGTGGGCATGTTCTTCAGGGAAGGTGGTCTCTATTCCCAAGGAAGTGGCATCGTTGGTCCAAACCAACCTTGTTTTCTTGTTCCCCTTCCTTCATGATTGGCTTATGCACGGCCTAAGAAATTCTGACAAAGAACGTGTGCTGGGGCTTCTGGCAAAGGTTTTCCTTGTTGATTGGAAGAAGAAGAAGAGGGAAGAACAACCCCTTGACTGTCTCTGGATACTGTTGTGAGAAGGAAAATGCTGCCTGGGGCTTGAGCAGCCATTTTGTGGCCATGAGGAGGCTCATAGGTTGAGCACAGCAGAAAGACGCTGGGCTTTCCTGATGAGCTGCTGAAATCAACCCAGTCTGAGGCTGCCTCATTTTATTATGTGAGATAATAACAATTCTTCAGAGTTTAAAGTCAGATGAATTGGCAGGGGCTATTTCTTGTTACTGAATGTTCCATAAAAAGAGAGATGGAGATGTACCTTGGAGGCCTGAGGAGGGAGGCTCTGAGGAAAGCGAGAGACTGAGACCAGAGAAAGAAGGCTAGAAACTGGAATGTTTCTCTAGGAAGAGCCGCTGTGAGTGGCCTGACCTTTCACAGAGCATAGTGACTAAAACCGTGGACTAGGGGCAGAGTTGCCCACTTTCCAGTTCCACATTCACCGCTTCCTAGCCCTGTCACGGTTATGCCCCAATAATGGGTCCGTGATTAAAGGAGCGAGACTGATAAAAAGCGAAGGTCAAACAAAGCTTTTATTTCGCGCCAAGCATCAAGAATCTAACCGAACGTTCGGGGACACACCTCTTACAAGAGAGGGCGACCCTTCTCTGTTTCACAGACTAGATTTTAAGGGCAAAGGCCATGCGGTCAGGCCTGGCTATGCACAGGTGGCCAATGAGATTGTAACACACACACAGGAAACTCCACAGTGATGCTAGGTGACCAACTGAGTTACAATTTACCCTAGTGGACATTTGAACCAGCCTATTACACCTTGATTGGGCGCCCAAAGGGTGAGGCCCATACTCCTTGTTAACCAGGGAGACAGTATGCTTCCCCCTACTGATCAGATGTCTCCACCTGGCCTGACCCACCTTTGTATCTGGGCTTTGTTACCTGAAGCTGGTTTCCGGGGCTTGTCTCCAAGTAAATCCCCTGGGGGAAGGGGAGTAGGGACAGTTTCTAAATAGGTCCTTACATCACCTTGGGCAAGTTGCTTGATGCCAGTTTCCTTACCTGTAAAACAAGAGCATAGTAGTACTACTCTACAGGATGCAAGAAAATTAAATTAATAATGTGAGGGACGTAGCAGTATCTGTGTCTGTGGGCAGTATGTAGCCCATGGTAAGTAGGACACAAGTATTAGCCATGAGATGAGTAGCATCTAAAAACCAGTACCAATTTTTTCCCTTTGTATGTTGTAATTCCCCCTCGTAAAGAAATTAGACTTTTTATTTGAAGATAATTGTAGATCTATATGCTTTTATAAGAAAGAATGGAAACCTCAAGTACCATGTATTGGGCTTCTCCCAATTACAACATTTTGCAAGACTATATTTCTTAAAAAAGATTTATTTATCTATCTATTTATTTAAGATTTTATTTATTTATTTATTTGATAGAGATCACAAGTAGGCAGAGAGGCAGGCAGAGAGAGAGGAGGAAGCAGGCTCCCCGTCCAGCAGAGAGCCAGATGGGGGGCTCGATTCCAGGACCCTGGGATCATGACCTGAGCTGAAGGCAGAGGCTTTAACCCACCGAGCCACCCAGGCACCCGGTTCATTCATTTTTATTCCTGAAGAATAGGCCATGGTGTGGCTATTCCAGAGATTGTTAAGCTATTTATCCAGTGAAAGACATTTAGGTTATTTCCAGGTTCTGACTAACATGAATAAAGCTGCTGTAAACATTTGGGTAGAGATTTTTGTGTGAGCATAAATTTTCATTTCTGTGGGACGAATGCCCCAAAGTGCCATTGCTGGGGTCATATAGCTGGTGCATATTTAGTTTTTTAAGAGACTGCCAAAGTGTTTCCAGAATGGCCGTAACATTTTACATTCTCACCAGCAACGTGTATTTCTTCACCACCTTGCCAACATTAGGTGTTGTCACTGTTTTTTATTTTAGTCATTCTCCTAGGTGTGTGGTTTTAATTTGCATTTCCCTCATGGTGAATGATATTAAACTTCCTTTCCTGGGCTTATTTGCCATCTGTATATTCTCTTCATATAAAGTATCTCCATATCTTTTGCTCATTTTCTAATTGGATTGGTTTTTGTTTTTTTGCTTTTTTACTATTGAGTTTTGAGAGTTCTTTATGTGTTCTGGATACTAGTCCTTCATTGGATATGTGGTTTGCAAATATTTTCTCTCAATCTGTAGGTACCAGTCTTTTTTTTTTTTTTTTTTTTTGGTAAAGTTTTATTTATTTATTTATTTGACACAGAGAGAGAGAGAGAGATCACAAGTAGGCAGAGAGGCAGGCAAAGGGGGAGGGGGAAGCAGGCTCCCTGCTGAACAGAGAGCCCAATGTGGGGCTCGATCCCAGGACTCTGGGATCATGACCTGAGCTGAAGGCAGAGGCTTTAACCCACTGAGCCAACCAGACACCCTGGTACCAGTCTATCTTTTTGTCCTTTTAATAAGGTCTCAAGACTCTGCTTCAATATTTCAGATGATTCTTGGAAGGGAGGAAGCTGGAACTTGAATTTTAGATAATGAGCACTTAATTAATGCAGTGTGTTCATAATAACAGATGGGAGCCAGGAATGCACGGTGGAAAGGGAGAATGGGGGGAGACAAGGCATTTATGTTCTCCCTGACCCTAAGGACACAGAATTGGGAATTATCCCTAGTGAGAGCTCCCATTTGAGGGTGCTAAGATGGACTGCACTTGGGAAAACCATCTCTTGGCAGCCGCCAAGAAGAGAAAGAAAAGTAGAGTTGAAGAAAGGACCCAAACTCTTCAGAATTAGAAAAACTACCAAGAGACGATCAGGATGTCCCCCTTACTTCTCATCAATGAGGACATTTGTATCTCAAATAGTAAGAACTGCAGAAGTTCAGAGAAGATTTAGATGGCCCGGAACATCAAGGTTGCTTGGCCAGTTGCCTCCGTTTGAAGATGGAAAACCAAGCGTGGGAAAATGGATTCTGTCCCTCATCTTCCTCAATACACGTGTTTCTGGGACAAAGAGAGAGAGGAGAGATTCTTGAAAAGGAGAAATTAAAAAGTTTAAAATAGAGCTGGCAGAAGTGAGGGGAGAAGGAAATGTCAAGAAAGATCTAGCAGCTTGGGGGGTGGTCATCACTGCAGATTTGAAAACTTAGCCTCTCAGTGGGGATGTTGGAGATGTTTCTGTCTGGAAAATGAGGGTTTCTGTAAAGTGGGGAGCATAATTATTCACTGGGCATGAAGTCCTCCTAAAGGAGAAATAATGTCACATTTAAGGTCTTTTATTTTTTCTTCCAGTAATCTGCTTTTCTTGTTGTAAAAGTAGGACATGTTCGACTGAGTAATAACAACATTGTTGAATCACTATATTGTATACCTGAAACTAATATAGCACTATGTTAGCTATGATGGAATTATCATTAAAAACTTTAAAAAAATCAAATAAATAAAAATTTTACAAAATGCCCTCTCCCCCAAACATGGAGCACTTTTCCTTAAAGAAAACATGGAAACTACTAACAAGGAAAAAGAAAAACAGAAGGAAGGAAAAGAAATTACTCCTAATTCTACTACACTACCAAAGCTGTTTTACATTACTTCCATTATTTCACACTATTTTTTAAAACATGCTACAAAGCTCACATTTTGTGTCCAGCTTTTTATTTTCCCTTTTCCATTATATGACAATTTTCCTTGTTATTAGAAACTTTCGGTCAATGTAATTTTTAATGCTACTTCATAATATATCAAGCAGCTGGACTATAATTTCCTGAATAAATCATTCCCATTAGTTGGACAATTAGCTTGTTTCCAGTTTCTGTCTATTAAAATTAATGTTTCGATGAAAGCTGCTACGAGAATACCCACAGTCACTATTCACGAGGCACTTACTGCGCAAAGTGGTTCACAGCCCTCATTTATTTGATTCTCCGAACAACCCTGCCAGGCAGACATGATTGTGGCCTGTTCCCCTTTCTTTTTATTATTAAATTATAAAAATACAATGTGTCTCTATAAAAGCAATTCAAGCAAAACTAAAGGGATCTAATAGGAAAAGGCATGAAACACCAATGATTGCTGGAAAACCACTAGAAGCCAGGGAGAGGCCCTGAATTCCTCCCCCGTCCACAACGAAACATACAGATTTCAGAGGGAGCATGGTCCTGCCAACACCTTGATTTCAGACTTCTACTTCCAGAGCTGTTAAACGATACATTTTTGGTTTTTAAAAAATACATTTGTCTATAAAGCCACCCAGTTTGTTGTACTCTGTGAAAGTTGTTCTAGAAAACTAAAACCCATGCAAACTTCCAGAACTAGTATGGGACAGAGCTGGAATTTCAAGTCAGGTAGGTGAGACCCCAAAGCCAGTGCCCTTAATCAAACAGGATTATTATTATTGTTTTTTGTTTGTTTGTATGTTTTGTTTTTGTTTTTGTTTTTTAAAAAAGCAAACACCTATATAATGCAGATCCTATGCCAGGCTCCGTTCGAGGCACTTCACACTGATTTCTCAGAAGTAGGCATTTTCCCACTATGTGGTTGAGGGATTTCCTCCTGGAATTAGCCGGCGGCGTCCACTAGGGGGCAGGCCCGCACCTTTGTGTACAGCAAGGACAAGAACCCAGAAGGCGGGAGGCCTACCATCTGGCAGTTCCCTCTGCACAAATTGCCTAGAGCTTTGGTCCACTCAAGCCAGGACGGCCTCTCAAGACGGGGATGCTCATTCTAGAAGCACAGAAGCTTCTGGATTCTCTGAGGGAGGGAGAACCAGGCACCTGGGGGCATGGGCAGTCTGGTCTCTAGGGAGCTCTGCCTTGGGGTAAGGAACATGTCAGCTGTTTCTCCTCCAAACAGATCTTGACTCCATTTTCACTCAGCCACCTTCTGAGGAGTAAGGGAGTCAACATTTGTGTTACAGGTGCCATTTGGGGGGCATGGAGGTCCAACTGTTCCCCTTTCTCTGGAACTGACTCAGCAGCCGCATCTGGACCTCCCCACCCTATTCCCCGGTCCACTGTGGAGCCTGAGGGTTTGGCCGCAGTGCGGTGACGGTGGTGAGGAGAAGTCCCTGCATTCTTGCTGCTGAGTCTGTCCTGACTGCGTTTCTTGGTCATTCCGTTCTGCCTCGGATTCTGTCAGTCCCCAGCCAAGACTTTTTACTTCTTACAGTTCCCCCGCTCTTTTAAAGCTAGGCAGAGCGAGCATCAACTACTTACAGAAGAACAAAAGCAAAAACCTGAATTAAAAACATGAATCAACGGGGTGCCTGGGGGGCTCAGTGGGTTAAGCCTCTGCCTTCGGCTCAGGTCATGATCTCAGGGTCCTGGGTTTCAGCCCCACATCGGGCTCTCTGCTGGGCCGGGAGCCTGCTTCCTCCTCTCTCTCTCTGCCTGCCTCTCTGCCTACTTGTGATCTCTGTCTGTCAAATAAATAAAAATAAAATCTTAAAAACAACAACAAAAACATGAATCAAGGGACACCTGGCTGGCTTAGTCAGAAGGGCACGCAACTCTTGCTGTCAGGGTGGGGAGTTCTAGCCTGATGTTGGGTGTAGAGATGACTTAAATCAATAAAACCTAAGAAAAAGAAAAAAAAAGTGACTTAAAAACAAAAGATGGCTAATGTGGGAGGCAGAAATAACTAAGTCTGTTATTTAAAATCATGAGGGAGGGGCGCCTGGGTGGCTCAGTCTGTTAAACAGTCTGCCTTCAGCTCAGGTCATGATCTCAGGGTCCCAGGGTGGAGCCCCAGCTCAGTGGGGAGCCTGCTTCTCCCTCCCCCTGCTTGTGCTCACTTGCTTCCTCTCTCTCTCTCTCTCTCTGTCAAATAAATAAAATCTTTAAAAATAAAAAAATAGGGCGCCTGGGTGGCTCAGTGGGTTGGGCCGCTGCCTTTGGCTCAGGTCATGATCCCAAGATCCTGGGATCGAGTCCCACATCGGGCTCTCTGCTCAGCAGGGAGCCTGCTTCCCTCTCTCTCTCTACCTGCCTCTCTGCCTACTTGTGATCTCTGTCTGTCAAATAAATAAATAAAATCTTTAAAAAAAATAAATAAAAATAAAAATAAAATAAAATAAAATCACGAGGGCAAGAAATAGATAAAAAATAATAAATTCGTAAGAACAACCCGCACACAGAAAAGAGCCTAACTGCTTCGTAGGTTCTTCATCCGTATCCTTTGTCAAGGCTGCAGGAATTCACTAGAAATGATATCACACAAAACCGGGGGAAGAGGAACGCGGGAGAGCGACACGGAGCTGAACTTCCCTTTCGTAGCAACGGAGACGATAAGCTTCAGGTTGATAACTCAAGACAGAGGTAGAACCGCATCATTTCAAATCACAGCGTTACCACCGCAGTTAAAACAAGAGAAGCTTATCTGAGAAGCGAGAGGGGCTTTGCCACATCTTGCTAAACACTGTGGAGCCTCTCATCCTTGTTTTAATTAATTAATTAGTTAATTAATTAATTAATTTTTAAAGATTTTATTTATTTATTTGACAGAGAGAGATCACAAGTAGGCACAGAGGCAGGCAGAGAGAGGAGGAAGCAGGCTCCCCACGGAGCAGAGAGCCCAATGGGGGGACTCGATCCCAGGACCCTGAGATCATGACCTGAGCCGAAGGCAGCTGCTTAACCCACTGAGCCACCCAGGCGCCCTCGTCCTTGTTTTAATTTGCATTCCCTCAGTCGTGCATGAGAAGGACTATGTTCTCCTGTGTTTATATGCCATTCGTTTTTCTTTTTTTCTGTGAATTGCCTTTTTATGTGCCTTCAGGCTTCGTGGAAATTCTCTCCCCTCCCATCGGATCTTGTTATTACTCAGCTCCCTCCTGTGGGCTATTTTTGGCACCTTAGGTGAGATCGACTTTAAGTTCTCCTTTCCCCTTCCTCCTGTCCTCCCCTCTTCCTCCTAGACCTGTGGGAATTGGGAACCGCCCGCTGATAGTGCTGATGCGCGCTTTCTTCCTTGTCCCACTGTGCAGAGGGGGGACAGGTCCGTGGTGCTGATAGACCTTCCATCCGTGTTCAGTATGAAATGACCTTCTCTGTCTTGTCCGGTGCCTTTTATTTCTGAACACTTCCCCCCCGCCCCCTTCTAGACCTTCTGCAGACCCTCTGCATTCTCCTGTGGCCTTAGATTTTTGGAGCAAAAGCCAAGAAAATCTTGGTGGAGGCATCCTGCTCTTTACCTCTGCCACAGACCTCGTCTGGGGCCAGGACTCCCAAAGCTGGCTCTCTGCTTGGGTCGGGGAAGACAGTGGG
The DNA here is from genome assembly GCF_009829155.1 of Mustela erminea. Lineage (NCBI taxonomy): Eukaryota > Metazoa > Chordata > Mammalia > Carnivora > Mustelidae > Mustela > Mustela erminea. Next base: position 5,857,444 of record NC_045633.1, read on the forward strand.
GGAGAGGAAAAGTGTCTACAAAAATCCTCAAGGAAAAGCCAAAATCAGATTTGACCATGTTTGTATGAACACAGAAATGGTTCTGGAAGAAACTGGGTCCAATACTTGTCAGTGTTGCCTTGGGGGAGGGGATTTTCTTTCTTTTTTGAGATTGTGGTTTTTTGTTTTTGTTTTTTTTAAAGATTCACGTATTTATTCCAGAGAGAGAGAGAGGGAGCGAGCCTGTGCAAGCGGGGCCAGAGGCAGAGGGAGAGGGAGAGTCTCAAGCAGACTTCTCCGTGAGTGAGCACGGGAGCCGGATGCAGGGCTTGATCTCAAGACCCTAAGATCAGATGTGAGCCGAAACCAAGAGTCCAAGGCTTAACCAACTGTGCCACCCAGGTGCCCCTGTCATGTCATTTTTAAAATTAGGATTATGGGTGAGTTTTACTTTCTTTCCCTCCTCTCAGACACCTCCATCCTCTCAATATTTGATAAATATTTATAAAATTTAATCATAATTAAATGTTTATAAAAATAATATTTATAAAATATTTATAAGTATTTATAAAATTTTTAGATATTTATAAAACATACATTTAAATATTTATATAAATATTTATAAAAATATTTATTAAATAAATATTTATAAATATTTTATAAATATTTATAAAATATTTATAAAAAATAATAATATGGTGAAATTCAAAGAGTCACAAAGTACTCATCATGAAAATGAAGTTTCTCTTTTAGCTGTATCCCCAAAGGCTGCGACTTATATCACTTTCTTTCTTTCTTTTTTTTTTTAAAGATTTTATTTATTTTTATTTGAAAGACAGAGTTCACAAGCACACAGAGAAGCAGGCAGAGAGAGAGGAAGGGAAGCAGGCTCCCTGCTGAGCAGAGAGCCCGATGTGGGGCTGGATCCCAGGACCCTGAGACCAGGGCCTGAGCCGAAGGCAGAGGCTTAACCCACTGAGCCAGCCACGCACCCTGTCACCCTTTACTCTTTTTATACTAGTGAGTGTATCACATGCAGACTTTTATGCTCCCCACAGTATATCTTGGAAATTGTTTAACATTGGAGCCTGTAAAGATCCACCTCATTTTTAAAAAATGGCTTTGTAGGGGCCCTTGGGTGGCTCAGTCAAACCTTTGTCTGTTGGTTTCGGCTAAGGTCATGGTCTCAGGGTTGGGAGATCAAGGCTTGCATTGGGCCTGCACTCAGCGGGGAGTCTGCTTGAGATTCTCTCTCTCCCTGTGCCCCTCACCCCCCACTCTCTCTCTAAAATAAACAAAGCTTTTTAAAAATGGCTTTGTAATATTCTTTTTTTGGTTTTGTTTTGTCTTGTTTTTAAGTAGGCTCCACACCCAGCATGGAGCCCAATGTGGGACTTGACTTACGACCCTGATATCAAGATCTGAGCTGAAATCAAGAGTTGACACTTAACTGACTAAGCCACACAGACACCCGCTTTTTAAAACTTATTCCTTTTTTAAAAATGTTATATTCTTATATGGAAGTTCTGTAGCATAATGAACTAACTCTCTTCCCATTGGCTGGGAAGACTATTTTCATTGTTTTTTTTGCTACTGCAAATAATAACCCAAAAATATAACCCACAGCAAACATCTTTTCTCAGATTTGGGAGTATGTCTGGGGTTAATCCTTTTTTTTTTTTTTTTTTAAGATTTTATTTATTTATTTGACAGATAGAGATCACAAGTAGGCAGAGAGGCAGGCAGAGAGAGGGGAGGAAGCAGGCTCCCTGCTGAGCAGAGAGCCCGATGTGGGGTTCAATCCCAGGACCCTGAGATCATGACCTGAGCCGAAGGCAGAGGCTCAACCCACTGAGCCACCCAGGTGCCCCTTGGGGTTAATTCTTGAAACTAGGGTTCCCAGGTCGAAGGTGTTTTTGTTTTGCTTTTTGACGCTTCTGATTTTTAATAGCTTATAATTTCCTTCCAAAGAAGTTGTATCAATGTGTGCTCACATCAGCAATGTGTGCAGGTGTCTGTGTCTTTATGTGCAGGTGTCTTTATGCTTCCTTTTCAAACTAATCTCCAGTCATGCTTTTTAATCTTGTCTGTCTGTTGGGTGAGACTGGTATCTTGCTGTGTTTCTTTAATCAGTGGCAAGACTGATCATTTTTTTTTTTTTTAAGTAGGCTCCATGCCCAGTGTGGAGCCCAACGTGAGGCTTGAACTCATGACCCTGAGATCAAGACCCGAGCTGAAATTAAGATTCAGATGCATAACTTACTTAGCCACCCAAGCACTGTTCATCTTTTTATGTTTATAAACCACATGGATTTCTTTTCTTGTGAACTACCTACTCTTGGCCTTTGTCAACATTGTTTTGCTGTTGGGTTGTTGGTCTTCCTTTTATTGATTTTTATTTTTTATTATTTATTTTTTTAGAGAGGGATGGGGAGGGGCAGAGAGAATCTAAAGCAGCACTTGATCCCCAGACCTGAGATGGTGATCTGTGCTGAAATCAAGAGTTAGATGCTGGGACACGTGGGTGGCTCAGTTGATTAAGCGTCTGCCTTTGGCTCAGGTCATGATCCCAGGGTCCTGGGATGGAGTCCTGCATCCGGCTCCCTGCTCAGCAGGGAGCCTGCTTCTCTCTGCCTGCTGTTCCCCCTGCTTGTGCTTGCTCACTCTTTCTCTCTCTCTCTGACAAATAAATAAATAAAATCTTAAAAAAAAAAAAAAAGGAATTCCCTTAAAAAAGAAAAAGGAGTCAAATGCTTAACTGACTGAACCACCCAGGCACCCCTCCCTCTTCTTAATTTTTAAAGATTTTTATTTATTTATTTATTTATTTATTTATTTGATAGACAGAGAGAGATCTCAAGTAGGCAGAAGGCAGGCAGAGAGAGAGGGGAAAGCAGGCTCCCCGCTGAGCAGAGAGCCGGATGTGGAGCTCGATCCCAGGACCCTGGGATCATGACCTGAGCCGAAGGCAGAGGCTTAAACCACTGGGCCACCCAGGCGTCCCCCTCTTCTTAATTTTTAAAAGGTCTTTCTATGTTAGGAAAATTAGCTCATGCTTTGTTACATATGTTGTGAATATTTTTCCTAATTTGCAGTTTGTTTTTTTATTGTTTAGTATCTTTCTTTTTTTGTACTGTGGAGGTTTACTTTTTTTTTTTTTTTAACTTATTGACACTTATCAGTCTTTTCTCAGATTAGTGTTTTTCTAAGAAAGCCCTTCTTTCTTCCAAGATTATTAAAAATTTTCCCATTTCTCTATTCTAGTAGCTTCATTTAAAAAATATTATTATTATTATTATTACTTAATTTTAACATTTTTGCTCTATCTCAAAATAATTTGACATCAAGAATGAGGTAGGGGAGGGGCGCCTGGGTGGCTCAGTGGGTTAAAGCCTCTGCCTTCGGCTCAGGTCATGATCCCAGGGTCCTGGGATCGAGCCCCACATCGGGCTCTCTGCTCTGCAGGGAGCCTGCTTCCTCCTCTCTCTCTGCCTGCCTCTCTGCCTACTTGTGATCTCTGTCTGTCAGATAAATAAATAAAATCTTAAAAAAAAAAAAAAAAGGAATGAGGTAGGGGGCACCTGGGTGGCTCAGTCGGTTAAGCATCTGCCTTTGACTCAGATCATGATCTCAGGGTCCTGGGTTCAAGCCTCACATCAGGCTCCCTGCTTAATGGGGAGTCTGCATCTCTCTCTCTCTCTCTCTGCTCATGCTCTCCCTCTCTCACTCAAATAAATAAATCTTAAAAAAAAAAAAAGAGGGGCGCCTGGGTGACTCAGTGGGTTAAAGCCTCTGCCTTCAGCTCAGGTCATGATCCCGGGGTCCTGGGATCAAGCCCTGAATTGGGCTCTCTTATCAGTAGGGACCCTGCTTCCCCCCCTCTCTCTGCCTGCCTCTCTGACTACTTGTGATCTCTGTCTGTCAAATAAATAAATAAAATCTTAAAAAAAAATGAGGTAGGAACCCACTCAACCTGACACCCTTTTTAATTTGGATGACTACCTACATCTGGAACTATTTTTTGGTAACTCCATCTTTTCCCCCATTCATCTGAAATGCCTTTAAAAAAAAAGATTTTATTTATTTATTTGACAGACAGAGATCATAAGTAGGCAGAGAGAGAGAGAGAGAGGAGGAGGAAGCAGGCTCCCTGCAGAGCAGAGAGCCAGATGTAGGGCTCGATCCCAGGACTCTGGGATCATGATCTGAGCTGAAGGCAAAGGCTTTAACCCAGTGAGCCACCCAGGTGCCCCTGAAATGCCTTTTTTATTCCATATAGAGGCTCAGTAAGATGGATACCAGCAGAAAGTCTTGGTCAACTAAACTGACACGCTGGCCAGTTCTTCATTTTTCTTGCTGATGTTGTTGTCTTTCAAGAAGGTAGAGGAAGTATCTAGAGGAACCGTTGACTTGGGCCAAATTCTGGCCAACTAGGCGGAACAAACTGGTGAGGGGAAGTGACAGGAGCCCTGGTAGAAAGTGACTCTGTCATTCTAGATACTCTGTCTGCCTCCCACCACTTTGGTTAACCCCAGCTCCATCCAGCCCAGCTGGGAACATCCCTTGTGGCCAGCATCCCTGACAGCTTGGTTCTATCTCTAGCAACAGGAAGTCTCACAAGTAAGTTCCCCAAACACGCCCTGCTCTTTCTTGCCTTCATTTCTTTGGAGATGCTCTTCCCTCCCTTTGCAAGACTTTCTCCCACTTTGCCTAGCTAACTATTTATCCTCCCTGGGTCAGTTTCAAGGTTGCCTCCAACATGAAGTCTTCCCTGATATCCTAAGTGAGAAGGTCCTTTGTACCTCCTACACTTCCTTAGTCTTTATCGAAGACTGATGGGGGACGGAAGGATGGGAAAGCCACTCACATTCCAGAAACCTGATGTTCTGGAAAGTGGCCTGGGGTAGATCCCCAGTAAAGATTTTTTTCATAGTCTATCTACCTAGGACCAGGACCGGCTATATAATTTGGGGGGACCAGTGCGGAATGGAACTGCAAAGTGCCCTTGTTCATTGATTACAACATTCAAGATGGTGACAACAGAGCATTAAACCAAGTCTGGGGGCACCTGGGTGGCTCAGTGGGTTAAAGCCTCTGCCTTTAGCTCAGGTCATGATCTCAGGGTCCTGGGATCGAGTCCCACATTGGGCTCTCTGCTCAATAGGAAGCCTGCTTCCCCCCTCTCTCTGCCTGCCTCTCGCCTACTTGTGATCTCTATCCATCAAATAAATAAATCCCTTCTGAGAGCAGAATCCTTTGAGACTGTATGCATCACATTGGCCTTGCAGCGCATTGAATATTGGCCCTCAAAAAGATACGTCCTTGTGCAAATGCATGGCCCCTGTGAATGTGACTATACTTGGAAAAATGGTCTTTGTAGGCATAGCTAAGTTAGGGATCTTGAGGTGAAAAGTTCACCTGGATCACTTGGGTAGACCCCAAATCCAATGACGTGTTCTAAGAGATACACAAGGCAGGTGAGCCAGACAGGGAAGAGAAGGGAGAAACCCAGAGGGGAAGCCAATGTGACTGTGGAGGCAGAGATGGGAGTGATGTGGTCACAAACCAAGGAAGCCAAGGAACGCCGGCAGCCACCAGCTGGAAGAGGCAAGGAAGAATCTTGCCTATAGTCTCCCAGAGCGTGGTCCTGCCAACACCTTGATTTCCACCTTCTTTTCTCCAGGATGATGAGAGAATACATTTCTAGTTTAGCCTAACCCAGTTTGTGGTCATTTGTTATATTAGGAAACAAATATATATATATATATATAGAGAGAGAGAGAGAGAGACATCTCTCTCTATATATATGTCCAGCTTTGCTCACGACAACATTGAAATCATGGGGAAAGGGAAGCCCTCTGTTCCTTGGGGTTACAAAAGCAGTAGAACTATGCTCAGAGCTGCCAAGGCCCCTCCATGGGCAGATCCTACCTGAAGATAAAACCAACCCGGGAAAGTACAGCCAAGAGACAAAGAAAGAGAATGATTCTTTTTTTTTTTTTGTAAGATTTTATTTATTTATTTGACAGAGAGATCACAAGTAGGCAGAGAGGCAGGCAGAGAGAGGAGGAAGCAGACTCCTTGCTGAGCAGAGAGCCTGATGCGGGGCTCCATCCCAGGACCCTGAGATCAAGACCTGAGCTGAAGGCAGAGGCTTAACCCACGGAGCCACCCAGGCGCCCCGAAAGAGAACAATTCTTAAGGACATGGTTGGAAAACCTGGATCAAACTGTGTCTGAAGATAATGCTATCCTTGGAGGTTTTAGTTATGTGAGCCTAAAAATCCTACAAAATCAAACAAGTCCTCTACTCAGTTTAAATTCAACTTTTGTAAACTTGCAACTGAAAGAGTTCGAGTCAATACTCAGATTTCAGGCAACTGAGAAGAACCTTATCCAGCAGGCTTGGAAAGGAAGCTCCCTCAGGAAAACTGAAAAATGCTCACAACTGGCCAGTAAGAATAAAGAGGCGGGAGGGAGAAGCACCAGCGGAGGAGTGTGAATACAAAAGGAGCCCTCTAGGGGAAGCTACATTTGAAAGTTAACTTATTTATTTTTAGTAATCTCTACGCCCAACGCAGGGCTCAAACTCCCAACCCCAAGATCAAGAGTCCCACGTTCCTCTGACTGAGCCTGTCAGGTGCCCCTGACAATCTCTTCTCTAGATTGTAAGCCCAGTGGTGTTTGTTGTTTGTTTGTTTTTGCTTTTTTGGTTGTTGTTTAGATTCCACATGTGAGATCAGACAGTATTATTTATCTTTCTGTAACTTGCTTCACTTAGCATAATGCCATCAAGCCCCATCTATGTTACTGTAAGTGCAATATTTCCTTCTTTTTATATTCCACTGTGTATATGTAAATGTGTGTATTATGTGTGTGTGTGTGTGTATCCATACACATTGTATCGATTCACCCGAGATAGACACTTATCACATATGTGTTTCTGCATGCTGTTCTGTCCCGTGGGTTTGTATCCCTCTGCCAACAGGACACCATCTTAATAAGTTTATAAAAATGTTTGAAACTGGATAGGGGGCCAAGTGGCGTCAAGACAGTGAGCTCCATGGGGGCATCTGGGTGGCTCAGTGGGTTGAAGCCTCTGCCTTTGGCTCAGGTCATGATCCCGGGGTCCTGGGATCGAGCCCCACGTCGGGCTCTCTGCTCAGTGGGGAGCCTGCTTCCTCCTCTCTCTCTGCCTGCCTCTCTGCCTACTTGTGATCTCTGTCAAATAAATAAATAAAAATCTTTTAAAAAAATTATAACACAATTAAAAAAAAAAAAAAAGAAGAAGAAGACAGTGAGCTCCTTCAAGACCAGGGCTGTTTCTCACTTCTTATCCTTGGGCTTAGTAGGTAGGTGCTCGACAGTCATTTTCTAAGTGAAATGTAGTCATCTTCTAAGTAAAACATTTTCTAGTACGGCTGACTTTTAGAGGACGTGTCCGGAGGATGGGAAGAAGGACAAACAAGCAAAGATACTGACCAGGCAGGAAGTGAATCATGGACAGGCGTGCCAGGGCTTCTAGAACCTTCTCAGAGCTGAAGCGACAACAGCTGAGGGACCACAAGGACAGTCCCTGGACTATGTCGGAGCGTAATGCCAAGGGGGAGGGGGACTCCCTGATGCTGGGTTGTATGGAAGGAGAAAGGAAAGGAATTTGATCACTCTGGGTGCCTCCTACAGGTGGAATCTTACGGCCGTTGTCGTTTTGTGATTGGCTAATTTCACTTAGCCTCATGCCCCAGTGATGGGATTTCCTTCCTTTCTAACCCTGAATCATCTTCCACTGTCTGTATACCACACGTTCCCCTGTTGACGGGCATTTGGGTTGCCTCTGCTTTTTAACTGCAGTGAATACAGCTGCTATGAATGTGGGTGTGCGAAATATCACTCTGATGCCCTGCTTTCAATTCTTACGGATATAGACTCGCAGGTGGGATTTCTGGATCATACGGTAATTCCGTTTCTAATTTTTATTTTATTTATTTTGTTTTATTATTTTTTAAAAAAGATTTTATTTATTTATTTGACACAGAGAGATCACAAGTAGGCAGAGAGGCAGGCAGAGAAAGAGAAGGGGAAGCAGGCTCCCGGCTAAGCAGAGAGCCCGATACGGGGCTTGATCCCAGGACCCTGGGATCATGACCTGAGCTGAAGGCAGAGGCTTTAACCCACTGAGCCACCCAGGCGCCCCCCCATTTAATTTTTAAAGGAAGTTTCATGCTGTTTTCCACAGCAGCTGCACCATTTTACATTCCCACCAACAGTGCACAAGTGTTCCAGTTTCTCCACATCCTCACCAACACTTGTTATTTTCTATTCATTTTTATTTTATTTTTTAAAAGGATTTTATGGATTTATTTGAGAGAGAGAGAGAGAGAGAGGATCAGGGGGAAGGGCAGAAGGAGAGGGAGAAGCAGATTCTCTGCTGAGCAGACAGGCTGACGTGGGGCTCAATCCTGCGACTCTGGGATCATGACCTGAGCCAAAGGCAGATGCTTAACTGACTGAGCCACCCAGTGACCCCAAGTTTTTCAAGTTTTTTAGTTTCAAGAAATTGCCATACTCTTTTCCAGAGTGGATGTACCATTTTTAAGTCCCACCAGTTATGCATGAGTGACCCTTGTTATTTCTGGAATCCATATAATATATTTTACTAAGATTTTACTTATTTATTTATCTGAGAGAGAGCGAGAAAGAGAGAGCATGTGTGAATGGGGGAGGAGGGAGGAGCAGAGAGAGAGGGACAAGCAGACTCCACGCTAAGTTCAGAGCCCGAGGCAGGGTTCGATCCCACCACCCAAGACCGTGACCTGAGCTGAAAACAAGAGTTGAACACTCAACTGACTGAGCCACCCAGGCGCCCCCAATGATCTGCATTTTAGAGATGAGAAAACTGATCCATGGCACCTCTCCAGGTTTAAAAAAAAAAAAAAATCACCGATTGAAGGTTAAGGTTGAGGATCCTTCTCATCCCATTTGCCGTCCCGAGGCTAGCACCCCTCATAGTTCCAAGACGGCTGGAGCTGTAGTCGTCACAGTGACAGAGTGCGAACGTGGCCATACTACTTTTTAGCTGCTCCGGTAGTTAGATTTTGAGGACTCTTCGCTATGTAGTGCAAACTAACTGGTGGAGTCACCTACAGGCAGAACAATGTGAAGTCCAAGGGAGAGGGACCCTCTTGATACTGTATCTGTTCTCAGCAGCGAGGAATGAATGTTGCCTTATGTATCATTGGCTAGAGCCTCCCCCCATGCCATTCCTAGCAATGAGAGTGGAAGCACCATGATTGACTTGGAAAACCACAGGGACCTGGCAGAGAAGAGTAGATTATCCTCCAAATAGGATTCTGCCAAAGAACACAGAAGCCTTCCGTCTTTTTGGCAGAGCCGTACATGGAGGAGGGACAGTGAGAGAAGGGGCAGTGGATTTTCTGGGGGCATACAGTAGGCATCTACTAGAGATAGACCCCCAGTAACCATGCTTTCAGATTCTCTTCATCCTCCCCACCTCCAGCTGTGGCTGGTGGGACCAGGGACGCCCTAGGGCAGAAAGTTGAGTCAATGAGAATCTCATTCTAGGTGTTTGGAAATAAGACTTTTGATAGCACCTGTTGGGAGATATGTGTGGAAGTGGTATCCAGTACTTGGGGGAGATGTGAGGAGGCCATATTTCACAAGTGGGAGTTGCAAGAGAGAGAGAGAAAGAGAAATCTGGTTAACATTTAGAAAATTTTTTTCTTGATCATCCTTCCTGGGGACTGGCAAGATTGCTGGTCTCGGCTTCATGAGACACCTCTGTAATTCCCATAGTAATTTCCTCTGCATTTGCCTGAGCTGCCCCTAATGAGCTTCTGTCACTCACAATAAAACTGTTTTTAACACCCTGTTCCTAGGAAAAGATGCCCAACCTTACTCATAGTAAGATAAATGCAAATTAAAATTACACTCAGATACCATTTATCATGTATCAGATTGGCAAAAAGAGGAAGGCCTCATTTTTTTGGGGAAAGCTGTGAAGAAGCCGGTGCTGTCATCATGACTGGTGCGGGTGCCAAAGGTGGTAACCCCGTAAGCAGGGCGAGCTGGCGACATCCATCAGCCCGGGAAATGCACTTAACCCTTTGACCTAGCAATCCTCAGCTCGGGGATTTATTATACAGATGCACAGATGTGGGGAGGAAGTGATGTCTGTACGACAGCTTTGATTTTTTTTTTTAAGTTTATTTATTTATTTATTTTGAGTAATCTTTACATCCAACATGGGGCTCAAACTCACGTCCCCGAGATCCGGAGCCTCACCCTCTTCCAGCTGAGCCAGCCGAGCACCCCTGTCCGAGATCATTTATTACAGCACCATTTGTAATAATAAAAAAAAAGGTTTGGGGACAGCCCAAATGTTCCCCCATGAAGGACTGGCTAAACTAGGTACATCCTTACGGGGGTACAAAGCCGCTGCAAAAATTGATGAGGTTGTCTATGCTGTAATATGGGAAGGCATCCAGAGAGCCTGTTAAGTAAATAACAAAGTGCAGGATATTGTACAGGGTTCAGTGCCTTTTGTGTGAGGAAAAGGGGGAAAGAAGACTATGCAAGAATATGTACTGTCACTTTCTTATATTGAAACAGGGAAATCTGATAAAGGAGGTGTAGACAGATGAACAAGAAAGTAAGAAATGAATAAATATACTTTAAAAAGTTTTTTAAATTATTTATTTTAATTAGAGAGAGTGCAGAAGGAGAGAGAGAGAGGGAGAGGCTGGCTCCCCACTGAGCAGGGAGCCTGGACCTGGGAGTGGATCCCAGTACCCTGAGGGCATGACCTAAGCCAAAGGCAGACACTTAAGTGACTGAGCCACCCAGGCACCCCAAGATGCTTTTAAAAAAATATGGTTATTTCTAAGGGGGTAAAGGGAGTAGTGGGGCTAGGAGGTACACTTGTCAATGATAATTTTTTTTAAAGATTTTTAAATTTATTTTATAGAGAGAGAGCACAGGTAGGGGGAGCAACAGTAGAGGGAGAGGGGGAGAAGCAGTCTCCCTGCTGAGCAAGGAGCCCAGTGAGGGCTCCATCCTAGGACCCTGGGATCATGACCTGAGCCGAAGGCAGATGCTTAACCCACTGCGCCACCCAGGCGCCCCATCAATGATAATTTTTTAATATAATTTTGCTTTTGAAAACGGGAACATATTAACTGTTCTAAAGATGAGCAGAAGGAAAAAGTCATCTTTCAGTGAAAATATTATATTATCTTATTCTATGCTAGCCTGATGTCTGAAGAATTCAATGGTGGGAAGAAAATGTGCTTTGTGGATGGCTTGATACTTGTTTTTTAAAACAAAAACAAAAACAAAAAAACCACCCAAACCTAGAATGAAAAATCCTGAAACAGAGAAGGTGTGCAGTAAATTTCCCTTTGACAGGATAGTTTCTTTTGGGCTTTCTGCATTTGGCACTCCCTTCTCCAGGCTGCTCTGCGTCTAGAAGCACAGTTTTATGGCTGGGTATTCTGCTCGGCCAGCTCGAGATTAAGCTGACCGGCCAAGCAGATAAAAGAACGCCAGGACGAAGAGGGATGTTGTATTAGAGATTTCTTTTTAACCTGCGGGGATCAGGTGGCCTCTTCCAGAAATGACAAAATCTATTTTCTCTTCCTCATATGTTCTCCCTGTTGGCACTCTCTCGTTATAAGAGGGAGTAAGTAAAGATTGCTGGGGGGAGGGGGGGAGGGGGGAAGAATGAGCTGGCATCTTCTCACTAATGTGGGTGGCAGGTTCTGTCAGCCCGGGGAGCTGAGTCTCATTTTGAGCTCAGTAGCACAGCCTCTGAGGTCAGACTGACAATGCAGAGGACAGTTCTTTCACTTGGTGATGGGGCGATCTTCTTTTTTCTTAAAGATTATTAATTTATTTGACAGACAGAGATCAGAAGTAGGCAGAGAGGCAGGCAGAGAGAGGGGAGAAGCAGGCTCCCTGCTGAGCAGAGAGCCCGACGCGGGGCTCGATCCCAGGACCCTGGGATCATGACCTGAGCTGAAGGCAGAGGCTTTAACCCACTCAGCCACCCAGGTGCCCCATGGAGTGACCTCGAGTGCTCACTGGACTTCTTTGCGCCTCAGTTTATGTAAAAAAAAAAAAATATGGGGGGAGGGTAATGAGGTCATCTACCTACATCATCATTATGAGGATCAAACGAGTTCACCCATGACGAAAGTGGCCAACAGTGCTCAGCCCATAGGAAGCCGCCAGGAAATGCGAGCACTGAAAAGAAAACGTAATGATCGTTTTATTATTCCGTGACCTCAGGCTAAATCGGAGAGCTGGTGGGCGTGGAGAAGATCTCCCTTCTCCCACCGCCAACCAGTTTAGTGCAACCCCATGGAAGAAAAATTGAGGAGAGGTCTCTGGATGCCTCTAAGATGATACGTGTATTTCCAGTGGCTGCGGTGTGGCAGGTGTTGTGCCCAGCCCCGAGGGAGAGAAATTGGTCAGCAGCACAGGACAGCTACTATCTTCTCTGAGGTTCTAGACTACGTAGGGGAGGCACTCAGGTACACAGGGGTACGGCACAGGGTAAATGCAATGACCCCGTCAATTCCGGATGGCATGGGGGTCCCGGGTGAGGGACACCGAAAACCCAGGAACCAGGAGAGACTTCTTCTTCTTCTTTTTTTAAGATTTTATTTATTTATGTGACAGACAAAGATCACAAGTAGGCAGAGAGGCAGGCAGAGAGAGAGGAGGAAGCAGGCTCCTTGCTAAGCAGAGATCCCGATGTGGTGCTTGATCCCAGGACCCTAGGGTCATGATCTGAGCCGAAGGCAAAGGCTTTAACCCACTGAGCCACCCAGGCGCCCCTGGCAGAGACTTCTTAGAGGCAGGGAGAGAAGCAGATCCCCTCTACGCGCAAAAATACTAGTAGTCATCGAACTACTGTTACCAGTAACAATGACGATAATTAAGTAACGATGTCATGATGATAGTAAGTAGGGTAATATGATGCAACATGATTGTGTGAAATAATAATAATTTCAAGAATTAAAACATATTTTGGCTTGTTCCAAGCACATGTCGGGCATCAGCTCATCTAATTCTAGCAGCCTCTTGGTGGGTCCGCTCTGTCCGGATGAGACGTGGCCTCTCTCACCTCTGTCTCCTGCTGGCCCTGCTGAGGAGGGCCAAGTGAGTGAGGAAGGCGGAAGACCGAGCCGTCTCTCACACCCAGTTCGGGCTCTCCAGGGAGAAGGTGTTCCCAGCTCCCCCTTTCCAGACAATGTCACGGCAGAAAGAGGAAGAGAAAGTCCTCCCTTCTCAGACTGAGTCATCCCTCCACATCCTGACTCCCCAAATGAGGACCCCGTCATGACCTCTGGTGTTGCTGTTCCATAGCATCAGATCACAATGGATCTCACGATGACATTCATTCCTGATTTAACTTGGCACTCAGTGATTCTGAACATACTGAGGAGAAAGTCTCAGCTTGGCGCTAGCAGGTTTCCAGGGCTTCTCCCCTCTCTGCTGCCCTCTTTTAACAAAAAATGTGCCCGCCTCTGACTTTCCTCCCGGAGTGCCTTGACGAGGGCAGAAGCAGAGCCTTCTCCCATGACGGCAAGTCTGTCTTTGGACCTGAGCCGCGATTTCCTTGCCGCCATCTACATGTTGTGCCCTCGCGCTTTATTTTCTGTTTCCTTTTCTAGAACTTGGTAAAGCCAACAAGAACTTTCCCTGACCTAAGAACCGGGTTTCACTGTGCCGCGTTCATTATTACACAGCGTTTTACCCACAATTACTTCCTGTTCAAGTTCCTGTTTGTTGCTGTGCGCCGAGAACCCACCTTGGTATGGGAGGCTTGGAGAGGAGCGAAGGGGAAACTGGAGATCCAGGCTGCTCCCTGGAGAGCAGGGGCAGACACAGGACCCCATGACATGACCGCTACAACCAGCCCCCGCTGTTGGGAGTCAGGCCAAAGGGCTGAGAAGAGCTAGTTTGTAAATTCCCCTTCTGGCATTTATCCAAGAGAAATGGGTGCCTATGCTAGTATTAGACGCACACAAGGATGTTCATGATGGAGTTTTCTAAGTAAGGTAGTCCCCAACTGAGAACGCCCCATGTGGCCAGTGACATTGACCAGAGAAGCAAATTGTTGGTATATTCATGCAGAGCAACGACAACAATGAATGAATGGATGCTGATGTAATAAAACATGGACGAATCTTACAGACATTATGTAGAGGGGAAAAAAAAATCCAGAAATTCCCATTTGTAGGAAATTCAAGAGGAGGCAAGACTGATGCGTGATCTCAGCCTTAAAAAAGAAGGAAATTCTGATACATGTTCCAGCATGGGTCAGCCTTGAGAGCATTACGCTAAGTGTCATAAGCCAGGGTTATGGACTGAATGTCTGTGCCCCTCCCCCCACCCCAATTCACCTGTGGAAGCCCTAATCCTCAATAGGATGGTAGATAGAGGTGGGGCTTATGGATGTAACTGGGTATAGATGAGGTCATAAGGAAGGAGTCGCCTAAGACATGATCTCTCTCTCTCTCTCTGCATGCATGCACCAAGGAAAGGCCACGTGAGGACATGACCAGGAAGAGAACTCTCTCCAAGAACCTCGTCATGCTGGCATCCTCTTTGTGGATTTCTGGCCTCTAGAACCATGAGAAATAAATGTTGGTTAAGCCATTCAGTCGATGGTAAGTTATGGCCGCCTGAACTGAAGACCACCAGAAAAATGCTGTAACATTTAAAAAAAAAAAATTGTATGATTAAATGCGTGTGAGTTCCTGTGAGTATTTAAAATCAGAGACAGAAAGATGAAAAGTGGTTGCCAGGGGCTGGGGCAGGGGGGAATGGGGTGTTGTCGAAGGGGTATAGAGTTTCAGTTTTGCAAGATGAAAGAAGTTCTGGAGATGGGTTGCGCCACCATGTGAACGTACTTAACACCACTGCACACTTAGAGATGGTTGATCAAAACCGCAAGAAGATGCCACCTCACACCTGTTAGAATGGCTGTCATCAGGAAGATAAGAGGTAACAAGTATTGGTAAGGAGGTGCAGAAAGGCCACCCTTGTGCACTGTTGGTGGGCATGTAAATTGGTGCAGTTATTTTGGAAAAACAGTGTGGAGGGTTCTCAAGAAACTAAAAATAGAACCACCATAGGATCCAGCAATTCCTTCTGGATACTTATCTGAAGGAAACAAAATCACTGTCTCAAGGAGATATCTGCTTCCGTGTGTTCATTGCGGCATTATCTATAAGAGCGAGGACATGGACCCAAGCTAGGTGTCCTTTGATGGCTGGGTATGGATGAATACATAAAAATGTACAGTGTAGGGGCACCTGGATGGCTCAGTGGATTAAGCCTCTGTCTTCGGCTCAGGTCATGATCTCAGGGTCCTGGGATCGAGTCCCACATCCGGCTCTCTGCTCAGCAGGGAGCCTGCTTCCCCCCTACTCTCTCTCTCTGCCTTCTTGGGCTTTCTCTGTCAAATAAACAAATAAAATCTTAAAAAAATGTACAGTGTATATGTGTGTGCGTGCACGCGCACGTGCACACACACACACACACACACACACACTGGAATATTACTCATCCATAAAAAAAGAAGGAAATCCTGTCCTTTATGACAACTTGGATGGAACTTGAGTGCATTATGCTAAATGAAATAAGTCAAACAGAGAAAGACAAATGCTCTATGATCTCACTTACTTGTGGAACCTTAAGAAAAAAAGAACTCATGGAAACAGAAATCAGTTGCTAAGGGAGTAGATCTTAAAAAGTTCTCACCACAAGAAAAAAATTTACAAAAAAGAAGAAAAAAATTTACAGCTTTGTGAGCTGAGTGATGTTAACTAAACTTACTGTGGTAATCAATTTACAATATATATTAAGTAATTATGTTGTACACCTTAACTAGTAACTATTTTATGCCAATTATATCTCAGTAATACAGGGAAAATGCTAAAAAATGGTAAATTTATATTCCATATAGTAAACCACAATTTTAAAAAGTTCTTAAAATAAATAAACCTAATTTATGATGATAAAAATCAGACAGTGGATTCCTCTGGAGGGAAAAGCTCCTGAGAAAGGGCACAAGAGGGTTTTCCTGGGAGCTAGAACTTTTTTGCATTTTGACCTGGTAGAGGTTACCTCAGTATAGACATATGTAAAAAAATATTCTGCTATAGGCTTAAAATTAATGTACCTTGGGGCACCTGGGTGACTCAGTAGGCTAAGCCTCTGCCTTCGGCTCAGGTTGTGATCCCAGGGTCGTGGGATCGAGCCCTGCATTGGGCTCTCTGCTCAGCAGGGAGCCTGCTTTGCCCTATCTCTCTGCCTACTTGTGATCTCCCTCTCTCTGCCAAATAAATAAATAAAAATCTTTAGAAAATTAAAAAAAATTAATGTACCTTGTATATCTGCTATACCTTTTAAAAGGTATCTTATTTGGGGTTCCTGTGTGGCTCAGTCGGTTAAACGGCCAGCTCTTGATTTGGACTCAGGTCACGATCTTGGGGTCATGAGATAGAGCCCCAGGTCAGGCTCCAGGTCCAGCTTTGAGCTCAGTGCGGAGTCTGTTCCTCTTCCTCCTCCTGTGTTCTTCCCACCCACCTCACCTGTGTGTGCTCGCTCAAATAAATAAATACATACATAAAATTTTAAAAAATACTTTATTTTTCTAAAAGTTTTTATTCATTTATTTATTTTAGAGTTACAGATAAGGTGAGAAGTGAGAGGAACAGAGGGAGAGGGAACAGGCAGACGCTGAGCTGACATGGTTGTGGGGCTTGATCCCAAGACCCATGAGATCATGACCTGAGCTGAAGCCAAGAATTGGATGCTTAACTGACTGAGTTACCCAGGTACCACGTAAATAAATACAATCTGAGGGGCACCTGGGTGGCTCAGTGGGTTAAGCCACTACCTTCGGCTCAGGTCATGATCTCAGGGTCCTGGGATCGAGTCCCGCATCGGGCTCTCCGTTCAGCGGGGAGCCTGCTTCCCTCCCCACTCTGTCTACTTGTGATCTTCCTCTGTCAAATAAATAAATAAAATCTTAAAAAAAAAATAAATACAATCTGATATAGAATTTTTTAAAAAGATTTTTATTTCTATCTATTTGACAGAGAGAGCACAAGCAGGGGAGGTGGCAGGCAGAGGGAAAGAGAGAAGCAGACTCCCTGTTGAACAAGGAGCCTGATGCGGGGCTCCATCCCAGAACCCTGGGATCATGACCTGAGCCTTCAGATGCTTATCAAACTGAGCTACCCAGGTGCCCCTAAATAAATGAAGTGTTAAAAAAATAATAAAGGTTGGGATGCCTGGGTGGCTCAGTTGGTTAAGCAGCTGCCTTCGGTTCGGGTCATGATCCCAGCGTCCTGGAATTGAGTCCCACATCGGGCTCCTTGCTCAGCAGGGAGCCTGCTTCTCCCTCTGCCTCTGCCTGCCATTCTGTCTGCCTGTGCTCGCTCTCCCCCACCCCCGATAAATAAATAAAATCTTTAAAAAAATATTAAAAAAAATAATAAAGGTATCTTCTTTGGAAGACTTCTCTTATGCAGAAGTGCCCATTCTTCTGATATGCGTTCCCTGGGGAATGTCATAAAAGAGCTATAGTGGTTCAAGCAGGGGGTCTGGAGTCAGAAGACCTGGGTTCATGTCTTAGTGCCACAGTTTGTAAGAAGGAGCCCTGGAAGAGTTCCGTAACTCTTTGTAACTTCATTTCATCTGTTTCTGACATAGGAATCAGGCTGTGGAGACGTCGGTGCGTAGAAAAGTGCTTAAGCGCAGTATCTGGTTCAATGACAGCATCCGAGCAATAGTAGTTTTTGTTCCCGTTTGCTTTTTTTTATTGTGCCAAAGTAGACAAAACCGAAAATGTACCATTTGTAAGTGTATGCTTCAGGGGCCTTAAATACATTCACACTGTTGTGCAACCATCCTGCCATCCATCTCTAGAACTTTTTCTTTTTTTACTTTTCTTTCTTTCTTTTTTTTAAAAAACATATTATTTATTTATTTATTTGTCAGAGAGAGAGAGAGAGAGAGAGAGAGAGAGCACAAGTGGGGGAATGTTAGGCAGAGGAGGGGGCAGGCTCTCCGCTGAGCAGAGAGCCCAGTGCGGGATTTGATCCCAGGACCCTAGGAGCATGACCTGAGCCAAAGGCAGATGCTTAGCTGACTGAGCCACCTGGGCGTCCCTCTAGAACTTTTTCATCTCAAGATGACATTCTGTATCCATCAATGCATTCACTTCCCCTTCCCCCACTTTTTTTGTGGTGGTGAAATACACGTAAATAACATTTACCATCGTGGTCATCTGAAGTGTACAGAGTACATTCATGTGGTTGTGCTGCCATCACTACCTTCCACTTTGCAGAACTGAATCCCATTCAGGGGTGCCTGGGTGGCTCAGTGGGTTAAGCCTCTGCCTTTGGCTTGGGTCATGATCTCGGGGTCCTGGGATCGAGCCCTGCATCGGGCTCTCTGCTCAGCGGGGAGCCTTCTTCCTCCTCTCTCTCTGCCTGCCTCTCTGCCTGCTTGTGATATCTCTCTCTCTGTCAAATAAATAAATAAAATCTTAAAAAAAAAAAAAAAGAACTGAATCCCGTTCAACAATAACTGCCCATTCTTTCCAACCACCATTCTACTTTCTGTCTCTAGGATCTCGACTACTGTAGATACCTCATATAAGTCTAATCATATGGTCTTTGTTTTTTCCTAACTGGCTCATTTGATCAAAATGTTCTCAAAGATCATCCATGTTGTAGCAATTTTCTTCCTTTTTAAGGATGCATAACATTCCACTGTATGTGTAGACCACATTTTGCTTATCCATTCTTCTGTCGATGGACACTTAGGTTGCTTCCGCCGTGAATGATGCTGCTGTGACAGTGTTGATCACCTTCTAGAACATAAAGTTGGATTGCATTTTTAAAAATCTATTCTGCCAATCTCTGTTTTTTGATTGGAGAGTTTACATTTATTTTTGTATTTTTAAGAAGATTTTATTTTTAAGTAATCTCTACACCCAACATGGGGCTTGAATCTACAACCTCAAGATCAAGAGTCTCACACGCCACTGACCAAGGCAGGCAGGTGTCCCTGGAGAGTTTACATTTAAAGTAATTACTGATAAGGAGGGACTTAACTTCTGTCATTTGGGGTTTTTGTTCTCTGTATGCCTTATGACTTCTTTATTCCCCATTTCTTGCATTACTCTCTTCACTTCTGCTTAGCTGATTTTTTGTAGTGAAACATTTTAATTCCCTTCTCATTTCCTTTTGTGTATATTCTATAAATATTTTCTTTGTGGCTACCATGGGGATTACATTTAATATCCTAAAGTTAAAACACTCTAATTTGAATTTGTACCAGCTTAACTTCAACACACACAGAACTCTGCTCTCTATAGTACTGTTCCCACTTCCTTAAATTATTGATGTCACCAAGTGGCATCACTATACATTGTGTGTCCAAAAATAGAAACCAATAATGCTTTTTATGATTCATTAGTCTCTTAGATTATGTAAAAAACAAAATGTGAAGTTACAAACCAGAGTTACTATGATACTAGCTTTTAGGCCCAATAATTCTTTTTTTTTTTTTTTAAAGATTTTATTCATTTATTTGAGAGGGAGAGAGAGAGAATGAGAGGAGAGAGGTCAGCGGGAAAAGCAGACTCCCTGCTGAGCAGGGACTGGAGTCTCCCAGGACTCCAGGATCATGACCTGAGCCGAAGGCAGTTGCTTAACCAACTGAGCCACCCAGGCACCCCCAATAATTCTTTTGTAAACAAAATGTATTAATCTTTTAAATCATGTACAAAACAAAAAACAGACTTACAAACCATTTTTATGATAATGCTGGATTTTGTAATTGCCCATATATTCACTTTTACTGAGATCTTTAATTCTTCCTGTGTCTTTGAGCTGCAGTATGTGTCCTTTCATTTCAGTCTACATGACTCTCTTCAGCATTTCTTGCAGCACAAGTCTAGTGATGAAGATGTCCTCAAGTTGCTTTTTTGTTTTTGCTTTTTTTTTTTTTTTTTTTTTTTAAAGATTTTATTTATTTATTTGACAGAGAGAGATTACAAGTAGGCAGAGAGAGAGGCAGGCAGAGAGAGAGAGGAGGAAGCAGGCTCCCTGCCGAGCAGAGAGCCCGACGCGGGACTCGATCCCAGGACCCTGAGATCATGACCTGAGCCGAAGGCAGCGGCTTAACCCACTGAGCCACCCAGGCGCCCTTGCTTTTGTTTTTAATCTAGGAATGTCTTAATTTTCCCCTCACAGTTGGAAGGACAGTTTTGCCGGTTTTAGGATTTTTGTTTGTTTTGTATTTTTCCTTTTATCACTTTGAATATATTATTTCACTACCTTTGGACTCTAAAGTTTCTGATGAGAATTCTGATTGTAATCTTATTGAGGATTCCTTGTGTGTGGTGAGTCACTTCTCTCTTGTTATTTTTAAGAATCTTTGTCTTTTGACAATTTGGTTATATTCGTCTAAGTGTGAGTTTCTGAATTTATCTCACTTAAAGTTATTTGAACTCTTTGGATGTCTATAGTCATGATTTTCATGAAACTTGGGACACTTTTGGCCATTATTTCTTCAAATTGTCTTTCTGCCCTTTCTGTCTCGTTTATCCTTTGGGGACTCCCACAATGAGTATGTTCATTTACTTATGGCATTCCACAGGTCCTTTAGGCTCTGTTCATTTTTTTCAATTTTTTTCTTTCTGTTTTTTGGTAATTTCAATTGTCCTCTCTTCAAGTTCACTGATTCTTTCATCTCTCTGCTCAGATCTGCCTTCGAATCCCTATACTGAATTTTAGTTTTTTAATTTTTAATTTAATTAATTAATTTATTTAAAGATTTTATTCATTTATTTGACAGAGAGAGAGATCACAAGTAGGCAGAGAGGCAGGCAGAGAGAGGGGGGGAAGCAGGCTCCGTGCTGAGCAGAGTCCAATGCGGGGTTTGATCCCAGAACCCTGAGATCATGACCTGAGCCGAAGGCAGAGATTTACCCCACTGAGCCACCCAGGCACCCCTCCTTGAGCATTTTTGAGATGATTTTTTTTGTTGTTTTTTTGTTTTGTTTTGTTAAGGATTTTACTTATTTATTTGACAGAGAGATAGAGAGCACAAGTAGGAAGAGCGGCAGGCAGAGGGAGAGGCAGTCTCTCCATTGAGCCGGGAGCCCAATGTGGGACCCAATCCCAGGACCCTGGGATCATGACCTGAGCCAAAGGCAGACGCTGAATGACTGAGCCACCCAGGCACCCCTGAGATAGTGGCTTTAAAATATTTGTTTAGTAGGTTCTCCATGTGGTTTTTCACTTCTGTTGATTTATTTTTTTCCTTTGGATGGGCCATACTTTCCTGCTTCTTAATATTAGTTTGTAATTATTATTAGTAGCAGTTCTTTTTTTTTAAGATTTTATTTTTAAGTAATCCCTACACCCAATGTGGGGCTCAAACCTACAACTCTAAGATCAGTAGTCACATACTCCACTGACTGAGGCAGCCAAGCACCCCTATTATTAGTAGCAGTTCTAAAGTGACCTTACGAATTGCTTCACTTTTTCAAATTTCTGTTTTTTCACATGTCGGGTGGAAATTGTGACATTTTGTCAATTTAATAAGTATTTATTGAGCTCCTTCTGTGTGGCCTCCCAATTTTTAATACCCTATCTAGTGAGATATGAGGTCTGTTTGAGAAGATACTGTCTTTATGGGGCCATGAATATAAGGCTCAGAGATTGCTGGACAACTAGCGCAGGTCAGAAATGACTCTGTACCCGTTTCCAGGTCAGGCTTTGAAGAACTGTTAGCTTCCACTTCTTATCTCCTGGAACACTTACTTTTGGAATTCAACCACCATGCTATGAGGAAGCTCAAGCTGCCATGGAGAGGCCCACATAAAAAGGAACCAAGCCCCCAGTTTAAAGCCCTGGGTGAGTTCCCAGTTGACAGCCAGCACCAATTCATCAGCCATGTGAGCGAGCATCTTGAAAGCAGATTCTGTCACTGCTGATGCCACTAGAACGGAGATGAGCTTTCAGTTGTATCACCTGGTTTTAACAATTAATTTATTTAATGTTATTTAAAGTCTGTTTTTTAGAATACAACTGTCTGAAGAAATATAAAGTGAGCCCCATATATAATTTTGTATTTTCTAGTAGCCACATTAAAAAAGTAAAAAGAAACAGGTGAAAATAGTTTTAGAAACCTGCTTCAGCCCGATATAAATGCCATAATTGCAACATGCAGTGAAGAGTTATTTATAAACTATTTTACTTTTTTTTCGTTCTAAGTACTTGATATTTTGGGATGCATTTTATACTTAACAATCACATCTCAATGCAGACTAGCTACATTCCGAATGCTTACTAGCCACATGTGGCTAGTGACTATATATTGAAGAATACAATCTTGGAATGAAAGATTTGGAAGGCAAACTACTACATCTCTGCCCCTATTTTATAGAAAGGGAAAGCAAGGCACAGAAGGAGGAAGTGACTTGTCCAGGGTAATGCACTCTCATGGATTAAGGGTTGCCTCCCTCCCCCCAAAAAAGATATGTCCATGTCCTAATTCCTGGAATTTGTGAATGTTATCTTATTTGGAAAAAAAGTTTCTTTGCAGATGTAATTAAGTTAAAGATTTTGACATGAGGAGATCATCCCAGATTATCTGGATGAGGCCTAAATCCAATGACCTGTGCCCTTGCAAGAGATTCACAGAGATGATTAGACAGAAGTCGAGAAGAGAGGCACAGAGAGAGAAGTTCATATGAAGATGAGGGTGAAGATGGGGCGATGTGACCACAAGCCGGGGAATGCCGTCGGCCACCGGGACTTGGAAGAGGCAAGGAAGCATTCTTCTCTGAAGCCTCCAGAGGGAGTGGGGCCCTGCAGACATCTTGATTTCAGACTTCTGACCTCCAGAATTATGAAAGAATAAGTTTCTTTTGTTTTTAGCCCACCCTGTTTGTGATAATTCATCACGGTACCCATATAAAGCTAATAATATATACGACAAGGTTGAAGCTTGGACTTAAGAGATCTGGGACCCCATTCCTGGCCAGAGCAACCTGTGTCTCCATTGCCTCAGAAATTTTTCAAGTGGCCAGCGTTCATTCCTTTATTAGAAGAGTGGACTGTACAGGGCTCTGGTGACCTAGAGGGTCCATGACAGATCTCTAGGGAGCTAGAGTCCTTTAGCTCCATGTGGCACCAGCTGTCTTGTCACCATCTCTTGCCTCATCTACTTCAATGATATCAACTGCTTCTCCAGCTTCTGCTCTATCCCCTCTTCAATCTCTTTTCCATGTCGTATCTGGAGTAATCTTAAAAACAACGAGAGTAACAGGGGTTCCTGGGTGGCTCAGTGGGTTAAAGCCTCTGCCTTCGGCTCAGGCCATGATCCCAGGGTCCTGGGATCGAGCCCCACATCAGGCTCTCTGCTCTGCAGGGAGCCTGCTTCCTCCTCTCTCTCTCTGCCTGCCTCTCTGCCTACTTGTGATCTCTGTCTGTCAAGTAAATAAATAAAATCTTAAAAAAAAAACAACAACAGTAACAAACAAACAAACAAAAGGCAAACAAGTCATCAGGCCACTTCTCCACCCTCCACTGTCCAATAGCCTCCCGTTCACTGGAATAAAATCAAAACTCCTTACAAGTCTACAATGCCCTGCTACCTGATGGACCATGTTTTGTACCCTCTGTCTCCCGTCTCTCCACTCCAGCCACAGAGGCCTCCTTGCTACTTCTCCAACATGCTGAGCACTCCTTTCCTAGGTCCTTTGCATTTGCTTGTCTTCTCCGTCTGGAACACTCTGCCCTCAGACAGCCCCCTGGCTCGCCCTCTCACTTCATTCTCAGACATCCCTTGATCAGAAAGGATTTCTCCGGCTGCTGTCACTTTCCATTCCTTTCTGATGCTTTATTGTTCCTTATGGCATCGATCTCTACACCACCTAGTAAGGATCTGTTAGTTTATTAGGTTATTGTCTGTCTTCCCCATTAGACGGTAAGTTCCATGAAGGCCGGGCCTTCTGTCTGTTTTATCCAACAATGTGTGGAATAGCACGTAGCAGGTGCTCAATAAATTCATTGCTCAGTGAATGAATAAAAGCATGAGTGAATGGAGGAAGGTAGGGTCCATGTAACCGTATCTTGTTTCCTAGAGAAGTCAGAATCTGTATATTTAGGTGAAATTCTACCAAATATGAACAAAAAAAAATTGGCTGGCTAAAAAAAAAAAAAACCAAAGAAAAAAACCAACCAAAAAACACCACACACACACACACAGACACACACACACAAAACCCCACCCAAAAACATCCAAGGGGCTACCAGTTTGAGACCCCTGCTCTAGGGAACTGGGAGCAATGGGAACTGTGTTCCCTTATCCTCAGGTGGGGCAGCCCCTCCAGGAATCCAGTGTTTCTTTGGGATCCACCAGCCCTTGCATCTCCAGGCTCGGCCCCATGAGGTCCTGTTTGTTGTTACAGAGCAAAGTCACCCAGAGCCCTTCGTTCAAAAGGCAGGATGTGGGCTGCAAGCCACCAGCTCCTCCGTTCAAAGGAAATCTGCTTCAGCAGCACTGTCTCCCGGGATGTTTTCCCAAGCGTCCCTGGTTGACGAAGGGGCCTCTTCAAGGACTAATAATAGACAGGCACGTCCAATTTCCAAAACATGTCAACCTTAGAAGTGAATGCTATTTTTTCTTCCTTACCTTTGAATTACTGTGCGGCAGAGGGACATTCTATTGTCACAGCCATTGCTCTCCACATGCAGCCTAATAATGACTTACCACTCGGTAGCTTCCAGGCGAAATCGTCATGGTGGGACCTGAGCTTCATTAGGCAGAAGTTCAGTGTAGCTGGTTCACCCCCACCCTGCTCCCCTTCATGCCTTTATCATCAATATGCTTTGCACTTAGGCTGACCTAACCTCCATTCAACAACAGTATGACTTTAGGTGTGTATCTTCATCGCGCTGAGCCTCACCGTCCTTACCCATCAGGAAAATTTGGGACTTACACAGAGGTGTTGTTGCAAGGACTGAGCAGGACGGTGCAAGTACACAGGACACCTATCTAGCAGTTGATGATTCCTATTACTGCATACCTACAGGACACAGTGAGCAGGAAGAGGCAATGTCCCTGAAGCTTTCATTCACTCACTTATTCACATAATCACTTACTCATTCAACTAATGTTTCCTGAACTTTGAGGAGGGGTCGGGCATGGAGCGTGGCTCTGATGGCACAATGGTGAGCAGTGCCTGCTCTCAGAACCTAGGTCTAGTGAAGGAGTGCATAGCCTAATGCAGTGCCATGTTCCCAGAGGAACGTAGTTCCCATGGGGAGGGGGACAGGTGTTGAGACACTGCATAGACAGAGCACTAAATCACACTGCAATATCTACTCATGTAGACAATTACCATTTTTTGGTTGCCTTTCCATCCTTGGGATTCCACCCCAGGAGAGCGTCCCACTCGGATGTTGGTGTGTCTCTAGCATCTCTCGTATATTTGTTAATCTGTCTTTAACAAATAAAAGAAGGCTTCAGATGCAGATGTTTTGGGCAGGTGGCAGCATCTGGAGAAATTTTCCTACTACTGTAGATATCTTTTCCTATTCAAACTCAGAAACCAGACAGACTTTTTTTTTCTTTTTCTTTTCTTTCAGATGGTGCACAAATATGACCAGGATTTGTGAAGATGGGTCCTCATCCGCCCCGTCTTACAGTTGAGGAAAGTGAGTCTCTTTGGGGAGGGGATGGACAGAAGGTAGAGAGTTCAATTCTAAATGGTTGGGCAAGCAAAGCCAAGAATTGCTTCTCTCTCTCTATCGATATATAAAATAAGATTGCTCCTCCCCTACCTCTGCAGTACGTGTGTGCGTATGTGTGTGTAAGTGTGTGGAGCCACAGGCCTTTCCGAATGAGTGACAGCGGGAGCCCATCCCTCCCAGAGACGCGTGCAGAATGACCAATGGAATGGATGCGGGGTGGTTGGGTACCAGTCTCTGCAGAGGCCGGGTGGAATCCATCGCGCCCACCCTTGCCACCCTCCCCACCCCCTAGTCCCCGTCGGTCCTTCCGCTCCGGGCTCCCCCGCGGGTCACACCCCAGGTGCTCACCCCCTTAATGTAACCCCGGGCCCCAGGAGCGGGTAGGGGGCGAGGCTCAGGTCTGACGATCGCAGGCTGCAGTCCCCGCGCCGCAACGCTGCGGCTCTGAACACTTCGCTAGCAGGCCGGCAGCCTCGGGGCGCCAATATGTAAAGCAGCTGGCGGCGCTGGGCGGGGCCTGGGCGCGATGCAAATGAAGGAGGCGGGCCCTGCCCGGGGCTCCGCCTCCCTCCCCCGCAGCTGGGGCCAGCGGTGCCAAGCGCAGCTGGACGAGCGGCGGCAGCTGGGCGAGTGACAGCCCCAGCTCCGCGCGCCGCGGCGGCCAGAGCCGGCGCAGGGGAAGCGCCTGCGGCCCCGGGCGGCAGCGGCGGCCGCCTCCTCGCGCGCTTCCCGGGCCCGCACCCCGCGGTCCCGCGGCCCCGGGGCGGACACCTTTCGGCTCCCGCTCCCCGCGCGCAAGATGGCTGACCCGGCTGCGGGGCCGCCGCCGAGCGAGGGCGAGGAGAGCACCGTGCGCTTCGCCCGCAAAGGCGCCCTCCGGCAGAAGAACGTGCACGAGGTGAAGAACCACAAATTCACCGCCCGCTTCTTCAAGCAGCCCACCTTCTGCAGCCACTGCACCGACTTCATCTGGTGAGAGCGCGCCGGCGCAGGGCACCTTTCCGGGGCCCCGAGGGCAGCGCCGCGCGCCGAGCCCCCTCTCTGCGCCCCCGAGGCGGGGGACGAGCGCCGGCCGACCCCGCGTCCCCCTGCTCCCCGCTCCGGACGCCCGGCTGCACAGTCTGCGGCTTCCTCCTCCCCGGCCCCAGACGGCCGGCCGCGGGGCGCCTCCTTCCCGCTCTCCTCCCGGCCGCCTCGGGAGCGCCCCGGGGCCGCGGAGCGGGCCGGTTCTCCACCTGCCGGGAGCATGGGGTGGCTGTGTCCCTTCCCGGGAGGGCAGCGCCTCGAGTGCCCGCTCGCCCGGGGTTCCCCGTCTCCCCGCCTCCTTCCGGGCTCGCGGTGCCCGCACCCCCTCCCCTCCTTTCCGGGGGCAGCGCCCTGGGTGTCCTCTCTATCTCCCTGCGGGCGTGGGGCATCCTTTCCTCCCCTTCCGTGTCTCCCGCCGTGGCGCCCTGGGTCCTCTCTTACTGCGCTTCCCTGCGGGCCAGGGTTCCCCTTTGCACTGCTCAGTTTCCCCCTCTCATCACGGCGGGGACTTTTCTCCCCCAGCTCTCACCCCGTCCCTCTAGGCTTGGGGAGCCTTCTGCTTCCCAGCTCCCCGGGAAACACCACCGCCGCAGGGTCTCTCTCATCCCTTTAACTCTTCTCTTTCCCCGAAGGTACTCGGGCATCTCTGTGGGCACATCTCCCGCCTGCTACCTCCCCCCCCACCAACTCCCCGCGACGGAAACGCTCCCCCCCATCCCGCCACCTGGTGGTCGTAGCCTCCTTTTTCCTGCCTTTTGTGGGGAGGTGGAGGTTACAGCAGACCTCCCAGCTGCCCCTTCCCCCAAAGGCGGAAGACTCTTGGGCACCCGCCTGTGGCTAGGAGGTTGCACCTGGGGTAGAGGGGCCGGGGAAGGGGGGTGATGTGGGGAAACTGGCTGGTGGCTGGGCCCCTCCGGCTGCCTGACGTGCCTCTTTCTGTCTTTGCAGGGGCTTCGGGAAGCAGGGATTCCAGTGCCAAGGTAGGCTGTGGCGCTCTGGGAATGACCTTTCTGGGAAGGGATGGTGAAAAAGACTTTCTAGAAGTGACTGAATTAGGCAGAGAGCGAAGGAATCACATTTGTCAGAGTGACCTACCAAGCTGGGAGAGCACCACCACACAAAGGCCCTTTGAAGGGGTGTGTGTATATGGGGGTAGTGATGCGCCATCCGGGAAAGGTGGGTGGAGCCAGAGGCCCTACCTGCCAAGGAGGGGCATGCACCCTTCCTTCTTTCCCAGCAGCAGAAGAGTCAGATCCCGTCTCCCGAGCCTAAACTGCTTGGCCAGTCTTGCTTCTGGAGGACGCGCGCCCAGGGGTCACTTTTGGGAGGACCCCTCCTCAATTCCTTCTTACTTACCTTTCCTCATCTCACAGAGTAAGGGTCTGCTTCCTCCCCTGCTTCACAGAAGTCTCCACAGGTGGCTGCTGTGTCTGCATATGGTGCATCCCCTTGAAAGGGGACTGTGCTTGTCCCCCGGGCCTCCTCCCTCTCTGCAAGAGGTCTTTCCAGATGGGGTGCCTCTCAGACGCTAGTTTAAATTTGCCTTTTCTAGCTTCTGGCTGCATCTAGGAAGGACTCCAAGTGATTGGCTACCTGGGTCCTCACACCTGCTTTGAGATCCTTGACCCCAGCCAGAGAGGTCCAACCTAGTGGTGACTTAAACATGGGTAAGGTGGCCTTGGCCAGCTCTGGTCGCCACTCTCCAGGGTCAGATTACCTGTGGACTTGTTCAGCCCTTAGGCTGTCAAACATTTTT
Organism: Mustela erminea; assembly: GCF_009829155.1. NCBI lineage: Eukaryota > Metazoa > Chordata > Mammalia > Carnivora > Mustelidae > Mustela > Mustela erminea. The sequence goes on from NC_045633.1 coordinate 5,886,021, forward strand.
TGAATTTGATGTCAACGTTTAGAACTGGGAGATTTTACATAGATACCTGAATTTCCTCCAGCTTCAAGTTTGCAGAGATTTGGTCCCACTTTCTTGTTGCAGCAATCTTTCGGAGCTATTTTCATAGCCGGGGCACGCACTCACCCTTTCATCCCAGTCCTCAACTGGCTGGGCCTGCTTCCCTCCGGTCTGGCTCCTGTAGGCATTTGAGTTTGCAGCTTCAGTCCTGGAGAGTTTGTTTGTTTGTTTTCTCCCCAATTTTTGGCAAGGTGTGGTTGAGTTTGGTGGAAAATGTCTCATTTCTGGGGTGTGTCGTGGGCGCACGTGTGCTGTCCTGGGCTGCTGGGTCTGATCAGGAGAAGAAAGCATTAAGCGTTCAAGAGTCAGAGACGTGACTTAGCTGGGTCTGTTTTGGTGTAGCATTCCCCCCTCCTGGGAGAAGTCAAATGATCCCTGGTGGGTGTGGGTGGCATTGTCGGCCGCACAGGATGCTTGCTGTGTGGCACTGCTGTCTTCTGAGACTTGTGGCGGGTTCCCTCCCTCACCTGCGATCCAGGGAGGACTTGGCCCATCCAGTGAACCCTGAAGACCAGCCTCTCTTACCCAGATGGGGAGGAGCCCCAGGCTTGCGCTCTGCACCTGAGGACTTGAACCTGAAGGATCATTAACATACACTGTTACATTAGTTTCAGGTCTGCCCAAATCCCTTGAAAGTGGCAACAGCTTAGAACCCCGTTGCAAACAGTTGGATTGTTCCTAGATACCAGTGGTGTCTTCATGCTGGAATGTATAGATGTTCTCTGAGGTTACCTTTCACTTTCATGAATCAGTTTCTGTCTCTGTGGCTTGCTGGGGTCAGGGGTGAGTTTGAACATTTTTGCTGCTGCTTTCCTTCCCTCCTGCTCAGCACTTACTCTTGCCTGGGGATTTAGGCACTCTGGAATGTGTAGGTGATGGCAGGAGATCCTGTTTTTCAAAGCCTGGAAAGTGGTAGGAATTTTCTGGTGTAGTGAGAGTACAGCAGAATTTAAGTTTTTAATCAAATTTAAGCAACTTTAGAGGTAGTACTTTTTTTTTTTTTTTTAAATCCCCTTTCTTTGTCTTCTCTCCCTGAGAGGCAGTGTGGGGTAGCAGACATCTGTACAAGCCAGGGGTAGGTCACTGTGGGTTTGAATCCTGGCTTTGAGACTTCCCAGCCATCCTGGTTAGCTCAGATTCCTTGTCCATAAAATGGGCCTAATAACAATACCTACTTAAAAAAGTTGCTGAGTAGGATCACCTGGATGGCTCAGTCGGTTAAAGGTTTGACTCTTGGTTTCAACTCAGGTCATGATCTAAGGGTGATGAGATCAGCCCCGATGTCGGACTCCATGCTGGGTATAGAGGCCGCTTAAGATTCTCTCTCTTCTCCCTCTAACCCTCCCCTGCCACGTGTACGTGTACTCTCACTGTGTCCCAAATAAATAAATAAATCTTAAAAAGAAGTGCACCTGATTAAAATGGGATCCACAGTTCACAGAGAATAGGTAAGGTTATGGTCTCCCACCTCCGTCAGTGGTCCAGAGCCCAGGGTCTTAGTTCCTTTCAGTTTTCTGCTCCACCATGCAGGAGTGACCCTTATCTCATGGTCCGAGAAGGATGCTGGACTATCCGGGCAGCACATCACATTTCTGGCACCGGGAAGGGGGAAATGGTAAAAGAAAGGCCAAGGCCATATGCTCCCTGTCACTTCTGGAAGTTGCTGCAAGATATTTCTGCCTAGACGCCAGGAGCTACAACTTAATCACGCACCCGCCCCTTGCTACACAGGGGTGCGTGGACCCTGTAATGTTAATTTCAGATAACCATGTTCTTGGCTACAAGTTAGGGTGTGTGTGTGTGTAGGGGGGGGTGTTTCGTTTGAAGTAGAAGAGGAGGAGCACTTGGGTCGTGAAGTCCATTGATCATTAGACTCTTGATTTCAGCTCAGGTCATGATCTCTGGGTCATAGGATCGAGCCCTGTGTTCAGCTTATGCTCAGTGTGGGGTCTGCTTAAGACTCTCTCTCTCCCTGGCCCTCTGCCCCTCCCCACTGCACTCGGGCGCACTCTCTCTCAAGTAAATCTTACAGAAAAAAAGTTGAAAGGGAGAGGGGACATAGTCTGTGCCATCCTTGGGGAGGAGGTCCATAGGATGATTCTAAGGCAGGGAACACATCCAGCCTCCTTTGTGTTGTCATGGGAATTGGGGATGCAAGGATGGGTTGAGGGAGAAAGATGGGAAGTCTATCAGCCATGGGAACCCAGGGATTTCTGTGTGCCTAAGAATAGATTTCTTTGCTTTTGTACTGCTAGAGCACAACATTCTAGGTTGACTGCCATAGGTTTTCTCTCCTTTGGTTATTACTCTATTGTCTATAAAACCACTCTCTATGAGGTAGTTTAAGACTGTCTCTGATGGGGCACCTGGGTGGCTCAGTCAGTTGAGCATCTGCCTTCCGCTCAGGTCATGGTCTTGGGGTTCTGAGCTGGAGTCTTGCATTCAGCTCTGTGCTCAATGGGGAGTCTAGTTCTTCTTTTCTCTCCCCCCACCCCTGTTTGTCCTGTGTGTGTCTCTCTTTCAAATAAATAAATAAATAAATAAATAAAACCTTTAAAAAAAAAAAGTATTTTTCTGGTGATGGGCACTGGGGTTGAGGATCCCTATTATGAAATTGACTAAATTCTGGATGAGAAGTAGGACCCCTCAGAGAAGCAAGGCAATCTTTTCTCTATGGTATTCTTTAAAGGACCCTAGAACCTAGTTGTAATGAAGACAAGCCTTTGGGTGGAATGAGACTTTTTTTTTTAAAGATTTTATTTATTTATTTGACAGAGAGACACACAGCGAGAGAGGGAGCACAAGCAGGGGGAGTGGGAAAGGGAGAAGCAGGCTTCCTGCTGAGCAGAGAGCCCGATGTGGGGCTCAATCCCAAGACCCTGGGACCATGACCTGAGCCGAAGGCAGACGCTTAACAACTGAGCCACCCAGGCGTCCCTGGAATTAGACTCTTACCCCAGGAAACTTTTCAGTTTGGCAGAGAGAAGAACTTTTTCTTTTAAAGGAAGTCAACTTCAGTAGGAATAGGGAGGCAATAAAATCTAGAGATTCAGAATTCAGAGCATGGGGTCGGTGTCCGATAGAACTGCGTTTGAATCTCTACTCTGCCATCTACTTGCCCTGTAAGCTACGGGTAGGTCATCTGTAGTGGTCTCAGTTTCCTGATCTGTAAAATGGGAGCTATTAGTACCTAACTATCTCATAGGGTTATGGTGAGCGCCAAAGTGTGAGAGACATATCCACAGTCAGTATCCGTGACTCTAAGTGAGATGATCATTATTACTTGATTCATGGTAGGAAACTGTCAAAGTGGGACAGAGTTCATTTTGGAAGTCATTGAATGACTAGGCTGCTTTCGTGTATTTAGGTAGGTTTTCCTCTCAGGTGTGTTTCTTCATAGACTTTGGGTAACACCAGTGTGTGCACTGCTCAGCATCTGGGCCCAGCCAGCCAGGCTCATTCAGATTGTCTTTTCTCACCCTTTCCTTGTGAGAAAGATCTCAACTTCTCAGGGACAGTCTAGAAAAACCCCAGCATACTAGTTTTCTGACTATGAAGCTCTAGCAGGGATGATTATAATGAGTAAACCAGCTCTTCCCTTTCCTGTGTAGATCAGAAAACATGTTTTTTAACTTTTTAATTGAAGGTATTCTTTAATAACCCCAAATGTTGAGACGCCTGGGTGGCTCACTTGGTTAAGTGTCTGACTCTTCATTTCAACTCAGGTTATGATCTCAGTGTTGGAAGATCAAGTGGGGCATTGGGCTCTGTGCTGGGCGTGGAGCCTGCTTTAGGGTCTCTCCTTCTCCCTCTGTTCCTCCCCACCCACCCTCTCTCTTTCTCCCCCTCTAAAAATAAAATGAAATGAAATAAAATAAAATAAATAAAATAAAATAAACAAAACAAAACAAAAAACAAACAAAAACCACAATCAAAGCTGTATCCAAAGTTAATTTTATTTTTGGCACAGTTTTTCCTGGCAACTTACAATATATTTTCAGGTTGAGCTTTCTCAGTAAAATCATAAAGAGGCAGTCACTAAGTCAGGTTGCAGACTTCTGGAGTTTGCTTCTCTGATTTCATTTTCCTCTCTTCCCAGAAGCAGATCCCAGAGGACTGGGAGTCAAACTCCACTCACCTCTGAGCTGTTTCGGAATGTGTCCTGAGGGTTCTATGTGGATAAAAGGCAGAGGCTTTTTGGACTTGGCATTTGATGTTTTGACTTTTATTTTTTCCACCTGACGTGGGATTTCAGGCCCAAAGTCCCAAATGAAATAAAAATCTTTAGGTGAGTTAATTGCTGGATCTTAAAAAGGAGGGCTGATGTGTTGGAGAGGCAGCAGTAAATTCCTCTGGAGCTATACGAGGTCTCAGGGCAAGCTGGAAGCTCTGTCACTGGGCAACAGAATACTTTTCTAAGTAAATACGGAAAATACGACCTTTGGAAATGTAGTGGATAGGAGACACACACGTTCTTATAAACTAATTTTAAAAACATGGTATTTCTGAACACTAGCAATGCTGCCAAGGTATTGTCCAGAACCATATACAACACATTTATGGTGTACTTGGGTCAGGAAAGGAGAGTTATTGGTCAGAGGATGAACCAAAGGTTTAAAACAATGTATACATATTCTTGTTCCTGGAGCCCCTCACCATTCTTTCTTTCTTTTTCTGCCTAGCTTTCTGTTTCTGTCTCTGCTCGTGCTCACACATGTGTATAAATACACTCGTATGTAACTACACTGGTAGGTCCCGGTTTTGAGAATATTCAGGTGATTAAATTACCGGGTACAGTTTAAAACCCAGTTAGTTCTGGCTCCGGGCTTTTGACTTTGCAGTCCGTTGGATTCTTGGGTGGGTAGAGGGATCAGCTGAAAAGTTCATCCTGTCTGACTGATACATTCAAGAACTTGGTCTCTTATCACTTTTGGCATCTGATTTAGTATCATAAATTCTTTGACTTGACTCCTCCTATCTCTCTGTTGAAATTATGTGATGTTATATAGGTAGATTATTGGCCTTTTTATAGAGTATCCGAAATCCATGGTCCTCACATGTGGCATTTGGAGATGTGATGGGTTCTTGAAAATCTGGTAGGAAATTTACATATTTGCTACTCCATCCATCATTCCGTAAATCCATTCATCCTTCCAAAAAGTATTCACTCGTTGAGTTCTGGGTGTGAGGAACTATTTTAACGGACGGGGATACACTGGGTGGATGAGATTGAGAAGATCTTATATACTGGGGCTTCCCAGGTAACAGGGAGAGAAGATATTCTATGAATTGTTGCCTCAGTATTTAAGCACACTCTCAAGACGTGCTTTGGAGGAAATGTGAGGGGTGCTATGAGAATTTATAAAGGGATGCAAGCATTGGGGTAGAGTTGGCAGTTCTTCGATCTTGAGAATCAAACACCGAAAACAAAAGGCAAATAGCTTCCCATCCTCTGAAGTAATTGGAGAAAGTCTGAGTTGCCAGGGAACCAGAGCTAAAAAATTGAGAAGCTGCTCATATCCTAGATAAAGAGTCACAGAAATCTTATCTCTGTGATGTTCCGTAGAGAGGATGAATCTTTCCTTGTGCCGAGGTCCCAAGTGAGATGACTATTTGGTAGGACTAGATCGTTACTTTAAGGTGGCTTCTCTCTCAGTTCGACAGAGAATTTCATCTCCTCTTAGCTAGTAACTCAGCGAATGAGCCAGCTTTCTCTTTGTGTGGGGGCTGCGTTTTGAGTTCCCCCTTACAGCAGACAAGTCAGTCCATTTCAGAGGTGGAGGAGCCAGTCTGTGCCGACGGGTTGAGAGTAAATGAAAAGACAGAGCGCAGCTTGTCATCTGAGCTGAAAGTCCGTGTTTAGGGGCTCAGGACACTGCCTCGCACATACCTTCCTTACCCTCCGTCTGGGGCTGACATTCTACAGCTGTTCCTTCTTGGGCTTTGGCAGTGTTTTCTCTCGTTTGGAAGATCATTTGTAAGTAGTGTCACAGTAAAGCCCTGTTGAATCACATACAGAGAACGACCCTCTGTCATTCCTCTCCTGTCTTTCGGATTTCGTCAAGGAGAAAGTCTCCGTTTGGTTGTAACATGTCTTTAACGCCTCTCTAACACAAATTCAGGCGCTTAGTAAGTGTTCTTTACTTTTTTATTATGAGAGAACTAGAGGCGATTTTGAGAATAGAAGGACGTGTTAGTTTCTACCCATAAACCATCTCCTCCTCCCCTTTCTCCTGCTCTCTCTCTGGGCCTCATTTTGTACTGGTTATTTCTTCTTGTGGATAGAGCAGAGTTCATTGTCTTTGCTGGAAATGGTTGATGTTGGAAGAAAGCTCGATGTAGCAGAGAATTGAAAGACACCATGATGCTGCCATCAGGCTCTGGCAGGGTTGGGAAGAGACGAGAACTTTTGTTCAGGAGTGTCAACCTGTTAATATTACAACAGTTATTGTGGGCTGATACCTTTTCATTGTCCTTTGTCCTGCTTGTCTCTGTCTCCTGGAGGTCTGCTTTTCCCTCAGGCCCCAGGCACAACGTTGCGCTCCCTACCGAGTCAAAAGGGGAACTTGCACCTGGACCAGGAGTCTTGGCATTTGCTAAGTAGATGGAAATTAACTTAGCTCAACAATAACCACCTTCTTCGTGGGGGACAGAGGGCAGAGGGGGAATTCTAGACTCTTTCTTCTTTCATCTTGCCACTGCCCAGTGACCGGACTTTGGGTTTCTAGATACACAGTATAAACTGAATTGCGAGGGCAGGCTCAAAAATCAGACAGACTTGATTTCAAATCCTGCTCTGTCTCCATGACTCTATGACCTTGGGCTGGTGAAACATGATTCTACCATCTGTCCTCTGTGTACGCACTGACCCACCGATCCATTCAGCTATCCACTCAGCCATTTTTCTCTCCATTATCCATTCATCCATCCATTCATTCACCCAACCATCAACCCCTTCCCCCATCCATCTAGCTCTCTGTCCATCTGTCCATTCATTGAGTGCCTACCATGGATCAGGCACTGTTTTAGGCACTGGAACCAGAGCGGTGAACCAGACAGAGTCCCTGCCTTCATGGAGTTTCCATTCTGGGAGGAGGAGAACAGCCATTAACAAATACCTTAGAAGAAACACAACGTCTAAGGTCAGGTTGCGATATGCGCTTTGAAGAGAACTAAGATCCTAGCCCTTGAAGAGCTTCCTGGTCTTTTGCGGGGAGACGGGCACATGGCGAGTTAGTTCCGGCTCGTCAGGGAGGTGTGGGATGGCCTCCTTACTCCTGGGAGGGGTGGAGAAGCTTCCACAGAGGAGATGACATTTGGGAACAATCTTCCAGCAGGAGTAGGAGTTCCCAGATTGACAGGAGGCTGGGGGCCGGGGAGGGTGTTTCAGGCAGAGGACAGCTCCAGTTGAGACACGGAGGAGAGAACAGGGCTCATGCTGGAAACAGGAAGGAGGGTGCGCAAGGGGGCGGTGGTGGCGCTTGGAGCTAAACGTCATCTAGGAGGGCTTGGACCTTGTGAAGGCAGGACAGTGACTAGGAAGCGCTTGTTGTCGTTGTTTTAAGGCGGGATGTGTGAGGGTGAGTGACGTGGCCAAATGTTTGAAAAAGAGGAGCGTGAAGTACATTTGAACCCGTGATTGCCGGGACTCAGATCCCGGAATCCCAGGCTTGTGGGGTTGGAGGGCAGGGACCAGAAACCCAAATGACCATTTAGAAGCAGTGGGGGGGTGTCTCCCGAGCACGGAAGGGCCGCTGCTATTTTTCACATCGTAAAAGAGGCATTTGAATTTTCGTGTCAGTCATATCGTTGATTGTTCTATTTTGGGAGGTGGTTGCTGGGCTATTTTTACGGTTCTAACAATAGGGATATCTCTCTTCACTGCATCCTGAGGCGGAGAGGGCCATGGAAATGATTTTTCCTCTGAAAGGAATCCTCCCACTCCCTCTCTCTCCGTCTCTGCTGCTGTCACTTATCCAGCACGTGTTAATTGAGCACATGCTGCACGGCGGGGGTGGGGGGGCGGCAAAGAATTTGTGCTTTGGAGACAGAAAGGCATTGGTTCATATCTTGGCTTCTCGTTACGGAGCCTTGAGCCTCGGACTTCAACTCCGAACTTTTGTTTCTTTAAAGGGGAAAGGAAGTAATCGGATCTCGTTTGTAGGGCACGCGCCAAGTGTTTCCTTAGCGCCTTGCCTGACATGCGGGGAGCCCTTGATAAATAACAGCTTTTTCCGTTATTCCTCCGGCTGGGCGCTGTCTGGTCCTGACTCTGTAATCCTGTCGGCGAGGCAAGGGCAGTGCTCCTGAATCAAGGACTTGGTGTAAGAGTGAATGTGTTCGCGTAGGGAAGGCAGCTGCCTTAGGTGCAACTTACAATGTGTCTGAGCCAGAAACTCTGAGCTGGGGTCAGAGCTGGGAGGGAAACACGGGCGAACAACAGTGTTTCCTGCGCAACAGTTCCCTGGCTTTCCATGCTTTAATTCGTGGGAAACCTCCAGAGCTGAATCGAGATCTGTGATGGTCCCATCTGCTGTCTTCATTTGGAAAATGTGTTGATGGCATTTCAACTTTAAATAGATTTCTGACCATTTCACTTTTTCAATTTTGAGTTCCCTTCATCCTCCAGATGGAATGTTTACGTGCTCTTTTGGGTTGAGGAAGAAGCTGCCAAAGAGTGTGGGTGAAGGTCGAGGGTGAAGCCTGCAGGAGTGTCTTTTGCCTTGTGATGGTGGGGCTGGTGATTTTTAATGAGCGAGCCCTATTCTGAAGATGTTCCGTCCTTCCCTAAAGGTGGGGGTTATTATTTAGAATTTTGGCAGTGGTGCAAAGGGGAATTTTGATAGCTATCTTTTTGTTTTTTTAATATGTGTGTGGCAAAATTTTATGGTTGGGAGTATCGATAATTCTATCTGGGCCAAACAGTGCACTTAAGGCAGTAGGATTGGTATATAGAGTGGGGAAGGACTTCTTTGTACTTCAGTTAAATATTATCTTTGGATGGCTGGATTTTCTGTTCTTCTCAGGATTAAGTCCAGAATCTCTCTCTCTCTCTCTCTTTTTTTCGTTTAAGATTTATTTACTTATTTGAGAGAGAGAGAGAGAATGCACAAGCAGGCAGAGGGAGAGGGAGAGAATCTTAAGCAGACTCCATGCTGAGAGTGGAATCCCATTGGGGGACCCAGTCCCATGACCCGGAGATCATGACCTGAACCAAAATCAAGAGTTGGATGCTCAACCGACTGAGCTACCCAGGTGCCCCAAGTCCATAATCTTTTAACATGAGTTATAAATCTTTGTCTGTCCTGGGTCCTCATGAACCTGGCTTATACCTCCCTTTTACTCACTTTTCACTTTTTCGCTGAAGACCCAACTGGTCTTCCTCAATCGCGACCTACTTTTGCCCACCCCAGGGCATTTGCATGTGCTCTGTCTTCAAATTGTTCAAATGCTCTTCTCCCTTCTCTTCCCCAACTTGCCTCCTGCTTCTACAGAACTTAAGCTCAGTGTCACTTCTTCAGAGAAGCCTTCCCTGATTTTCCATATCAGGTTCCCCATTGTACAAAACCCTTTGTCAGTTTTACATTTTATAATTATCTGTTTGAGTCTTTAATCTTTGCCACCAGAGTGTCAGTTTCATCAGACTAGGGGGCCACATCTGTCTCGTTTCCTGTTTTTTTCTGAAGTACCCAGCTCCAAATCTGGCTTGTAGGATGTACTCAATAAATACCTATCAAATGAATGAATAGCATAGGGGAGAAATGACTCTAGAGAGCGAGTCATCTGATCTGGGTTTTGGTGGGAGTTTTCTATGGCTTGATCTATGATTTTCATAAAGAGTGTATCTCTTTCTAATTTACAGGCTCTGATCATTTTTGTTTGAACTACCCCCTCCCCAAATTGCCCTTGTTAGAGCCTGTTGAAGTGATTTTCAGAAGTAAGTGAATGTCATAGTTGTGGTTTGGGGCACACGTTTCTCTGTGAAAATAAACAGTCCCTCCACTTGCGTCCCTGCCTTTGTTCATTGGGACCCTCATGGACTGGAGTGAAAAGAATGTCCTCTCACATAATATATTCAGGAAGCCACCTCAGTTGCCTATCCGCAGGACGGCGGATACACAATGGAATATCACACAGCAATGAAAAGGAACATCCTACAGCTACATAATAACATAGATGACTCTCCCAAGCACAATGGGAACTAAAAAAGCCAGACACGATACCTTCTATATGATTCCATCTCCTGGATGTTGAGGAGCAGGTGAGACTAATTATAGAGGTTAAGATGGTGATTACCTTGGGGGGACTGAGGGAAGCTGCTAGAATGCTGGTAATTTTGTTTCTTGGTCTGGGTGCTGGTTGCTTGGGTGTGTTCAGGTTGTGACATTTTTTTGAGCTGTATACTCGTACCCATTTTTCTGTTAGTATACCGCATTTTATTTTATTTTATTTTATTTTTTTAAAGATTTTTATTTATTTGACAGAGAGAGATCACAAGTAGGCAGAGAGGCAGGCAGAGAGAGAGAGAGGAGGAAGCAGGCTCCCTGCTGAGCAGAGAGCCCGATGCGGGACTCGATCCTGGGACCCCGAGATCATGACCTGAGCCGAAGGCAGCGGCTTAACCCACTGAGCCACCTAGGTGCCCTTGCATTTTATTATTTTTTAAGGATTTTATTTATTTGAGAGAGAGAGAGTAAAAGAGATCATGAGCAGTGGAGAGGGGGAGGAGGAAGAAGCAGGCTCCCCACTGAGCAGGAAGCCCAACGCTGGACTCAATCCCAGGACCCTGGGATCATGGCCTGAGTCAAAGGCAGACGCCTAACTGCCTGACCCAACCAGGCGACCCTACTATATACTTTAATAGAACATTTAAAAAGCAAGTGTAAGTCACCGAGGCTGAACCTCAAAAATGTCACTTGGGACTTTTTCAGTTTTATGGACAGAAGTGAAATCCGTATGGGAGACCGGCACCTTCTGGAGTCACCCATTGAGGGATGGTGCCGTTTGCCTTCTCAGGGGGACATCTGCTTCTTCTTTCAATGTTGCCTGTCGGTTGCAAACTGTAGAACAAGGAAGCCAGGGCTCTCTGACAAATTTCCCATCAAATAATTGAGTTCTGTTAATACCCGGGAAACTTGAGCTCATAAACTCTTCGTAGGGCTTGCATTTAAGAAAGTCTATACTAGTTAAGGTATTAGTAACAATCTGTCAAAGCTGCTATAACAGATAAGCCTTAAAGTCTCTGTGCTTGACGGAAAGGGATTTCTTTCTGTCTCACAGCCCAGACCAGGCAGGTGAACGACCGCACACAGAACATCCTGACCAGAATCACCTACAGGTTGACTTCGGAAAAACACATGTGACTTTAGGAAAACAGATGTAAAACTCTAGACCTCTTTATCTTATCAAACATAGGAGGGTATGTTCCGCAGAGAGCATGGTCCATTTTGTTACAAAGAGGGAAATGGAGAAGTGCTCCTTTTGTTTTTAGGTATTAGAACGGGCTGGCTCTTGTCAGAAGTTTCGGTTTCCCAGCCGGTCAGAATTCTTGGCTCTCCTGGTTGCCAGCGGACATCACAAATACTTGTATTTGAGTCACAAGTAGGATCGCCCAGTTCTTTCTTTATTTGAGAGAGAGAACAAGCAGGGGGCAGAGGCAGAGGGAAAAGCAGATTCTCTACAGAGCAGGGAGTCCAATGTCAGGCTCCATCCCAGGATCCTGGGATCATGACCTGAGCCAAAGGCAGATGCTTAACCGACGGAGCCACCCAGGCACCCCACCCAGTCCTTTCCTTTTGCTTATTAGTTTGTCTCTGCTATGGAAGAGTCCTTCGGCGGTTCTGCTGGTGGCTATTTGGACACCTAGTAAACCAATTACCTGTTCTGTGTGAAAAACCACCTGAAACCTTAGTGCCATAAAAGAACTATCTTTTTTTTTTTTTTTTTTTTTTAGCTCTTCCTGTGGATCAGTCATTTGGGCTGGGCTCAGCTGGGCGGTCCTTCTGGTCTGAGCAGGGTTAGCTTTTCTTGGCTGGGCTCACACATCTGGGGCCACAGCTAAGATGCCTGGGACACCGGGACATCTGGTGGCGGGGGTGGGTCTCTCATCTTCCAGCCTGTGCTCGTTCGCATGGAGGTGACCGCATTCCCAGTCCCATGGAGGTGACCACATTCCCAGTCCCAAGGCAGAGGCTGCAGGGCCTCTGGAAGCCTACCCTTGGAGCTCAGAGCTTGTCACAGTGTCACTTGTGACATATTCTGCCAGGGAAAGCAAGCCACAAGCCCATCTCAGAAATAAAGGAGGAAACAGAGGAGGAAATAGACTTCCTCTTAATGGGAGAAGCTGCAAAGCGTGGCCGGCATTTTGGGGAACCTACCAGACCAATTTCAGGGCGGCCCTCCTGACTGCTTAGCCCTGTAAAACCTGCCCCTGTGCGGTGTGTGTCGGCTCAACGGCCCTTGCGCCTGCGGCAGGTCCCGAGTGAGTGCTTACTGCTTCTGCCTAATGTGAGGACCTGCATCATGGGGCCGCGGTGGGGCCGCGTGAAACGCTCTTGTACACAGGGCACAGCGCAGGGCTCGGTGCACGTGAAATCCTGACTCCTGCTGCCATCACTACCATCAGTACCCCGTCACTACTGAATACTGCCACCATCGCTACCATCACCACCGCCATTACAACTGAATACTACCACCATCACTACTGAATGCTACCGCCATTACTACTGACACCACTACTGAGTACTACCGCCATTACTACCGTTACCACCCGTCGTTTCCTGCAGTGTACTTGGCACTGCACTAAGAGCTTGAGATTCAGAACATGAGGTCCCTGCCCATGGAGGTGGGGGAGATCCTCAAAGAGACAGACATGAGAGTGAATTTGCGTGATCCAGGGTGGCGACCGTGATTATAGGGCCATGGTGGAGTGGGAGGAAGTCAAGGCCATGGGGTCAGATGTCCGCTCCTCCACTGAGCACATGTGGGGCCCTGGGCACCTTTCTTAGCCTCTTTGATCTTTGGTTTCTCATCTGTGGAATGAAGGTGAGGCTACAGAGCCTACCTTCCAGGGCACCGTGTGGATTGGATGAGACATGGTGCGCCAAGACGTGGGATTGCTCATCGAACGTACGTTCTGGGGGAAAAAAAAGTCTCAAAAATCCCCTTGGCCAATGTCCTGAAGTCATCATTCTCACTCAGTTCTCTTCGTGGGACTCTGCTTTGTCTTAAAAGATGAAGATCAGCACACACGGAGCTTATTGGAGGAGTAGTCCTGGGGCACGACACGCGTGAGGGATGGAGGGAAGCCGTGTAGGGGGCTGGTTGCACTTGCGATGCAGTAGTTGTAACAGAGGCCAAAGCTGGTCCTGTGGCTGGAGCTGGGCTGGGCCTTCAGAACCAGGGCAGTGGGGATCTGCACCAAGTGGACACTGACGGTGGGCTGCTGTTGGGAAGGTGGCATGACCTTGGGCAAGGCAGCTTCCGTCTTCAAGCAGGGGACTCCCAGGGAGGTGCGAGCACTAGCCGTGAACACTGCCGGCAGCTGGGGAGCGAGTGTCTTGGCCCTCGAGGTGGGAAGAGGGCCTAGGGGAGGCACTGCGGAAGCCCCTGCATGCTTCCCGATCGCTCTTAGAGGTTCCAAACTGTACCTTCTTGGTCATCAGTAAGCCTGTGGGGTTTCCCTCGTCCTTCACAGAACTGATTTAGTTGCCATCCAGATTCACTGATTCATCTTGCCAATATCAGGGCATCGCTTACAGAGAGCCTTTTTTTTTTTTTTAAATTATGTTGGTCTTTTTTTCCTTTTTAAAGATTATTTATTTATTTATTTGACAGACAGAGATCACAAGTAGGCAGAGAGGCAGGCAGAGAGAGAGGAGGAAGCAGACTCCCCGCTGAGCAGAGATCCTGATGTGGGGCTCCATCCCAGGACCCTGGGATCAGGGCCTGAGCTGAAGGCAGAGGCTTTAACCCACTGAGCCATCCAGGCGCCCCTTACAGAGAGCCTTAATCCAGGTAGGCATAGGGGCGTGGGAATGCCCTGCCCTCGGTCACCCAGCTGCCAGGAAGGCGATCTGACCTTCGCATAGCTGACCTCCCTCTGAGCCACACGGGGTGCCAGCCCATTTTCTAAGCTTGGACCTCACACCTCATTGCCCCTCCACTCTGGGATGGGTTGTCTTGAATTTCTCCAAGTGTATTTTCTTTTAAACTGGATCATCACTCATTAAGGGTCATGAAATCAATTTCATAGGTCATGCACACCGTGAAAAAATAGATTGAAAACTATCAGAACGGATGACGTTCAGGAAGCATGAACGTTGTTGCATGAAACTTTTATGTCCTGGGCACGTACACAGGCACGTGCGAACTGGGTCAAACACGAAGCATTTCTCGCTGTGGGTAACCGTCAGTGCGGCTTGAGAATCACTGTGAAAAGTGTAGAGGGTAGAGGGGAGACATTGGAGGCTCATTGACCCCCGGCTTTATTTCTTTCTCGGGATGACAGAAATGCGTTGTTTTGAATTCTTTATAAGGAGAGGTTTTATTTTTACCCTGTCACAATATCCCAAGATGATTTTGATTATTACCTTTGAGTTTGCACATATCACGGATGAAAGTTGTTTTTCCAAATAGGATTCTAAGTATAGGGTATGCGGTTTTTAAAAATGGAATTGTTGATTTCTGGTGGAACTGCCCGGCCTGACCGGTCACTTGGGTGAGGCGTCTGAGTACCGTGTCAAGTGCTAGCACAGAGCTCCAGAGAGAACGCGCTGGCCGTCCTGGGGCAGTTACTGTGGGCTGAGAAAGAAGTGTTTTACGAGCAGCATCAGACAGGGAGGGAGGAGGAGTTGTCTAAGGGTTGCCCAGAGCCTCCTGGAGATACGGGAACAGCACCCTGGTGTGGAGGTGGGTCAAGTCCCCAGGGCAGCACCCTGCTGAGAGCAGCCTCCCGCTGGGACGTCCAAGGCCCTGGGGTCAGCATGTGTTTATGATCTGGTGTCCCTGATAGGTGGGGGCCCAAATGCCAGCAGGCCTCATTGTTTTTCCCTTTTGGCCTTCTCTGATTTGGGGTCCATGGGCCACAGGGGTTCAGGGTGTTCCAGATGGGATAAAAAAAAGTCTAGTGCAAGGGAAAAAAGGACATCCCGTTCCTGCTTGGG
The DNA here is from genome assembly GCF_009829155.1 of Mustela erminea. Lineage (NCBI taxonomy): Eukaryota > Metazoa > Chordata > Mammalia > Carnivora > Mustelidae > Mustela > Mustela erminea. The sequence goes on from NC_045633.1 coordinate 5,901,263, forward strand.
TGAATGCGTATGTTCTTCTCCAATCCCCATGAGGGGCTCTCTTAGCTGGGGAGACAGGCTGGGGAATTTTCTGTTTCCTAGGCATCTTCAAATAAGGCTTTCAAATGCTGCTGGCTCGAGCTGATGTTTATTGAGTATGTACTAGGTACTGGGCACTGTGCTAAGGGCTTTTTGTGTATTAACTCATTTAATTTCCACAATGGCTTGGTGAGGTTGCTCCTAGTAATATTTCCCTGAAGAAAAATTTCCCAGTGGGGGCGCCTGGGTGGCTCAGTCGGTTGAGCGGCTGCCTTCAGCTTGAGTCTTGATCCCAGAGTCCTGGGATCGAGCCCCGCATCGGGCTGTCTGCTCAGTGGAGAGCCTGCCTCTCCCTCTCCCTCTGCCTGCTGCTCTGCCTACTTGTGGTCTCTCTCCATCTCTCTAATAAATAAATAAAATATTAAAAAAAGAAAAATTTCCCAAAGTTACATAGAGTTAAGACTCAAACATAGATCTGAGTTCAGGAGTGTATAAAAGGACTATAGAGGAAACGTGGGGGAGGCGAGAATGATAGCTGGTCTCTGGGGGCTTGCAATGAGCTGGTATTTTGCAGATTTCATCCCTTTGAATCTACACCCTCCACGAAGACTTGGCTATGATTCTTAGTCCCATTCATAGAGGAGGAAACAGGCTTAGTGACGATAAAGAATTTCCCTAAGAACTGCAGAGCCTAGACTGAATTCAGATCTGTCTGATTCAGACTCCCACTTCTCACGTGCTAAGGTGAAGGGCTGAGGTGAAGGTCCCGGGCGGGGTGAGTGAGGACAGCATCAGCCCAGCTCTGGGGTGTGTGCTGGGGGCTCGGATCATTCATCAGAGCCAGGAGAGCATGCCCGCCACAGCAGCGGCGAAACTGGCTAGAGGTATTTTTTTTTTTTTTAAAGATTTTATTTATTTATTTGACAGAGATCACAAGTAGGCAGAGAGGCAGGCAGAGAGAGAGGAAGGGAAGCAGGCTCCCTGCTGAGCAGAGAGCCTGATGCGGGACTCAATCCCAGGACCCTGGGATCATGACCTGAGTCAAAGGCAGAGGCTTTAACCCACTGAGCCACCCAGGCGCCCCAAAACTGGCTAAATTTGATGGGATGTAGAAACTCCTTAGTGGGAGAAATGTGTACATTAAATTGTTTTTTTTTGTTTGTTTGTTTTTTCTTCTCCCCGCGAGGGAGTTTACACATGTGTAGATTTTTATTTATTTATTTTTTTTGCCATCGTCCCAAATAAGGAATTCAGAAACTAGCTTCTGGTCTGAGGGCTTTGGGTGATCATGTGACTGCGGTCAGCTGATTTCCTTGTGTCTCTGTTGCTGGGCCTGGGAAGGAAGGGGACCTGCGGGCAGAACCATGCCTGGTTCCCTTGTATTTCCCCATTCATCAAGGGATGAAGTACAAGGGAGCCAGGCATGGTTCTGCCCTCAGGAAGCCTCCAGTCTCCAGGAAAGACCCATCAGTCAAACATTCACAATGCAGTGTGATAGGTGCTGGCACAGGGCTGGGGGCAGGAGCCCTGGGGACATGTCTCTTCCCAGGCTCCTGGGCAGGTGGCACGGAAGGAGTCCAAGTTCTAGGCTGAGTTTTGAGGAAGTGGAAGCCATGAGGGAATGAGGAAGTCTGTCAGCGTGGCGGGAAGGGAAGTGCGAGAGAGAAGGGACCCGTGGTAGGAGGGAGGAGTTGTACTGGGAATGTCCGGCTTCAGGAAGACACGATCTGGAGGGGTAGAGAGGAGGTAGGAGAGAAGGCCTTCTGGGGTTCAGAGTGAGCGTCACCCTTCAAGCTGGTGGGGCCAACAGCTTTAAGTGCTGACAAGAGAGTGGCCCACGTAAGGGAGGGACCCAGGAAGACATCTTCGGGGAAGGGGAGAGGGTATGGGTGGCAACGAGCAAAAAAGGGAAAATGGGCTGGAAATAAAGTAAGCTGAGAGGCCCATTGAGAAATGCTTGTGTGTTGACTTCTGTTTTGTGAAGTGAAAAAAACCCAACAAAAACCCAGAGGAAGATCTAGGTCTAAACCCTGCGACTCCATGCAAGTTTCTTACCCTTATCACCCTTGTTTTTTTAAAAAAGGGTAGATGATAAGGAGGGTACCTTCCTTATAAGTTGTGATGATCAAATATGATAACACTGACTTGGAAGAGAAGGACTTTGGCACACGGCCCACAGGGAAGGAATAGGAATTTTGTCGGCAGGGCGCCTGTGGGGCTCAGTCGGTTAAGTGTCTGACTCTTGATTTTGGCTTGGGTCAGGACCTCAGGGTCATGAGATTGAGCCCCTCATGGGGCTCCCACGGACTTTGCTTGAGATTCTCTCCCTCTCCCTCCCCGTGGGTGCCTTCCCCCACTTGTACACGTGCACGTGCTCGTACTCTCTCTCAAGTAAAAAAATAAAATCTTTACAAAAAGGATATTGTCCGCTACCGAGGAAGTTCTCATTGAGGTATTTAATGAATAAGTTTATCATAAATAGCAATAGAAAATTCAAGAGGAGGCAGCTTGTAGATGAAGGTGGTGAATTCTGCGTGGATTGTGTTGAATGTGAGATAACTGTGGTATATCCAGGTGTAGGTGTCCAAAAGGCCATTGGAAATATGGAGAAGTCAGGGATGGAGGTAGAGATATGGGAATTATTATATGTGCTGCCGAAGTGAGCACAAGAGATTTGGGAATTATTAATACAGGGCTATATTTTTCTCAGAATATCTAAAACATATCCTAGGTGTTGCCTGGAAGATTTTAATTATATAAGACATTGAACAACATGGAATTACTTCTTTTTTTTTCTCTCTCTCTTCGATTTTCTTTTAATTCTTCTGGTTGCTAGGGAGAATGTCTCAGTTTGGGGCTATCATGCTTAAAGATCTTTCTGATGCACGCTAATTTTCCTTTAAATAAAAACAATGAGGCAACCTCAGGCTCTGGTGTGGTTGGCAGAGTTTAATAATTTAAATTGTCATTGTGTTTTTCATGGTTGTCTTATGTTTGGAGTAAATGTTACTACTTTTCCGATTCTGGTCGTCTCAGACTGGATGCATTGGTTATAAATAACAGAACCCTTAACTAGCTTTCTGAAGGTAGGGGGTCCTAGGGTTGGCTTCGTTGAGGCTTCCCACGATCTTCCTCCCAGTGATTTCTTTGCCAACCTCAAGTATCATCAAGATCTCCCCTCTTGGTCCTAAGAAGGCTGTGCTAAGTCCCCAGAGTCACATCCTCATGGGACAGCGTGAGACCAAGAAGGAAAAGGGTGCAAGAGAAAGGATTTGTCTTTACTTCATGTCATACCTTGGAACCATGGCAGCTGTCTTTTGACTGTGAAGGACAAGGCTGACCCACCATGAACGGCAGTGTGGAGGGAAGAGGAACTGTGCCCTTCGTGATGTCATTGAACCCCTGAATTAACTACCCTTGTTCCAGTCCCATCTCTGGAAATTTTGTTATCTAACAGATAATAAATCCTTACTGCTTCAACATTTTCAAGATGGTCTTCTGTTACTTGCAGCTTAAATGCACTGCATCTCCTGTCATTTCAGATTATTGCCCTAACTTATGAGGACTTATTCCTTCAATTTTTTTTTTTTTTTTAAATCTTGGTTTGATTATATTTTTCTCTTGAGACTGGGTCCTATTTTCTTGGTTTTTCACGTGTCTGTCAAGTAATTTCAGATTTTACCCTGGATGTTACAAGTGTTATGTTGTAGACACTGGATTTAGTTATATTTGTTTGAAGAATGTCAGTATTTTTTGCTTTAGTAAGCTATTATTTTGGTTGGACGATAAACTCTCCCTTGGCCATCAGCTCAGATGTCAGTTTATTGTATCTTTGAGTCTTTGAGGCTGGGTGATGTGTACATGGTTCAAGAGTCAGCCAGACACGGGTAGAGTTCATGCACATTTGGGACCCTCTTCTCTTGTCTCTCTGTTCTTAGATTCCCTTTCCTACTTTCCCGTCACTGTGGTTGACCTGAAATCTGCCCTCTAGGTCCTCAAGGCAGAAAGACTTGGGGTTTTGTGTTGGAGTTTTAGCTATTGCTTGGTGCTGACTGGCCAGCTGTCCTGGCAAATGCTGGCAAGTGGCCACTCCCTTCTTCCAAATGTCATCCCTGCCCTCCAGAATCTGACCTCTTTTGTTTACTCTTTACTCTTTTTTGTCATGAGTTATATTCATTTTTCACGAGAAGTTTGGATAGAGTGGGAATTTGCTTGACCATACTAGAAACAGAGGCCTTCTTGCTACCTAACATGGGAAAACTGATGGCTAGAGAGGATAAGCCACTTCCCCAATGTCACAGAGCAAGCAAGTGGCAGAACCTGGACCCCAACTCAGGCTGCTGCACTCCTATCCAAGCTCTCTTCGGGGTACCTGGCTGTGGATTTGTGCCTCAGAATAGTTTGCCGGTTTGGGCTTAGTTTCATTTTGGCACGGAAAATGTCTGCCCTTTGAGTAGAGCTGTAAACGCCAGGAAGCTGAGCTGGGCGGTTTCATGGCGGTGTTGGGTCAGTTTTGTCTTCTAATCAGAATCCCTAGATTGGCTCCTTTAAAGGTTTGAAATCAGAAGGCATTGTTCACCAGACAGAGTTTTGGATAAAACTTTATCAGTCAGCAGCAACGAGGCACCTGATGATTATTTATTCGGCAGTCGTTTTACCAAAAGTAAGTCAGTAGTAAGTTGTGGTTATGAGAAAGGAAGTTCAGAGTTCAATATGTCCCCTCCCCATCTCTCTTTTTTTTTTTTTAAACATAAAAGAGGAAGTGACTGCTCTTTATTTTTGTACCAGCCTTATCACTAATGGACAGGGGGTAAAAATCTTCACTACTCTGTGGTCAAGCTTTGAAAATTTGTAATAAGAGTCTCCCTTTCTCCTTTGTAGCACCACTGGTGGGAAACTTGTAACATTGAAACAACACAAGAGCCACAGAGAAGAATCCTCATAAAATCTTATCGTGTCTTATAAAATCTTACCGTGTCTTACCGTGTTATGCCTTTAACTTTAGGAACCGAAGTGGTCCCACCCAAAAAAATCATTTCCAGTTTTCTTTCCTAACCATGCTCTGCGCAATGACCTAGTTTCCCCTTAGGTATTCATTTTCAAGCTTCTTGCTGACATTCTGGAAGTATCCCCACCTTCCAAGATTGAAAACACTGAGGGAGCACCTACTGTATGCTAGAGGATTTTTCTGGGATACGGTAGTGAACAAAACAGAAAGCCCTTGCTTCTTATGTAACTTACCTTCTATTTGGAAGCAGACAATAAACACGTAAAGAAAGACAAGATCGTTATGGATAGTGACACATACTACAAAAGAGAAAAACATAATAGTTTTTTTTTTTTTTTTTAAAGCAGAAGCCTATTTTTTCAGGGGGTGGTGGTGGGTGTGTGTGATTAAGTGGGGAAAAAAAATCACGCCTTCTTCCCCATTTCTTCATCCTTTAGTGGAGATAGGATATTTCTCTTGACTAATGCTTCAGAGTTCTCTTACTGTGAGAAACAGGATGGAGCAGAATGGGCTCTTGGGCTGGTCCCTGTGTTTTGTCTGGTGTTTCTGGGTTGGTCAGTTACTTCCCTCTATGGCCGCAGGTCTTAGCTCTCACACTCGGCACAGATTCTGCCCCTTGGGCTAGAGTGAAGGTTCTGGAAGAGTAGACTTGAGACCAGAATATGAAGGGCTGTGGCTGTCAGGCTAAAGAATCTGCCTTTTGGACTTTGTATTCATTTCCATCGTCCTGTTCCTGAGGTCAGAATGCACACTCGGTCAAGTTGCCCCCAGGCTCTGAGGATTCCTGTTGTATTTCTATCCGTTCTGCTCTTCCTCCAGCCTTAAATCATTCCCCCTCTTTTTTCACACCTAAGTGTAAGTAGATAAGAACAGCACTTGTTAATTCTATTGATTGTAAAGTGCCTGCATTAAAAATGTTAATTATCGCCCCTGGGAAGAGATTAAGCCAGTAGGTCTCAGGCTCTTAAAAGAGCAGCAAAAAGCCAGGTATACCATGGCTTCCTGTTTCTTTCTCAGAGTAAAGAGAAAAACATCAGGGAGACAGAAGCTTCAGTCATGTGGTAATAATTATGGCCATATTTATCCCCACAAGTATAGCTTCTGTTAATTCTGGAGTCAGCAAGATTTTGTGACCCACTGTGGATGATGCAGTGAGGTTGTCCTCCTGTGTTTAAAAAAAAAAAAAATTAAGTTCCTAAGTAATGCTTAAAGGCAATCTCACTAAGATTTGACCTCCTAATCTAGGTCCCCTCTCTCTTCCCCAGAGGTCACCATTGGTGTCTACTTTTAAAACTGTGTTTTTTTTTTTAAAGATTTATTTATTTATTTATTTGACAGGCAGAGATCACAAGCAGGCAGAGAGGAAGGCAGAGAGAGAGAGAGAGAGAGAGAGGAGGAAGCAGGCTCCCTGCAGAGCAGAGAGCCCGATGTGGGGCTCTATCCTAGGACCCTGAGATCATGACCTGAGCCGAAGGCAGAGGCTTTAACCCACTGAGCCACCCAGGCACCCCTACTTTTAAAACTTTTTTATGTTTATATTTATCCGTACTGATTGTATGGCAGAGTTGGTGGGTGCCTGTGTGTGTTTTTCTAAATGGTGTCACATAGCAGATCTCACCCTGCAACCTGCCCTTTTCACCAAACAGTGTCTCAGAGTGCAAGCTCTGTGTTTATGCTTTTCACAATTCTGTAGTGTTCCGTGGTCCAAACTTGCTCCTGTTTTTGTGGCCATTCCCTTGTTGGGGACATTCAAGACTTTTTTGGGGGGTGGGGAGAGGTGGTGTCTATTACAAACCATACTGCAATTAAACATCCTTATGCATGTCTGACACACATGCAAATATTTTTCTGGTTACCGAGAAATAGAATGGCTTGGCCACGGGGAGCACACAATTCAGATTTTAATGAATGTTGCTGGGAGTTCTCCAAAGTGGCTGGGCCTGGGTACGCGCCCGCCAGCAGTTGGAGTTTCTATGTCCCTGCCTCCTGCCCACATTGTGATAATGTCAAGCTGTTACATGTCTGCTGATCTGATGGGAGGAAAAGGACATTTAACTTTAATAGAGCATCATCTTGATTACTAGTGAGGTTGAGCATCTTTTTACGTATTTACTGGAGAGTTGTATTTCATCTTCTGTGACTGACTTTTTTTTTTACATTTTTACATTTTTTTACATTTTACATTTTTTTACATTTTTTTTACTTTTTTTTTTTTTTTTTTTTTTTTTTACATTTTCTCATTGATTTTTAAAAAATTTTTACTTCCATCTCCTGGACACCAGTCCCTCGCAAGTTCTTTGTGTTTGTTCTGGTCTGCTTCTATCAAGTCTTGTGTCCTTTGTCAGTCTAGCGTCGGGCCTGATAGACTGACGTATACCGATTTAGCTCTTGAAGCCCAGTAAACCACTTCCAAGCAATGCATTATTCCCATTTTAAAGATGAGACACTGAGGCTCAGAGAGATTACGTGACTAACTGAGTCACAACTTGGGCAGGCGTGGGTAAACTCGGAAACCATGAGCAGACGTAGACATAGACCAAACTGCGGTGAGCCACCGGGAGACGATTTTCTATCACCTTTCTCTATTACCCAGATGCTTGCAGTTGGTATCTCAGGAGAAAAGTCTGTTTAATTATTCATCTCTTTTCCAAGTAATTGGTGACAAGTCCTCCAGCTGGGAGATGGAACAAGCTTTGTTGCTAAAAAACATCCGCCAGAGATAGAACAGGGGATCCAGCCCCCAAGAATGGTAAATGGAGATCCTTTTCTGGGGGTATTTACACGGACAGCAGCCTTCGGCTGAAATGCCCCCTGGACAGCAGGCTGGGGACACCGATGTCGTCATGGTTCATGCCATTCATCACTTTCAGAGACGACCTCTGTACCTTTCGTTTTTTTCGATTCTTCAAAAAGAATTGAAAATCCTTTTCATCACAGGCAAGGTCAGGGCATCTCTGTGGGATTCACAGGGAACAGTGCACTGTCCCATATTATAGAATGGGAAACAAAAAATCAAACTCAGACTTTTAGAGCTGGTAGAAGCAAGCACTTTCCTATATTGGAGGGCAAATGCTGATTTGAAATACTTGAACTTCTTTACTCTGGGACGTGTACCAGCATTAATAAGAGTTTCTATTTATTGAGCATTTATTTGGGCCAGGCACAGTAAAAAGCTTATACCTATGAGTGATCTCATTTGATTTTCACAGTAACCGATGACTTAAATAACTTATTGTCCCCATTTTATCACAGATGACTTGAGGTTCAGTTATTTAACTTGCTCAAGGTCACATAGCAAATAAGGGGCAGGGCCACCCTTCCAATGTCAAAAATGTATGCTCTTATATCCTCGTGTTATGAGGTCAATTCATGGAAACATTTCCCCTGTATCCGCTTTGGTTCCAGAACTGGTAAGCGTTTGCCCAATAAGATTTTCACAGACTGGTGACGTGAGTGAAACAGAAGGGACCGTGGCTCGCTTGGGAGGGGAGCGCACCCGCATCTCGCATGAAGTACCAAGTCTGCATGGGTTTGTTTACAGCTGGTTGCGGATCTTGGATCAGAGGCTTGAATACAGCTGGTCTACCAAGGTCTTTCTAAATTTGGTTTGAGCTGCTCTGAATAAATCTCAGAAGATGCGAAAGGGGAAGGGAACTCATATTTATTGATCTTGACTCTGAAGGAGGTGTTCTCATTTCAAAGATGGAGAAGTAGAAGTGAGGTCACCGCTCAAGGTCACTGTGGTAGATTACATTACTGAGTCAATTATTTGCTTTCTCCTTGTACGGGGATGGTACACCTCTGCTCATTGCTACGTGGCTTGTACGGGGATGGTACACCTCTGCTCATTGCTACGTGGCTTGTACGGGGATGGTACACCTCTGCTCATTGCTACGTGGCTTGTACGGGGATGGTACACCTCTGCTCATTGCTACGTGGCTTGTACGGGGATGGTACACCTCTGCTCATTGCTACGTGGCTTGTACGGGGATGGTACACCTCTGCTCATTGCTACGTGGCTTGTACGGGGATGGTACACCTCTGCTCATTGCTACGTGGCTTGTAAGGGGATGGTACACCTCTGCTCATTGCTACGTGGCTTGTAGTGTCTCCTTACCGGAGAGCTGTTATTTTCCTGTTCCGGTGGTGTCGGGCTTAGCTGCGTGGCGCACGTTGGCCAGGGGCATGTGAACAGGGATGGTGCACTCTACAGCTTTAAGGGCTGTTGCATGGTGTGTCCCTTGCTCTTTTCCCCTGCACTGCGAGACCAAGCAAAGGGTGTTTCCTCGGCTTCTATGCTCGGATGCAAAAAACACTTGGTGCAGAGTCCTAGGGACACAAGACAATTAAAGTGATATGTAACGTGAACAAGAATGAACCTTTGTATATCATAAGCCACTAGAATTTTGGGATTGCTGGATAGTGTAGCCTTACCTAGCAAAAGATGACTAATATAGTTATATAGTTAGTGTTTAGTTATATAGCTAGTTATATAGCTAGTAACTTGGCTAAGGAATTCAAACCAGACCAAATTCCAAATCCTGTCCCTGTGCTCTTCATTACTTTAGGCTTCCTGAATATTTTGCTCTTCATTTTATTTGCTATATCTGTGTGCTACCTGTCCTTTAAAAAATTTTTTTTTTCTTTAAATGGTCTCCTTTTTGTCATTGCAACACATTTATGTTATTTTATTAATTAAAAAAATTTTTTTTAGTGGCACCTGGGTGTCTCACTTGGTTAAGCGTCTGCCTTGGGCTCAGGTCATGATTCGTGAGGTCCTGGGTCCTGGGATCGAGCCCCTTGTTGGGCTCCCTGCTCAGTGGGGAGTCTGCTTCTCCCTCTCCTTTGCCCTTTGCCCTACTCGTGCATGTTCTCTCTCTCTTTTTTATTTATTTGACAGAAAAAGCAAGCAGAGGGGTGGGGGTACATGGAGAAGAGAGGAAGCAGGTTCCCCACTGAACGTGGAGCCCGATGCAAGGCTCTTTCTCCCAACCCCGGAGATCAGGACCTGAGCTGAAACCAAGATTCATACCCTCAACCGACTGAGCCACCCAGGGGCCCCTCAACACATTCATTTTATTATTTATTTATTTATTTTAAAAAAGATTTTGTTTATTATTTATTTGACAGACAGAGATCACAAGTAGGCAGAGAGGCAGGCAGAGAGAGAGGAAGGGAAGCAGGCTCCCCGCTGAGCAGAGAGCCCGATGCGGGGCTCGATCCCAGGACCCTGGAATCACGACCCGAGCCGAAAGCAGAGGCTTTAACCCACTGAGCCACCCCGGCGCCCCAACACATTCATTTTAAAGGGAACTTCATCACTATACGAGTGGGAAAATGATATCGCCACAAATAATTAATAACTAGAAATATGAATAACTGTATTATGAATATTACAAAATTCGAGGTACTCTCGGCTGACCAGGATCTGAGTTTGAAACTTCCTCCCCCTCTTTGTTCCAGAAGGGAGTTTAGCGGATCTTAGAATGGTGTTCAAAACGTGTAAGCGCAGACTGAGACTTTCTCGTTTGATACCATTGGGAGGGTTGAAAACGAATTGGAAAGGAAATAATTTTCACCTACTGTGGTTTGGTGTGATTGAAAGCATGTCTCTGTTCCCGCCCCAAAACTACCAGTGAGTGATAATGTGCCCTGTGTGGGCGGTTTCCCTCCTTTTTGTTTTTATATAATAATTGTAAACATGTACAAAGCACGTGCTACATGACGGGTCCTCTGCTCTGTGTGTTACTATTTACGCCATCCTCAGGGGTGGAGACAGGTTGGGAAGGTGAAGGAACTCATCCCAGCTAGTAAGAGTCGGTGTTAGGATTTAAAGCCAGATGTGCTTTGCATTTGAGTGTAGACCATTGGGCTGAACCAGAGGTGTGTTTGAATGGCCCACTTGGAACCTTTCAAGGAGCCCATGAGCGGCTTCTCTTTTTTTATGACAAGTCAGAGCAGTGGCTCCTTGGGGCCATTAGCCTGGGGCCATGTCCGGCCATTCCGACCCTGCAGGGCTGCCAGGCACAGCCTCCAAACAGGCTCTCCTGGGTGGCTTCCAGCTGTCCTCTTAGTGCCCTGTGCTTTTCTCTGTCTGGGCATCTATCCTAGGTGTATGATTTAGCTCCTTCTAGAGGACAGGCTTCCTCCAGACTGCAGGAAAGCGTATAGGCTGGCTGCTGATCATGGCTGGGCTCCTTCGTGTATCTGGGTGACTAGCAACTTCCCTGGGGTCTGGCTGGCCCCGGGGGGGCTAGAGGCTTCCCGTCTGTGTGCAGCCATTGTAGCCGGAGCAATGGGAGACGGGGCCCGGTGTGTCTCCTCACCCCGCAGATGACTCTGGCTTGTGAACAGGGAGGTCGGGCAAGGTTCCAAGGTTCCAAGAACACAGCCGGGCAAGGGCTCTGGAGAGCTTGCTTTGGAATTGGCACAGGGCCACCTCGGCTGCTGCCTCCTGGCTGAGAGCAAGTCAGCGGCCATCCCAGATTCAAGAAGCAGAGAGTTGGTGCTATCTCTTGAGGTCTGGAGCTGCCGAGTCATGTTGCAAAGGGTGTGGATACAGGGAGGAAGGCGGAACTGGCCATCTTTGCGACCTACCACGCTCACTCCCTTGCTAACCTCTGCCTTTTGCATGGGACTGCGTGGCAGGGGACTGAGGCGCGGGTGCCCTTCTCTCCAGCGTCTGGCATATCGAAGGGCCCGATTAGATATTGGGGAATGAAGCTGTGCTCCGTCCACTGTGCCTTCTCTCTCTCTGTTCCTGGAGTCCGCCGAGCCGGTGCCCAGCTCAGTGCCTCTCCTACTCTTCCCCAGGATCGTGGTTCCTTCCATCTTTCCATTTTACCTCTGACATCACCTCTGAGAAGCCTTCTCCTCCTGCCCCATACAAAGTGCTGCAGATCCCCTTTTGTTTCTTCTGTGCCGTCTCTGCCCATTTAAAAATGATTAGCATGTCTCTCCCTTCTAGAACGTCTGCTTTGGGAGAGCCAGAACCCTTGCCTGTCTTGCTGTCTATTTCTTCAGTGCCTAGAACAGTCGCTGGCACCTAGTAAGTCAGGGGGTTGCAGGATCAACCGAATGGCTTCCCCGTGGCTCCTCTTGTGCCCAAAGGCCCTGGTGCCAGCAGCCACCCTGGGAGCAGGAAATAGTCCTCTGCCGGCCAACTTGGCAAGGAGAACTGGCAGGGTGCCTGTGACAGTACCTTCCAGGTGGCTGCTTTTCCTCACGTCCATGTGGGCTCTCTGTGTCTCAGGCAGGGCTTTTTGGGTCACAAGTGATGGAAATTCACTCAAGCACACTTAAGCCAAGAGGCAGAATATTTAATGGTTCGATGCGAGGCCTCTAGAATGGCACTGCTTGGACTCAGGCCCCAGCTCTGCCACTTCTTAGCCGGGCGACCTCTGGGAAGTTACTGAAACCCTCTGTGCCCCCGTTTCTCCACCTACGGGAAGGGAGGAGGGGCAAGAAAATCAGCTGTGGGGTGCCTGGGTGACTCTGTCAGTTAGATGTTTCAGTGTCTGCCTTCAGCTCGGGTCACGATCTCAGGGTCCTGGGATAGAGCCCCGCGTCAGGGTCCTTGCTCAGCAGGAAGCCTGCTTCTCCCTCGCGCCCTGCCTGCCTCTCCACTTGCTGTGTGTTTGCTCTCTGGTAAGTAGATAACTACATAAAATCATAGAGAAAAAATACCAGCTGCCTTTTAGGGTTTTCAGAAACGTGAAATGATTCCCTATAGGTCAAGCACTTACCACCAAGTGGGTGGCACGCCGCGCCGCGCCGAGGGTGAGCTGCCGCTGTTGCCACAGTCCCCGTGGGAGGCTCAACGGGCTTGGTGAGCCACTGGAAGTTACTCAGGGACACAGACAGCCATGCTCTTTGAGTCTCTCTTTCTCTGGGCCAGGGGTGTTTTTTTCGTTGCTATTTATTTATTTATTTATTTATTTTGCCTCTGCACATCTGCTTTTATTCTCCTTTCTTGCCCTTTGTGCTGTGTATCAGCCATGCTCTTTGGGGCCATTGTCACGCCATTTCCCAGCGCGCACATATAGCATCTTGGAGGTGTGATCCCAGGTTTCAGGGATAGTCTGATTGTCCCTCCCTGGGTCAGGGGCCCACCCCACTCCCCGCCCCACCCCTGGGACCATTCAGCTGCGGGCTGGAGTCCCACTCCCCATAGGTTTCCAAGAAGCCTGCCAGGGATGGGCAGAGACCCCAAGAGATGTCAGCTAGAGGCAGCTCCTCTAGTCTGTCTGCTTCAAGGCTGCTCCTCGTCCTGCTTTTTGATGCTTTCCAACATATACTCCCACTCAGCCTCACCAAAATTATTATTTTTTAAATACTCCCTAGCACGCTTACTTCTAATTATGCTAGATTCTTGCCTTCTGCCTCTGTAAGTCACTTGGTCACTTCCTGATCTTCTATTTGGCTGTCAACAAATACGGAAGCTTCACAGAGTCTCTGAATCTCAAGGTTGGACGGGAAAACCGCTCTTCCATGCTTATAACAAACACACACCCACACCCACATACCCGCGTATTTACTAAAATAGTATTAGGCTAAACATTCAGTTCCACAACTTTCTGATTTCACCAACAACTGTCTCTCTGCCCGCGTCAGGACAGAACGAACATGAAAAGAAATCGGCAGCATAGGATGTCATCGTACACAGACTCAAAGTTCTTGAACCTGTCCTCAGTTTCCTAGCCTGTCCGTGTTCTTTATAAATCATGGGTTCTGCTCTCCCATCGTCAAGCCAGTGAACTTGCTGCTTCACCCCTAGCTGGAATTTCCCCTTTTGCACTCCATGCCTCTAAGAGCAATGCAACCTAAAACCTTCCGTGAATCCTCCTATGGCTCACTGCAGCCGGCCTGTCTCAGATCGCAGTTCCTCTCCTATTCCTGATTAAATTTGATTTCTCGTAACTTGGAAAAACAATGGATTCTGAAATCCCAGGGAGCTCTTCAGCTGGGTTTTGCCTCTCACTGAGTAGAGATGAACCGTCGCATTTCATGGTACATACAGATTGGGGTTTGCAAATGCAGATTCGTCAAAGAACCAAGCAGACACCTTGACCGAGTGAAGATTCCAGATAAAAGAAATGGCCTGTGTGTTAAACTGTGCAGATTTTCTTGACTTAGACAAAGAAGTACATCATTTTTTGAAACGTCTTCTTTTTTTGAATGCAACCTTTATTTATCCCCCCCTCTTTTCATGGAGATGTGGGTACAGAAGGATGATTTCTCTTATATGTACCATTGAGAATGGGGCACCCTGGTAGGGCTCAGTTGGTTGAGCATCTGACTCTTGATTTTGGCTCAGGTCATGATCTCATGGTTGTGAGACCAAGCTCTGCATCAGGTTCCGTGTTGGGCGTCGAGCCTGCTTGGGTTTCTCTCTCTCCCTCTGCCCTTCCTCCTGCTCGCACATGTTCTCTCTCATAAAAATAAAATAAAATAAAATAAAATAAAATAAAATAAAATAAAATAATTGTACCATAGAGAAAATAACAATGTAAGTGTGTTAAAGTTGGCAGCTGATGGTTTTGGTGGTGGTGAGGCTGCAGGGAGTGGTGGGGACTGTGTTGAAACAGGGGGAACAGGGGTGGCCACTCCTTAGCTCAAGCCAGCTCTTGACAGTGTGGAAATACAGGCATAATGTTGCTGATGCTTCATTTTTTGTTTTTTTCCCCCTCCAAGAAAGACAGGAAGTCAGACTGTTTATGGGAAATCTCTTAATTTTGGAGTATTGGTAATTTTTCAAAACTGAAAAACAACTCACAGGCCAAACAATATGTGGGCCGCCAATTTGCAATCCCTGATGTTGGTGATATAGCTTAATTAGTCTAAAATCATTAACTAATTTTTGGCTCCTCTCTCATACTGCTGACTCACTCAGCTTTTTGTCTAATGAAATCCTTCAGTGATTGGTAAGGGTTGGATCTGAAAACCTCTTAATCCAAACTGGGTTCATGGAGTTGAAAAAATTTGGTTTCTGGACTTACATCTGCTGGTGCTAAATTCCTTCTGTTACATATGCCTGAGATCGTACTTTGGTCCTCCGGCCACGGTCACTAGGCTTCTTGGTTATGTGTGGTTTGAAGACTTGACTCATTTGATCTTACTGCAAAAATAGCAAGTGAGACTAAGAGAGAACCAACCCCCTCTAGCAGAGCTCACCAGTGGTGTCTGAGGACTAAATCTCACCCTCGACAGACATAATTTTGTTTCCACTGAGAAGAGATAAAATATTAAAAAAAAATTAAAGACCTATAGTTAAAAAATAGGGTTTCATCATAAAATACTTGTATTTAGGCACCTTTTGGAAAGATCATGATCATCGGCAAGCCTGGGTTCCGCACTCCGTCAGGTGCAAGGGCTAGAGGTGCCAGTTGCTGACTCCTTTGGATGGATGTGGCTCCTCCTGTCTCTGCTTCGTTTTTCACGTCCATCCTGGCCCTGTAGGCATTTATGGTTGCAGTTCCTATACAGGTCTCTCACCAAGGTGACATCAATGCGTTGATTGATTCCTGCGTTTTTTGAACACCGATGTATTGGATATGGGAGATATAATGGTACCCAAGACATGCTGTCCCTTCACTCAGGAGTTCTACAATCTCCTGAGGGAAGCTAGATATGGAAAAACTATGTCATTTCGCGTATAAATGACATGAAGGCAAATTGTATTATAGTTCTTGTCCACGAAATTGAGAAGATGGAGCTCAATTTTCCGACTTCCCTAATATTGAGAGTGACACCGAGGAAAGCTTTGATAAGGTCCACAGACAGAGTCCTGTGTCCACCAGATGGGCAGCTGTCCAAAACCAAACCAAACGAAACCAGTAAAATGAAACATATACACAAAGGAAATGAGGTTAGTTTGATAAGTCTCATTCTCCTTCTGCTGGCTCTTTTGTCTGCAGAATCTACTATTTCTTTCCCTTTTTGAAAACAGAATGACATTGGTGTACCTTGTAGTGTTTCGTTGTTTTATCTGGGATTCTTCTGGGGTCCTAGGTAACAGTTTGGTGATCTCAATTTGTGAGATCTCTGAGAACTCTGCTCTGAAATTCATCTGGACCAGAAGAACTGAACTCATTTAAGGGCATCTGGGGATTTCAGAGATGTATTTGCTCTGATTTCTCCTTTTGAAATATCACCACTCAAAATAAAGTGTTTATTTGGGGAAAGTGGTTGGCACTGGAATTCCCCTTATTCTGAGGGCGGATGGAAAAAAGGTTAGCCCTTGAAAATTCCTGTCTT
This sequence comes from Mustela erminea, assembly GCF_009829155.1. Taxonomy (NCBI): domain Eukaryota; kingdom Metazoa; phylum Chordata; class Mammalia; order Carnivora; family Mustelidae; genus Mustela; species Mustela erminea. The sequence goes on from NC_045633.1 coordinate 5,917,545, forward strand.
AGGATCCTTTGATGGTAACATCAATGGATTCTGATTAATTTAAGCAAAAGTGCATTTATTAGAAGGATATGGGAGAGATCAGAGATGTGAAGGAAAACGTGAAGACTTAGGCTTTGGAAAGTTCTGGAACCAGAGAAGTTTTGGGGACCTGGGAAGTAGGACTGAATGGCCCATTCCTTCAAGATAGTATAGACAAATGAATAACAGTTCAAAATGCAGGGAACAGTTCAAAATCCAGTGAGGAAGTATCTGATTGGCCTAGAATGAGTCACATGACCAGCCTAGACTTGCCGATACCACCAAGATCCCCCGGGATCATACTCCTCAAGGAAAACCAAGGCGAGTAGATCCTAGGTGTGAACCCCATTCATGTTCCTTGGAGTCTTCATGTCCCTTGGAGTCTTCAGGTTTCTCAACCTAAAACCAGTTATCGACTTGGTTCCTCACCAGTGGTGTGCCATTTCCTTGAAGTGCTCTTAAAATTTGTCTGGGCCATTCCAACTGACCTGTTCAAGTAGGTTCATGAACACTAGTTGTTCTGTGCGGGGCCCTAGTTTTTTTGTTTTTTGTTTTTTTTTTCATCTAAGTCTTCAAGCTAAGAAATCTGTATGAATGATAATGGAGCTATGCCTACATAGTATTGCCAAAGCACTGTTCTAAGTGCCTCAGTGATGTAAGCTCGTTTAAGATGAACATTACTTGGAGACACAGTTCTCGTTATCTACAGTAGGTAGGTTTGATAAAGTTGCCGCCAACACCGAATCAGTGAATCCTGAAGCATTGCTCCTAGGGGAATATAGGGTCAGGTTTGTCAACCGATCAGTACATAACCTTGTGTTATGTGTGTTTCTGTGTTAAAGTCACCTTATCAAGTATCTGTTTTTGACTGACGTTGAACTCATGGCCAGTGAAATTTACCCAACACACCTGTTTTCTTTAAATGATGTGTCACAGCCTTCTTGCACTTAAGACCGTACCCTTGGGGGCCATTTGAAATAGCAAAGTTTCCAACAAAAAGCACAAAAATGCAAAAAATGTGTTATTAAATGTATCACACACACACACACACACACACACACACAAACAACCCAACAACCCCCCAAAACTTGTTTCCAGCATGAAAACTGAAACAAGAAGGTAGAGCATTGCCTTGTTCAGTGACAGCCGGGAATGTGTTTGTTGGTGACTCACATTTTCTGCTGCTCTATGTCCTTGTCCAAGAATGACCATGAAAGTACCATGAGTATTGATTTTGGGTAATATCAAGTAAGTGATTGGCAAATATGGAATCTGTGACTCATGAATATTGACTTTAATAGTGTTATCCCTGTTTTACAAAAGGGGAATGGTGGTGTGGAGAGGGATTTTAATTAGCCTCCTGAAGATGATGCCACCAGGGAGTGTAGGGGGAGTGTGACTTGTCAGTCTGCTTACAGGGTCGGTGTTTTTAAGAGGCGGGGCACAGTGGTTGAATGGGGTGTGGTCCCCGCTGAGAGCTGGTTTTCACACTTAGGAAGTAGAGAATACTGGGGGCCCTGGAGTGAAGTTGTAGGGGAGGCGGGGTGGGAAAGTGGTTTTCTTGGGTGAGCTTGGGGTGTTCTCAGCCAATGATGAAGTGCCAAGGGTATTCAACCCTGAGGCTTTCTAGGCAACAACTTCTTCCTCTTCCTCTTCCTCTTCCTTCCCCTCCTCCTCTTCCTTCTTCTTCTTTTTGGTAACTTCTTGAGATGAATCTCTTAAAACCAATGTGCAAATGGTTTGGGAGAAACACTTGTACACGGTCTTTTGGATTTCCAAGAGAGAAGAGTGTAATAGTTCAGAGCCTAGAAGCTGTAGTCCCAGCTTCCTGGGTTTGAATCATTGCACTGCTATTTATTGCCTCTGTGACTTGAGGCCAGTTACTTCACCTCTCAGTTTTCACATCTGTAAAATGGGGGATAATAATGATAGCTACTACATGGAGTTGTTGAGAAAATCAAGCGGGTCTATATCTGTATCTGCATTCCCATGTGTGTCTGTGTATATCATTTAGAGCAGTGCCTGGCACAGAAGATGTTCTCTAAGAGTGTTCTATTATTATTATTTGTCCCCACCTCTGAGGGGCCCGCTACTAGACTTCGCTGTGTGTCTCCCCAGCCCCCCTTGAGCGATCGCCGTGGAAGCTAGGTCAGCTGGCGGGCTCCTTGGTCTTTTCCGTTCTGCTGGAGGGGCTGCCTGACTTGTGCTCACGCAGATGACAGCTAAATAGAAGGGCTCCTTCCTCTTAGCATTAGCTTAATTATAGGGGCTCCCTGGAAGGGGGTGTGGGGAGCACTCTCTGAGAACAAGCCCATCCCTCCCCCCAGAGCCGGCACTGGTACCTAAAAGGAGCATGAACATCGTTTCTTGCCTTGTCTTTCACACTCACTTCTGTCTCTGTCATGCTGCGTGTATGCTCTTTCATCTCTGGATCAGTCCTTGGATTTTGGGGGTGTGTGTGTGTTTACTGTGCCCTGGTTTGAGTTCCAGAAGGTCTGTTTGGATCTCTCTGGGTATCTGGCAGCCTCTGCAGGCCTTTCTGAATTACATAACTGAAGTTTTGTATTTTCTGTTCCCTACTGGGGGTTCTTTCTGTGCTGTAATTTGACTATTAGGGTACCAGAATTTTCTTTGGGATCCCCTAGCACTTTCTTATAAACAATTTCTCTGCTGCATTTTCTTTGTGAAAATAATTCCTTCTTATTGCCGAAGCAATACGTACTCATTATGAAGCATCACAAGATACAGAGAAAGCAAGTTAATCTTTTAGTCCCCTCACCACAAATGTTAATACCTTGGTGGATAACCTTCTTTGTCTGTCGCTGACTCTCTCACACACTCAGATGGGGTCCTGATGGTTTAGGAGACTACGTGTTTCTCGGTTCCTGTTTCATCACTGCTCTTCCGTGTGACTTTGTGGCCTCCATTGCTTGGCTTGACCACCCATTCCTAGTAGGTGCCCCCAGGATGGTTTGTCATTCAGGGTGTCCCATTTCTTACTCTTATAAGCAGGGCTCACATAAGCATCCTGCGCCTGTACCCCTAATGAGGTCCTCAGAGCAGATTTCTAGACTTTTTCATAGTGATATTGAAAGGAGCATTTGCCTGTTCTCTTGACCCCCTCCCCCAATGCTCGGGGAGGGGGCTGCTCAGGCCCCTGGGCCTCTGTGTCCATCTTCCCAAGGAGACTGTCAAAGAATGGACAGGACAGCTAATGGGGCCCTCTGCAGACTCTTTCCCCAATTCCTGTCTCTTCTCACCTCCTTTTAGCTCTTTAGCTACAGCTTTCCACTCTGTTCCGTGGGATAGGTGGAAATTTTATTGTTAAAAAAAAAAAATATTAAAACATTTTGAAATCCTGGTAAAAAACCATCCCATTTACTGCCTAAACCATTTTTAAAATTAAAAAAAAAAAATAGACTTTATTTATTTGAGGGAGAAAGCGGGGAGGAAGAGCAGAGGGAGGGAAGAAGACGGGACCCTTCGCTGAGCAGGGAGTTTGACACGGGGCTCCATCCAGGACCCTGGGCTCACGACCTGAGCCAAAGGCAGACGCCGAACCGACCGAGCCTCCCAGGCGCCTCTGCCTTTGTCATTTTTAAGTGTACGGTATAGGTGTGTTCCGTTGTGGAGCAGATGTCTAGGGCTTTTACAACTCTATACCCATGGAACAACTCTTCATGTCCCAGGCTGTGGTGACTGCCATTCTGTTTTGTTTCTGGGGGTTTGACTGCCTTAGACACCTCGTCTGCGTGGAATCATCCAGTAGTGTACTTCTGTGACTGACTCACGACCCTTCATGTAATGTCCTCCAGGGTCATCCACATCTGTCCAGAGCAGCATGTGTCAGAACATCCTTCCTTTTTAAGGCCAAATAATGTTCCCTTGGGGCACCTGGGTGGCGCAGTCACGAAGCGTCTGTCTTTGGCTCAGGTCATGATCCCAGGGTCCTAGGTTCGAACCCTGCATCGGGCTCCCTGCGCCGTGGAAAGCCTGCTTTTCCCTCTCCCACCACCCCTGCTTGTGTTCCCTCTCTCGCTGTGTCTCTCTCTGTCAAATAAATAAAATATTCAAAAAATAATATTCCCTTATTTGGATATATGTTTTGCTCATCCTTTCTTCTGTCCGTGGACACTTGAGTTGCTTTCATCTCTTGGCTGTTGTGAAGGATGCTGCTGTGGACACGGGTGTCCAACTATCTCTTTGAGACTCTGCTTTTAATTCTTCGGGATGTATGCCTGGGTGTGCGATGGCTGAGTGGAAGTGTCTTGGGCGCACTGTTCTGGGGACCTGGCCTCTAATTCCTCCCCGGCTCCAGCCGACACATCCGTTCGCTCCCTTGGCATTCACTGGGCACGAGCCATGTGCCAGGTCCCAAGCTAGGCTGTAGAGATAGAATGGCTGAGACAGGTCCCTGTCCTCATGGGGCTGATACTTCCGGAAGCAGACAGAGAGCACCCAAGGAAGCAAATTGGAAAAAACAGCGTGAGTTCAATTTGTGATAAATGTCCTGGGGAAGCTGAATCAGGAGAAGACAACAGAGTGAGTGGCGACCTTAGAGAGGGACCCCCCCACACCTGACCCCCAGCTGATCGGCATGTGACCAGAGAACTCCAAGATGGGAAGGAGCCAGCCATGCAGAGTGCAGACTTGGGGAAGATATTGTCCTGGGCCCTGGGAGGAACCATGTAAAGGTTGGCATGATTGTGTGGAGAAAACCAGGTGGGCATGATGGTGTAGCAGGGAAAGAGAGTGGGTGTGGGATGGGGAGGCAGGACGTTCAAGGTTGTCTTCCTTGCTACCTTTCTGTATTCTCTTTACCCAGGAAGTTGAATGCTGTTAGCAAGCCAAGTGGTGCTTGGTAACCATTTCCCATTTTCCTGTGTGTGGTGCCACAGGGGAAACCCTCAAAACCCACTGCTTCTGTCTCAGGCGCTACTGGTTTTGCCATAACTGCCAGTTTGTCTCCGCTCCCTCCCTGGTCTGGTCATGGCTGCTTATTCTCAGCTCCAGCCTGTCCTGGCCATCCCTGGGTTGGTCTGGACTTGACCTTCTTTATCTGTAAGGAATTACTCCTCCCTGCCTGCCAAAAAGGAGCTTCTGTGTGGGGACTGGGTAGCATGGTTGTTGTTACAAGATGCCGGAAGGATTTCATTGGCAGACACACACGACATCTGTGCAGGCCTCTGGCCTTGTGCTTAGAACCCTGTGACAGCTTTTCCATAGGTGGTGCTTTTTTCTCTTTTTAAACAGATTTTATTTATTGTTTGAGAGACAAGGAGAGAGAGAGCACGAGTGGGGGGAGGTGCAGAGGAAGAGGGAGACGCTGATTCCTTGCTCAGGAGGGAGCCTAATGCAGGGATCGATTCCACAATCCAGGGACCATGACCTGAGCCGAAGGCAGATGCTTAACTGACTGAGCCACTCAGAGGACCCTGTGGGTGGTGCTTTTGAGAATCTAAGTGACATAACTGGATGACCAAGACTCATGGGATGAATATGGGACCTGCTGGTAGAACATGAATCAAGCTCTTTTACTTTTCTAGTAAATGCTGTTACTACCATTTAACATGACTGGTCATCCATCCATCCATCCATCCAGCATCCCTCCATCCATCTGTCCTTCCATCCACCCACCATTCATCCATCCATCCATCCCTCCGTCCATCCATCCACCCACCATCCATCCATCCATCCATCTGCCCACCATCCATCCATCCACCCACCATCCATCCATCCATCCACCCACCCACCATTCATCCATCCATCCACCATCCATCCATCCATCCACCATCCATCTGTCCATCCATCCACCCACCCACCATTCATCCATCCATCCACCATCCATCCATCCATCCATCCATCCACCATTCATCCATCCATCCATCCCTCCGTCCATCCATCCACCCACCATCCATCCATCCATCCATCTGCCCACCATCCATCCATCCACCCACCATCCATCCATCCATCCACCCACCCACCATTCATCCATCCATCCACCATCCATCCATCCATCCATCCACCATCCATCCATCCATCCATCCATCCACCATCCATCCACCATCTAACATCCATCCACCCACCATCCATCCATCCATCCACCATCCATCCGTCCCTTTTTCCATCCACCATCCACCATCCATCCACCATCCATCCATCCATCCCTCCGTCCATCCATCCACCATCCATCTGTCCATCCATCCATCCATCCACCCACCATCCATCCATTCATCCATCCACCCACCATTCATCCATCCATCCACCATCCATCCATCCATCCCTCCGTCCATCCATCCACCATCCATCCATCCATCCATCCACCATCCATCCATCCATCCCTCCGTCCATCCATCCACCATCCATCCATCCATCCATCCACCATCCATCCACCCATCCATCCATCCATCCACCATCCATCCACCATCTAACATCCATCCGCCCACCATCCATCCATCCACCATCCATCCGTCCCTTTTTCCATCCACCATCCACCATCCATCCACCATCCATCCACCATCCATCCTTTCTCTTATCCATCTACCCATTTGTCCACCTACCCATCAGCCTTCATCCATTCATCCACCCACCCACTCTCCCATTTTTCCATTCACCCATCCATCTGTTCATCCATCCATCCATCCTCTATCCATATTCAACATGATATAATGGTTAATTAAGAGCTTAGACTTTGGAGTCATCCTGACGAAGTTAGAATCCCAGCTCTGCCACTTACCAGGTATATGATCTTGGTTAAGATTTTTTTTTTTTTTTAAAGATTTTATTCATTTACTTGACAGACAGAGATCACAAGTAGGCAGAGAAGCAGGCAGAGAGAGAGGAAGGGAAGCAGGCTCCCCACTGAGCAGAGAGCCCGATGCGGGGCTCGGTCCCAGGAATCTGAGATCATGACCTAAGCAGAAGGCAGAGGCTTTAACCCACTGAGCCACCCAGGCCTTGGTTAAGATTTTTAACCTCTCATTGCCTCAGCCTCCTCAGCTATAAAATGAGGTTGACATTGAAAGAATACTTTTTAAAGATTTTCTCCTTTAAAACATTTTAAAATTTAAATTCAATTAATTAACATATAGTGTATTATTAGTCTCAAAGATAGAGTTCAGTGATTCATCGGTCTTAGATATTGAAAATATTAATAGAACCTATGTCATAGCATTGTTATGAGGGATATACAAGTTAATACATGTAAGGGTGTGGGTGTTTTCATTAGTGCCTGGTTCATAGCAGTGCTCTATGAGTGTTAGCTATTACCGTTAGCACATCCTTCTATCTGTTTCTATCCATCTAACTATCTACTCTCATAATCACTGATGCTCTTCACTAAGTTTTTCTGGTTTTTGGTCTTGCAGGCCAGTGATAAGATTATACTTCCGGTTTCCCTTGTGGGTGCGTAAGGCCATACGAGCAGTTCTGGCCAATGAGTTATAATCCAAAGTGATATGTATCATTTTTAGGCTGGAGCTTTTCACTGCTGGTTCCAGACTCTCTAGAGTGATCTCTGAGTTCAGGCTTCTCTGTCAGTGTGATCCTGGTTACACAGAACAGACCCCCTTGCTGGCCTGGCGCGGACATGTAGTATGAGAGTAAAAGAGACCGTTGCCTATTTTGGAGGCTGCTTATTACTGCAGTATAATCCTGCCCATTTCTCTCCTTCTGTCTCTCTCATTTGCCATCTAAGTACAATAACACTACAGCCTTCTTTCCCTTTTCTTTATAGCTCATCCTAACTGGCTTTTTATTATGTATTTTTTTTGTTTGTTGTTAATCTTAAACAGTGCATTCCCCATGAGGACAGGGACTCAATTGTTCCCTTCTCTGTTTAGAATGTTACCTTGCACAGAGTAGACAATACATATTCTTTAAATGAATAAATGAATGGATCTACTTAACTTCTAGAAGGTTCTGTGGAATCCTTGTTACCTTGAAAATCCTTACTGGGGGAGGTAATATTTGAGAAGGAACCCACCAAAGTTTCATTCTCGAATTTTATTGCCTGAATCAAGAAAAGATTCCCTGAGCTAGACCTCACTATCTCTCTGCAAAGCTTCTAATACCCTTACTTTATTACAAGATGCTTTCCTGTGATGGGATCCTTGCCCAGAATAAGGCTGTTTTCTTGCTTTGAGCCATGTAGGGGCATATGCCCTTCCTGGACAACGATCACCTGAAACAGAACGTCTCTGTTAGCCTAGCATGTCATTGGCAACTTCTTGGAAACCAGGAGAGACACTGCCCAGGACCCTTAACTATTTCTGGAAGCAAAGTGATCTGTGCACCGTTGAAGACTTAGGAGATTGGTCCATTCCAACCACATTTCCCGCTTTGTAATTCTTAGTTATGGGCTGAGATGCAAGCTCCAGGCCCAGTACCTTCCCCACTTCATACCTGGCTCCTGGCTCTCTTGATGCCCACATTGACTCTTCACTATACACTCTGTCTGGACTTGCTTCTATGGAATGCTTTCTCCTCCTCATGCCTGAAGAAGAACCCGACTTTCTTCTGGGGATACTATTCCCACTCAGAAAGAGCAGCCCTTTGGAGTCAGGAGTTGGCCTTCCTGTTGTTGTTTATTGTTGCTTTCTGGAGATCCACTCTTATTTAAGAGCTTACCTTAAGACTCCTAGTACGTGACTATTCTGCCATCTTGCTTCTTCTCCATTTTCATCCATAGACTACTATAAGCTCCCCCACCCCATTTACTGAAGACACTGGGACCTGAGTCATGATCATCTTCCCCACGCTGAGGTCTACCTTAGTCTCAGGATATTTCAACATCCGTGAAGGCACACCTAGCCTTGCATCAACCCAGCCTTATCATTTTGGGGCTTTCTTACTTAAAAGATTTCAACTTCAGAGCCTCTCTAGGAAACAGGTGTACATGAAGACATGTCTAGGAAAACCATTGTGCTGCTATTTATAACAGAATACTTGTAAGTAGCCAAACTATACAGCAGGTGGAGTATCATACTGCCCTGAAAAATGCTTGTTGCATTCCCTGGAAAAATGCTCATGATGTATGGCAAGGTAGGGGAAAAAAAAATCATGTTATAAAGTAAGATGTTTATCCTGATATGTGTGTGTATGTTTAGGAAAAAATAAAACCTAAAGGAGCATTTGGTATTCATATATATATAAATATGTTTTTAAGATTTTATTAATCAGAGAGCTAGCAAGTGAGCACAAACAGGGGGAGCAGCAGGCAGAGGGGGAAGCAGGCTCCCTGCTGAGCAAGGAGCCTGATGCAGGACTTGATCCCAGGACCCTGGGGTCATGATCTGAGCCTGCAAAGGCAGATGCTTTACCAACTGAGCCACCCAGGTGTCCCTTCTTATATGTTTTTTTTTTTTTCATTTTTTTAAAATTTATTTTTTATTTTCAGCATAACGGTATTCATTATTTTTGCACCACACCCAGTGCTCCATGCAATCCGTGCCCTCTATAATACCCACCACCCGGTACCCCGACCTCCCATCCCCCACCACTTCAAAACCCTCAGATTGTTTTTCAGAGTCCATAGTCTCTCATGGTTCACCTCCCCTTCCAATTTCCCCCAACTCCCTTCTATCTCCCCATGTCCTCCATGCTATTTGTTATGCTCCACAAATAAGTGAAACCATATGATAATTGACTCTCTATGCTTGACTTATTTCACTCAGCATAATCTCTTCCAGTCCCGTCCATGTTGCTACAAAAGTTGTGTATTTGTCTTTTCTTTTCTTTTTTTTTTTTTTAAAGATTTTATTTATTTATTTGTCAGAGAGAGAGCGAGCGAGAGCGAGCACAGGCAGACAGAGTGGAAGGCAGAGTCAGAGGGAGAAGCAGGCTCCCTGCGGAGCAAGGAGCCCGATGTGGGACTTGATCCCAGGACGCTGGGATCATGACCTGAGCCGAAGGCAGCTGCTTAACCAACTGAGCCACCCAGGCGTCCCAAGTATTTGTCTTTTCTGATGGAGGCATAATACTCCATAGTGTATATGGACCACATCTTCCTTATCCATTCGTCTGTTGAAGGGCATCTTGGTTCTTTCCACAGTTTGGCGACCATGGCCATTGCTGCTATAAACATTGGGGTACAGATGGCCCTTCTTTTCACAACATCTGTATCTTTGGGGTAAATACCCAGGAGTGCAATGGCAGGGTCATAGGGAAGTTCTATTTTTAATTTCTTGAGGAATCTCCACTCTGTTCTCCAAAGAAGCTACACCAACTTGCATTCCCACCAACAGTGTAAGAGGGTTCCCCTTTCTCCACATCCCCACCAACACATGTTGTTTCCTGTCTTGCTAATTTTGGCCATTCTAACTGGTGTAAGGTGATATCTCAATGTAGTTTTAATTTGAATCTCTCTGATGGCTAGTGATGATGAACATTTTTTCATGTGTCTGATAGCCATTTGTATGTCTTTATTGGAGAAGTGTCTGTCCATATCTTCTGCCCATTTTTGGATATGATTATCTGTTTTGTGTGTGTTGAGTTTGCATGGAGCACTGGGTGTGGTGAAAAAATAATGAATACTGTTTTTCTGAAAATAAATAAATTGAAAAAATTTTAAAAAAACATGGAAAAATATACAGTGGAAAAAGTCTCTTCAATAAATGGTGCTGGGAAAACTGGGCAGCTATATGTAGAAGAATGAAGCTCGACCATTCTCTTACACCGTACACAAAGATAAGCTCAAAATGGATAAAAGACCTCAACGTGAGACAGGAATCCATCAGAATCCTAGAGAGAACATAGGCAGTAATCTCTTCGATATCCGCCACAGCGACTTCTTTCAAGATATGTCTCCAGGGCGCCTGGGTGGCTCAGTGGGTTGAGCCGCTGCCTTCGGCTCGGGTCATGATCTCAGGGTCCTGGGATCGAGTCCCGCATCGGGCTCTCTGCTCGGCGGGGAGCCTGCTTCCTCCTCTCTCTCTGCCTGCCTCTCTGCCTGCTTGTGGTCTCTTTCTGTCAAATAAATAAATAAAATCTTTAAAAAAAAAAAAAAAGATATGTCTCCAAAGGCAAAGGAAACAAAAGCAAGAATCAACTTTTGGGACTTCATCAAAATCAAAAGCCTTCTGCACAGCAAAGGAAACAGTCAAGAAAACAAAGAGGCAACCCACGGAATGGGAGAAGATATTTGCAAATGACAGTACAGACAAAAGGTTGATATCCAGGATTTATAATGAACTCCTCTTATATGTTTTTATATGTGTTTATCATGGAGTGGTTAAAGTTTTAAGTGCTCCTGTGTGTGCTTGGAGGTACATGCATTTGTATTCTCCAATCTTCCCGTTGACGATGTGCTATTTCTGAAAATAATAAAGACATAATTGGGGAGGAGGGGCTCTCTTGGGCATTTCCCAAAGTATGTTGCCCTGTTACTTGTGTGGGGCCTATCTCCAGGATGTATACGAGGGTGTCAGGGGTTCCTCTTATTATGTCTTCCTAGAATCCTCAGTGTCGGAAGGACGAGGCATGAGGTTTTGATTAGAGGAGCCAGTCCGTTTCGGTGATTGCAGCCCTAGATCCAGTGCCCAGTCACGGGGCCACAGGGGGCTGTGTTGCTCTGCGTGACCCAAGGGGGTGGATGAGCCCCGTGATGCAGCCCTTCGTGAAAGACAGTGCCGCCTTCTGCCTATCCCATTGGCCCAGGAAAGGAGCTTCTACCAAAGACAGCACAGAAGTTTTGCAGACTCGGACCAGAAGGGAGTTTGTCAGTGTTTAGCCTGGCTGGCATCCCACAACCTACCTTCTTGCACAGTTAGAAGCCTTTCCAGTGTAATGTGTGAAAAACCATAGGCCCCCTGCCCACGCCCTCCCAGACCTGTATCTCCAACAGCTTTCAAGTGTGTACAAATTGGGAGACAGTTGGATCCCACATCTCTCTGTGACATTTACTGGAACAAGTCTGCCTGTTAATAAGTGGCCTGGCTCCCTTGGTCTCGATGATGAAGAAATACCTGTTACTGCGGGCCCTTGAGCGAAGGTCCTGGGCGAGGACTTCAGCACTCAGCTGAGTCCTAATTGGTGGTAGACAGATGTGTTGGGAAAGCTTAATTCTCGCCCCCCCCACCCCGCCCCGCACCAACTGTTTCAATAAGAAAGAGAAATAGCACCCTCTTTGCCCTTCTGTGTCTTGTGTCCTGGAATTTAAAGGCTGGCTGCGTGGTTGGTTTAAAAAAAAACCAAAAAAACAAAAAAAAACACCAACTCTGTTGCTTCAGGATACAGTGTTGCTGATTTGGGGGATTAAGTCGTTTTAAGGTCATGAGCTTTAATTCTTCCTTCAGTGATTCTCCAACCTTGTTTTGCAAAGCCCCAGAGCTTTTATCTCAAGGGATGAGCATGTTATTTCCAAGACAGTGTTATTTCTGTTTTCATATTAGGAAAAAAATGATGATCTACATCGTGGTGTGATTTATTCACTTCAAGCCCTTGGGTTCCCATCTGTCCACTCTTCACGTGAATCCCCGTGTGAGTGGGTAGTTAGGTAGTTTTATGTATTTCATTCCATGTACATGTATGGGGGGCCTACTGGTGTACAGCCCCGAGAAGCAAATCAGTTCTGATAGGAGCTTATTAACACAGCCTGAGGGGGATATATTGGACCTATTCTGCAGAGGAGAAAAGGATGGCCCAGGGAGGTGACATGAATCCTTAGGTTCACTATCAGATCAGCACCAGAACTAGATTGTTCTCCAAGTCTTGTGATCTCAGTCTGTCACCTGTGTCAGGTTTACGTCCATAATGCCATGTGAGTGGAGCTAGTTTATTAATGTGTGGATGGACCAGGCAGCATCCTTTTAGCTGGATTGGAGATCTGCATCCCTTGATCACTCTGTCTGTAGGGTGTACTTGAAATGTCCCTTAAGCTTATTCTTTTTTTTTTTTTTTAAAGATTTTATTTATTTACTTGACAGACAGATATCACAAGTAGACAGAGAGGCAGGCAGAGGGGCTGGGAAGCAGGCTCCCCGCTGAGCAGAGAGCCCGATGTGGGGCTTGATCCCAGGACCCTGGGATCATGACCTGAGCCGAAGGCAGACGCTTAACCCACTGAGCCAGCCAGGCGTTCCGCTTAAGCTTACTCTTGACTGTAGGGATGGTTTGATGGCGCATAACAGAAGCCATGCTAAGACCTTGGATGTGCGCTATCTTTGGGTCCTGCTCCTCTGGCCCCCTATCTGAATCGCTCCTTTAAAGGGACTCAGAGAAAATCCAAATGACCTGTAAATGAAAGGAAAGGTAAGAAAAGAATCTGGGAGGGAGAGGCTGGAGGCGAGAATGAGGCTTGAGGAGTGAGTTGAAGGGAGAATCCAGGAAAGCTTGGTGGACGTGGAGTCAGTACGTTGACAGTGACCTGAAGGTCTTTGACAACAGCATGGTGGCCTGTTCCAGCTCTTTCTCCTTTTACTTTTCCCAACTGTGCTGATAAGCACCATGCTGAGGCTGGTTTAACAGGGATTATACTAGCAGGATTTTCTAACATCCATGCCTGGATTACTCATTATCTGATTTCTCAGCAGTGGCCTTCAGGGGGCTCAGAATGTTCCAGGTTCAACTCCCAGAGCAGTCCTGTGACTGTTTACAAGTCCTGACTTAAGATCAATGCCAAATATATGAAAAGTGTAAAAAACCAAAATGAAACAAAAAACAACAACAAAAAGAAAAACCATCATGTTCAAAGACTGACCCCAGCAACATTTTTATATCATTCCAGTATTTTTCCATGCATGTGAATATGTGTATTTATTTTCATTTTTTTAGCAAAAGTAGTATACCATAATATTGTTTTATCACCCTCTTTTTGCACTGAGTGATACATTATAAATATTTGCTACATGAAATTTTTTTCTATAAGGGATTTTTTTTTAGGATTTAAAAAAATTGGGAGGGGTGCTTGGGTGGCTCAGTTAAGCATCTGCCTTGGGCTCAGGTCATGATCAAGGTCCTGGGATCTGGCCCCACATCAGGCTCCCTGCTCAGTGATGAGTCCGCTTTTCCCCTTCCCTGTGCACCCCTCCCCCCATGCTTGCCCTCTCTCAAATAACAAATAAAATCTAAAAAAAAAAAAAAAGATTTTTAAAAAATTTTAAGTAATCTCTACACCCACCATGGGGCTTGAACCCACAACCCTGAGGTCAAGAGTCACACACTCTTGTGACTCCACAGACTGAGCCAGCCAGTGCCCCTTTTCAAGGGATTTTTAGTGGTTGTGTAGATTTTCACTGAATGAATATACCAACATTTGCCTAAGCAGCCCCTATTATTTCATATTATTTAAGGACTGTTATAAATAACATCTTTATCTGTTATTCTTTATGGATGTCTGTTTCTGAATAATTCCTAAGGTTAGGTTAGCCTCCTTAGTATCAGTTAGCTTTTGCTGTATAACAAGCCATCCCACAACTTAGTGGTGGAAAACAACAAGAATTTATTTAGCCTCCAGGGCTGCAGTTTGGACTAGGCAGTCCTTTTGCTCTGGGCTGGAATCCGTGGATACAGGTCAGACTCACTCTAGCATTTGCAATCAACTATGCATTGTGTGGGGGGCGGGTGTGTGGTGATCCTGGGGTCTCCTCTTCCAGCCTGCCAGCCTCGTTTACATAGTGGTCACAGAGTTGCAAGAGCAGGAGATGCCTGACGCACCGACTCTCCTCTAGTTTGTGCTTGTGGCAAACTTACATCTGTTCCGTAGCCCAAAGCATTTGACAGTGGCCCAGCCCAGGGCTCGTTTCAGAGGACATCACCGAAGGGCATGTCTACGGGATGCATAAAGACATTGGGACCGTTGCTTGTAGACTTCCCATCACAGTTCCCCAAGTTGCAGTTTCTGAATCAGAGCACGGCCATTTTAACGGCTTCTATGGCTGGTTTGCTGTCCACGGAAGTTGTCACTAATCTATACCCTCACCTAGAACACATACATTTCCAAATTCTCTTCATCACTAGATATGATCATTGCTTTAATTTCCCCCAGAAAATAACACTGTTTGTTTATTTATTTATTTATTTATTTATTTATCAGAGAGAGAGGGAGAGAGAGCGAGCACAGGCAGACAGAATGGCAGGCAGAGGCTGAGGGAGAAGCAGGCTCCCCGCTGAGCAAGGAGCCCGATGTGGGACTCGATCCCAGGACGCCGGGATCATGACCCGAGCCGAAAGCAGCTGCTTAACCAACTGAGCCACCCAGGCGTCCCTAACACTGTTTCTTTTGAAAAATAGATGTTCATTGTAAAACACCAAAACAATGTATGACCTTTATGACCTCTATTGTTACTACCCTGCCCAGGACTTAATTCATTCTGACATTATTCTTTCACTCTGTTATTGGGTTAAATGTATTTACATTCAGTTTAGGATCTCTTGTCCTATATTCATCAGTGAAAAGTTTACTTTTTCAGTCTGTTATCTTCAGCAAGTTTTTGCTCTTTTCATGAAGACATTGGGGAAACCTTTTCTTTCTTTCTTTGTTTTACTTAGGAAGAATCTTAATGGCAAAGGATTTATAATGTTCTTTAAAAGTTTGGGTCAATTTGCCATGCCATTCCACCTCCCCCCAAAGAAAAAGAAAGTGCCTTTTCTGGGATTACTTGATAGTTTTTACAATTTATGCATGGTCATTATTGATAGCTATACTTTCAGATATGTTTTCCCAAGAATAATCATTTAATTGAATTTCTAATTTATTAGATAACACTGTACATATTATTCTATAGTGATCTGAAAAAACTCCTTGCCATCTGCAGTTCCGTCTCTTTTCTCATTTTTATTGGAACGTTCCTATTTTTGATTTTTGCAATCTTCATGAGCTTTGCCAGAGTGTTTTCGTTCTCTCCTCAAACATCCTCCCTTTAAATGTATCCTTCAGTCCTGTTTCATGAAGTATTATTTCCTGTGTTATTTGTCACTCTTTTCTCAGCTTTATGACTTCTTCTTCCTTTCTTGAGTTAAATGCCTTTCCATAATTTTAATCATGTCTACTGATTTGTCAAAGATTGCACAGTATGTTGGTCTCCCATGGTAGTGATTTTTTTTTTTTTTTTAAAGATTTTATTTATTTATTTGACAGAGAGAAATCACAAGTACACTGAGAGGCAGGCAGAGAGAGAGAGAGAAGGAAGCAGGCTCCCTGCTGAGCAGAGAGCCCGATGCGGGACTCGATCCCAGGACCCTGAGATCATGACCTGAGCCGAAGGCAGCGGCTTAACCCACTGAGCCACCCAGGCGCCCCCATGGTAGTGATTTTTTTTAAAAAAGATTTATTTATTTATTTTAGAGGTGGGGAGGGTCAAAAGGAGGGAGAAAGAGAGGGAATCTCAAGCAGATTCCATGCTGAGGGCTAGCTGGGTGCAGGCCTCCATCCCATGACCTGAGACTATGACCTGAGCCAAAATCAAGAGTTGTCCACTCAACCAAATGAGCCAGCCAGGTGCCCTGAGAGTGATTTTTTTCAACACATCTTTTATATTTTTTAAAGCAATTTTTGTTTCTGTATTTGGGATATACTTTTATGTTGTGGGAGTCGGAGTTCACGATTCTCCGGTCTTCCTTGCGAAGTCAGACAGGTCTGAGCTCAAAACCCTTTTGGCTACTCTTAGCAAATGATGGACCAGTTTTATATCCTCCTACAAACTCGATAATAATAATAATGCTAATGTAACTCTTTTTGAATACTTAAATCATATAATTAATGTAAAGAGCTTAACACAATGCCAGGCTCATGGAATGCACATCCTGTGGGTTTTGTTATTTTTAATATACTTTTTATGAATACAGATGCTCATCTTTGTTCTGTGTAATATTTTCATGCTTTAAATTTTGTCCGATATTAATATTTCTACTCATGGCAGATGTCCCATTTTTTTTCATTTTTATTTTGTGTCATTTTATTTTCAGCAAGTCTCTTGTGAAACCACATATATTTGAATTTTTATTTTTCTCCGAATTATGAAACTTTCTCTTTTAATGTGATAATCCAACCCATTCACATTTTTGCAAAACAAAGCATTTTGCAAGTTTTTAACTTCTTCCTTCTTGTACACTCTTGTGCCTTTGAAGATTTTAGAGCCAGAATTTCATGAAAAAATTTAAATGTATTTGATTTCCCAGGAGTTGTTATTTTTATTTTCGTCACTGAATTTGATTCAAGGACACTTTTTGAGACATGACTCCTAAAAGTCATTTTACTGTTTACCTTTTAGGTCTTTTTTTTTTTTTAAAGATTTTATTTATTTATTTATATATTTGACAGAGAGAGAGAGAGAGAGAGAGAGAGAGAGAGTGAGAGAGGGAACAGAAGCAGGGGAAATGGAAGAGGCAGAAGCAGGCTTCCCTCCGAGCAGGGAGCCCAATGCGGGCCTTGATCCCAGGACCCCGGGATCATGACCCGAGCTGAAGGCAGATTCTTAATGACTGAGCCACCGAGGTCCCCCTACCTTTTAGTTTTTTGCATCCATTTCCTGCTTACTGAATTCACTGATTGGTTAATTAATTCAATCAGCAGATATTTATTGAACATATACTACGTGCAGACGTCATGCTAGGTGCCAGGGGCAAAGTGTGTGACGTAGAGCTAGTCTGTGTCTTCATCAAACGTACATATACGGCACGAGAGAGACAAAAAAGGAGTAAAGAGAAAAAGAGACTGTAGGTCAAAACAAATATAAAGGAGATAAATAAGGGGCTCAAGAGAGAGCAGTGTGCTTGTGTGGAGGTATCTACTTAGGAAGTTTAATGAGAGAGGGCTTCTTGTGCAGGCCATATTTATGCTCGTGCTTTAAGGAAAAGGTGGAATTAGCTATGAGAAGAGAGGAGGAAGAGCATTGCAGGTAGAAGGGCCAGTATGTGCAAAGGCCCTGAGAGAGGAAATAGACTTGTTTGAATATGGCTTCCATTAAATTCTTTTTTTAATAGTCAACAATGAAGTGTTGGATTAAAGCAACAAACGTAAGTTAATAAACATTAATCTTCTGTAGACTACCAAATGCAAGGTTGGAAAGGGCCTCTGTAGGTCAGATGGAATGCTCTTCATGCACCCAGCCAGCCATCCACCCACCATCCATCCATCCGTCCGTCCGTGCATCCATCCACCATCCATCCATCCATCCATCCACCCACCATCCGTCCGTCCGTCCATCCATCCATCCATCCATCCACCCACCATCCGTCCGTCCATCCATCCATCCATCCATCCACCCACCATCCGTCCGTCCATCCATCCATCCATCCATCCACCCACCACCCATCCATCCATCCATCCGTCCGTCCAGTAAACAACTGTGGAGTGCCTGCTATGTGCCCGGCCCTGTGCAAGGTGTGGAGTGTATCAGTAGTATAAGCATTCCCTGGAACGGAGAGCCTAGTGTGTAAACAGGCTGGAGGGCCCACGAGGATTAAGCTTGGTGCTTCTGTTGGGGTGGGATGGATTGGGGGTTGGGGGGGGGATGGTGAGGAAGGCACGGGAGAGGAGCTCTGCAGAGCCCTGAGCAGGGAGGGGGTGGCGGGAAAGAGCCAGAGCAGCTCCTGCCAGATGGCTTCATTCTTCCCCCTGAAGGAAGTGGGGACTTCGTGCTGTGATGTGATACGCAAGAGCGGCATTTCCTGTGGGTTTGCAAGGGCATTTTGAATCTAAAGACGACTGCTCATGGAGGTGTGAAAGAATTTTTTTTTTCTCTTTTAGACTTTGTGAAGGGATCATCAGACCAATTTTAGAAGCTTTGGGAAAGGTTCTTGAGGTGAATTTAAATGCACACGTTGTTTTGGGTGGAGTCCTAAGCAAACACCTGCTGTGTCAGCTCTCACCTGTTGGGGGCTTCTGCTAGGCACCTGCTGTTGGCTTATCCCGCTGTCGCCGGGAAGCTCCTGTCCTCCTGTTCCTGGAATGGACCAGTTTTCTGTGACTGACCAGGTTCTAACAGTGGAGCCTGTCTGACTTGACTCTGACCTCCACGAATCTTACTGTCTTCATCTGTGAGATGAGGAGGGTATTGGACCTCCTGATCTTGTGAGACTCTGTGTTTAAAGTTCAGTCATTTGTTTGTTCCTTCCTCCTGGCTCTTCCCTCCCAGCTCCTCCTCCCGCTTCCTGCCATATCGTATTTAATTGATGCCTGCTGTATGCCAAACACAGTCTCTATCTCATGAAGCTTACCATTTAATAGGAGAGACAGAGGAGCAAATAATTACACAGGTACTAATAGAATTCCAATGATGTTAAGTGCTATCAGTGAAAAGAACAAGGTGGATGAGAATGTACGTCAAGGTGATCTCTCTTATTTTGGTGGGATCAGAGAAAAAGTCTTTCTTGACTAATTGAAGTTTCAATAAAAACTAGGTGAAGATTGGTAGAGAAACACTATAGGTGGAGGGCACTGCACGTGCAAAGCCTCTGAGACAGGAGGGCATATGGCAACGTAATTCATAAAAATTCATGAGAAAATAATAATACTAGTCATCATAGTAGCTCCCACTTAAGGAGAACCTATTGCCTTCCAGGCACTATGTAGTCCTTAAGTGTGGGAGTTTTTTTTTGTTTTGTTTTGTTTTTTTGTTTTTAATTTTATTCTTAAGTAATCTCAATGCTCATCGTGGGGCTTGAACTTACTCCCGAGATCGAGCGTCCTGTGTTCTGCTGACTGGAGCCAGCCAGCTGCCCCAAGTGTGTGATCTTGATCAAGCCATTAGACCTTCTTGTCTGGCTTGTGCGTCTGTAAAATGCTGATCAGCGACTCTACTTCATTGGGTTGTTCTGAGGCTGCCGTGAAGTAATGTTCCTTAGCGCTATGCCTGGACTATAGCAAACGTTTGGGAGACGGTAGTTGATACTGTTCATTTCAGGAATAGTGTGGGGCGAGAGAGCGTGCTGCTTACCGGGCGGGGCTCAGGACCTGTCTTTGGCCCTGCTGACAGTTTCTTTCTTGAGGTCATTCTTAGAGTTTCGATACAAGTGGAGATCTGCTGCTCAGCACAGTCAAGCCTGTGAAACACTGCCTCTCCATCTGCAGCCAAGGACGGAAGGATAGAGCTGACAGCCACAGGTTGGCCTTCAGGCAGCAGAGACATAGGGGGCAGGCCGTTGGCGTGTGCAACATGGGTTGGCATTTCAGAGGGCACGGAAGGTCGTGGGTAATAATTATCAAAGGACAGACAGCTTAGGGGAGACTATCCATTCCATTCCCGAGTTCCGGGTAAGATCAGTCTATTCTCTGACTGTTGGGAAGATGTTTCCCCTAAATCTCTCTGCTGAGAACATGGGGCCATTTTTCTGGTTGCAAAAATCAAATACCACCTCACTGGCTGAAACACAATGATTGGGTCTACGTTTGCCTCATTCAGACAACCCCATTGCCAAACTCTGTGTGCGTGTGTGTGTTTAAATATTTGAAACAAGCCTTGTAAATTACTTTTTTCACGTGTAATTATTTTTCCATAAGAACTCTTTGCGTGTAATTAAGTATGGAGAGAGAAAGAAAGAAAGAAGGCACAGTTCTTGCTCATCGGGACCCATAATCTAATTTGGGCAGCTTGCCCCCAGGGGACATTCGGCCACATTTGCAGACATTTGGTTTGTTGTAACATGGGGAAGGGATGTTTGCTGCTGGAATCTAGTGAGGAGAGGCCTAGGATGCTGCTACACATCCTACAGCATGGGACAGCTTCGCAGCCAGACGTGGCCGTTCCAAAAGGTCAATGTTGAGAAACCCCAATCTCACTCTATAAACTACTGGGGTGCCTGGGTGACTCAGTGGGTTGAGCTTCTGCCTTCGGCTCAGGTCATGATCTCAGGGTCCTGGGATCAAGCCCCGCATCGGGCTCTCTGCTCAGCGGGGAGCCTGCTTCCCCCTCTCTCATTCTATAAACTATCAGTTTTGAAAAGCCAGTAGGACGGGGATATCTGTTATCACTGTTCATAGGGAAATGTGTATGTGTGTGTGTGCATGTATTGATTGTGGCTGATAATAACCTCCTTTATCTTTTTAAGTGTATTTATTTGTCTATTATTCATTAAAACATTTTTTTTTTTTTTTGAGGGAGGTGCTAAGGGAGAAGGAGAGAGAATCTCAAGCAGGCTGTCCACTAAGCATGGAGCCCGATGCTGGGCTGGATCTCATGACCCCCTGAGATCAGGACATGAGCCAAAACCAAGAGGCAGTCGCTTAACCAACTGCACCACCTGGGTGCCCCTGCATTAAAATTGTTTCAAATATTTGACAGGTTTGAAATCCTGCATGGTGATGAGTAGCAACCAACCTGCCCCTGCTCTGCTGTCCCCAGGCTCTTGTTCTTTTCTCTGGAGGGACAGCCCTGTTCCTTGGTTTCCACATATTAGTAAAGAGATATCCCACGTATGAATCTTCTTTATACCCTTATTAGCACCGTATGCATATTTTTTTAGCTTGTTGCTGTGTTTTACTTGACGATGTATCTTGGAGATCTCAGAGCACGCCCAGCGCTGCCCTGTTTGTTTTAAAAGCCACACGGTGGGGCGCCTGGGTGGCTCAGTGGGTTAAAGCCTCTGCCTTTGGCTCAGGTCATGATCTCAGGGTCCTGGGATTGAGTCCCGCATTGGGTTCTCTGCTCAGCAGAGAGCCTGCTTCCCCCTCTCTCTCTGCCTGCCTCTCTGCCTTACTTGTGATCTCTGTCAAATAAATAAAATCTTTGGGGGAAAAAAAAAAGCCACACGGTGCTCCCTCCTGCAGATGTCCTGTGCAGCCTCCTGCCCATGGGCATAAGGTCATCTCCAGTCCTTTCCTCCAGCAAACAATGCCGCGGTGAACAGCCTTGCACCTCACCATGCACACGCGTGTGTGATTGCATCTGTGATCCAGAGTCCGGCACACGGAACTCCTCGGCGGGAAAGGGCATGTACGTTTTCAACGTGGCTAGAGATCTCTGGCAACGGGGTCTGGTCCTGGTTCTTCGTGTTCCCATTTTTAGTCCTGCTGGGTTTCTGAGCCCAAACGGGGTACCTCTATGGCTCCCGTCCCCCTCCTGGAACTGACTAATTTACAAGATGAACTTTTTCCCGTCCCCCCATCGAAATGCAGTTCCCAAGGACAGTTTGGAAATAAAAATGGTGTCTATGGTTCTGAGGCTCTGAGTTTTTGAGGGTTTGGGGTCTAATTTTTCTAAATTGCGCCTGGTTCATCCAGCGCAGAAAGAGCCCCTCTCCCTCCAGCGAGTCCGTTATGATCGATCGCACCCCCTCTCTTCCCCAGTGGGCTTTCTCCTAAGGGTAAGTAGAAGGCATGGGTTCTCTTGCTTAAAAAAAAAAAAAAAAATCGTTAACTCCACGGGGGCGCCTGCTGCTTGATTGGGAACGCGCGGCATTTAGAGCCTGCTGGCTGCAATCTCACTTTGCAGCCTGGAAGTTGTGGGGTGTTTTTATCTGCAGGAAACAGCTTTGAGCGGAAGGGGAGTGAGAGTAGATGTATAGATGAGGGAATTAGAAGCGGAGGAAGCCGTGGGAGAAATGTCTTCTTTTAAAGACAGACATGGCAGATTTTTCCTGCCCATCTCTTTGGAATGCCAAGTGGGAATTAAATGGGAAACTGGGTTATTTCTGCCACTCCTGCCGAGGAACCAGCCTGATGGGGTTCCTGGGGCTGCTGGACGGTCATCTGAGCTTTCAAGCACCCCCCCCCATGCTCCCCCAGAGTCTCCTGTGCAGGAATTGGCCAGTAGCAGCCCCAAAGGGACCCCAGAGGTCCCAAAGGTTCAAAAAGCCAAAAAGAGACCCTACAGTGACCGTTCCCCAGCTTGGGAGGCCACGAAAGAACTCTGGCCTGGCGAATTCATTCTCTGTGTTCCCGTCGCTGGCGCAAAAGGATATCGTTGCCTGCGTGTGTGTCTTGTTTGTTCGTACTCCCCAGCCCCTGGAAACAGCACCCGGTACACCGTAGGCCTTCAGTAAATATTCACTCAAAAGAGAGAAAACTTGGGACACCTGGGTGGCTCAGTCGGTTGAGCGTCTGCCCTCGGCTGAGGTCATGATCCCAGGGTCCTGGGATGGAGCCCTAAGTCCCTCTCCTTGCTCAGCGGGGGGCCTCCTCTCTCTCTCCCTCTCCTTCTGCCTGCTGTTGCCCCTGCTAGGGCTTGCTCTCTCTCTGCCTGACAAATAGCTAAATGAAATTAAAAAAAAAAAAAAAAAAAGACAGAGAGAGAAAAAAACTTGACGGCAGACGTAGGTCTGGGACTTTTACTCTTGAGGAAAGACTTGATTTGAACTCATGCCGCTTGACAGAGGGGATAGGGGTGCTGTGTGTGGGGTGTGCGGCGGCTCTCGTCTGTGTGGACCGTGTTACGTCCTTTCTAAGACTTGGATTTCTCTGCTGGTGAGCGAGGACACCTGAGGAGGCGATGTTTGCCTCTGCCTTAAGAAAAAAAAAGCAAAACCAAAAAAAGCCCACCTTTTTATTTTGGAGTACTTCAGGTTTCCAGAAAAGCTGCAGAGTGACTACAGAGAGTTCCTGCCTACCCCTCACCTAGTTTTTCCCTGATGCTTGATCTTATGTAACTATGGCACATTTGCCTCTGCTGTTTTGTAGGATAATCAGAAATCCTTTGAGAAGGAATTCACCGGCAATTTCAGTTTGGGTCTTACTAACAATAACAACAAAATGACGTTGTTATTGGATTACTAATAGGAGTGTCGGTAGCAGAGGTTAGCAGTGAGGACAGGCAGCCTTTCCCCCACCCTGCAGGGACTCTCCATCCCATGAGCTGTGAGACCAGTGCCCATTGTATGGATGGGGAGGTTGAGGCAGAGCACTTGGGACAGAGGGTTCCCACGGCCTGCCTCTGGCTGGTATTGACCACCGACGCCTGGCTCCAGATTCTCACTTGGCCATTATTTTCGGCGCGGTAATAGCTGTCATTTTTTGATGGCCGCGTGGTCCGGACCTGGACTGAGTCTCACATGCATTATTTCTAAACTTGTCCTCTCGCTCAGAGGGCTGTGGTGAAAAGCATCCATTTTGCCGTCCTGCTTAGGACAAAAATACATGGTGCTGAGATTTTGTGAGTTGGGGCAGGAAGAGAACCTTATCGTGTGTGTGTGTGTGTGTGTGTGTGTGTGTGTGTGTGAGAGAGAGAGAGAGAGAGAGAGAGAGAGAGTGGGGTGAGGAGAGATTCTGCTGGTTTCTGGCCTAGTTTTTTTCCACTTGGATTTAGACAGATCTGCTCTGTACATTTGGGTCCTGGGTTTGCCACATCCTTTTTCTGCCGGCCGCGGCAAACGAGTCTCCAAGCTTGTTCAGAACACGAACAGTCAGAAGTGCCTTCATTTCGAGAATTAAAAAAGATAATACTTCAGTTACTCAGCAAGCACATGCCTGGGGACTGTGAGAGGAGAAGCGGTTTCTGCCTCAGACTGTGCATAGCCGGCAGGGGAGATCAGCCCGCAAGCGAAGTGAGGACTGT
This sequence comes from Mustela erminea, assembly GCF_009829155.1. Lineage (NCBI taxonomy): Eukaryota > Metazoa > Chordata > Mammalia > Carnivora > Mustelidae > Mustela > Mustela erminea. The sequence continues at coordinate 5,941,988 of NC_045633.1, forward strand.
TTCGGATCGGGGAGGGCGGGCGACGCTGTGGACTGAGGCCTGGGGCGGGGGCGGGGTGGGGGGGAGGGGCTGGGGGGTTGTGGGTGAACTTGAACTCATCTCCCACCCGAGGTCCCGGCAGTGCTCCGTTTCCTGTGCCTGGAATACTGTTTGTTCTCTTCAAGCGTAAAGCTCTTATCCTTTGTCTCAGTGTTAAAGGTCCCCCCTGCCTAGATGTGTCCTCCTCAGGCCTCTCTGCTGACATCCTTTCTGGAATTTCTCCCGGGTGTTTACTGGACCGTGAGCTTCAGGAGGCAGGGGACGGTTTGCCTCGTTCGTGGCTTGTCCCGTAGTGCCTGGCACCGTGCCAGGTGCATGTCAGACCTTTATTAGAGATTCGTCAAATAGATGAAGCAGTGGTCCTTTCCAGGGTTGACTGGTGTCTGTCCTGAAACTTCGCACCGTCTGCCCGATAGGAGGTTGATCGTTGCCCCGTGGACGGTCGGATTCCCCCACCGACCGCAGGCTCCATGAGGACAGGAGCGTGTCTGTCTGGTTCACCCCCAGTGCCTACAGCAGGCCTGGCCTGTGGTGGAGACAGTGGGCGCCGTGGTCAGAGTATCTGCGCTCGGATTCCAGGTCCTCTGCTCACCAGCTCTGTGGTCTTCCTTCACCACCGAGCCTCTCTGGGCCTCAGTTTCCACGGATGTACAAAAAGCCTTCTTTTTTTTCTTAAGTTTTTTTTTTTTTTTTTAAAGATTATTTATTTATTTGACAGATCACAAGTAGGCAGAGAGGCAGGCGGAGAGAGAGAGGAGGAAGCAGGCTCCCCGCCGAGCAGAGAGCCCGATGTGGGGCTTGATCCCAGGACCCTGGGATCATGATCTGAGCCAAAGGCAGATACTTAACCCACTGAGCCCACCCAGGAACCCTACAAAAAGACTTCTAACCGCTTCTATCTCCTGGAGCTGCTGGGATGGTTCAATGAATTAATACTCATTAACATGCTTCGAAGAGCACTTGGGGTATAGAGCTTTAGAAATATCACTTTTGTTAGCTCTCAAAGAATATTTGAGATGTGATGATTGGCGGGGGGGGGGGGGGTCTTGACACGAAATGTGCCTTCCCTCTCTGAGTGGTAAAATCTCCCTTAAGAAAGAGGGAAGGACAGATGGAGATGATCGGAGAGGCCCGAGAGATCCTTAAAACCAGGCTGTGGAAGAGATGCGACCTTTTATTCCTCTCTCTCCTCTTGGAAAAGGCTGGTTTCCAGCATGCCCGGTGTCTCTTTCTCCCACTGCGTTCTACATTTCTTTCTTCGCATTGAAATTGTTTTTTTTTTTTTTCCCCTTAAGAAATAGCACAGCCTGGAATCTTGCTGGCTAGCTTGCTGCTGGGGTGTGGGACGAGCGCTTCCATTTAGAGAAGCAGCCGGCCTTGGAATGCGGGTGCCCGGCTGCCAGGCCCACTCGGAGGGCAGAGCTGGCCAGAAATGCACTTTGCAGTGTACGCTGGAATTTCTTCTCCCTTCTTACTCATTTGTGTCACTTAAAAAAAATAAATAAACAAAAGCAATGCATCTACTTGATTATAATTCCAAGCCATACGATATACTGCTGCACACAGTGGCATAAAAAGGAAATCCTCTTCTAGATGCTTCCTTCCCCTTCAGTGCTCCTGCAGAGTTCGATTCCTCAGTTAGCAGGATGCCCAGTAAAATCTGAAGTTTGGAAAAACAGGGAATAATTTTTGCTTAGATAAGTATATCCCAAGTATTGCCTAGGACACACCTATACTACAGAATTACCCACTGTTTATATGCAATTTAGTTTTATTTGCCAAATTTACCAGCCCAACGCCTCCAACCGATAGCACATTCCTGTGTTTCCTCCAAGCATGTGCAGCGGGGCAGACTTTGGAGGACTCTCTCCTGCTGGAGTCCCCAGCACCTAGAACAGTGTGTGGTGGGTTGTAGGCACCCAGTAAATATCGGTTGGATGAATGACAGGCTATGCACCCACCCATTTGCTTTACCCAGTGGGAAGTATATTCTAATACCGGTTCATACATGGCTTTTCCTTTTAATACTGTCTCCTGGGGATGGATACCTAGGGCGGTCTCATTTGTTTTTAAGAGTTTCATGGCATTCCCTTTTATGAATACAGGATAATGTACGGAACCAGTCCCCTGACTGTGGGCATTGACCTTGTTGTTAATCTTCTGCTGTAACAGACAAGGCAGTGATGAACTTTCCCACACCGGTGAATAGGTCTGTACCTATTCACCGGTGTGGGTTTGGGTTTATGTCCAAGGAGAGATACAGCATTGAGATCTCCCGGACAAAGGGCATGTGCTTTAAAGTTAATGTTGCTGGGGCGCTTGGGTGGCTCATTCTGCTAGGCGTGTTCGTTCGGCTCAGGTCATGATCTCAGGGTCCTGGGATTGAGCCCTGCATTGGACTCTCTGCTCAGTGGAGTGTCTGTTTGCCCCTCTCCCTCTACCCTCCCCAGTCTCCCTATCCCCTGCTCATGCTCTCTTTCTCAAACAAATAAATAAATAAATAAAATCTTTTAAAAAAATTTATTCTTTTTAAAGATTTTATTTATTTATTTGACAGACAGAGATCACAAGCAGGCAGAGAGGCAGGCAGAGAGAGAGGAGGAAGCAGGCTCCCTGCCGAGCAGAGAGCCCGATGCGGGCTCGACCCCAGGACCCTGGGGCCATGACCTGAGCCGAAGGCAGAGGCTTTAACCCACTGAGCCACCCAGATGCCCCAAGCATAAATACATTTAATGTTGCTGAATTGCCTACCATAGAGGGTCTGTTCATACACTGGGCAGCGCGTTCTCAGACCCTTACTAGCACAGGATACTCTCTGCCTTTTTCATGTTTCCAACCTCGTCGGGGAGAAATTGGTGTTTCATTGGGGTGTGCCTGTGGGAACCTTTTTGTGTTTGAAAACCCTTGTATTTCTCTGTGAACTGTCTCTTGTCTTTTGCCAATTTCTTTCTACTCTCTTTTTTTTTTATTTTCGCGGGTTTTTTATGGATTAAGGAATATGTTTTTTGGCATGTGTTTTATATATAATGGTATGTCAAGTTAGTTTTAACTTTGAGAAATTGGTTTGTTATGGAATTTTTTGTTCTGTTGGTGTTTAAAATTTTTAAGTCGTGAACTTGATGAACTAATTTCATGTATCCTGCATTTTGTGTCTTGCTTAGAGACAGGCCCCCTCTTCAGTGGGATTATAGAGCAGTTCTCCCATTTTTTCTTTTACTACTTAAACTTTTTTTTTTTTTTTTGCATTTAAATCTTTAATCCATCTGGAATTTATTTTGGTTTTAGGAGGGAGGTAAGGATCTAGCTTTATTTTCTCCCAGACGGCCAGCCAGTTGTCCCAATACCACTTATTGAATAATCCGTTGCTTCCCACAGAACTGAAATGCCGCCTCTATCATATATTAAATTGTGGAGGAGGGATTTGGGACTCGTATTTCGAGAGCCTCCAGAGCCAGGGAGGCGGCAAGGATTTTTAGGTGGTTTCAGCTGAGAAGAATCAGAGGCCCTGACCTCAGGGAGGGTGTGGAAGCAAGGCTCACCTGTTCATCTAGCCGGAAACACTGCATGGAGGAGCAGTGGGTTTCCCGGATGGGGGTGGGCTGACGGGAGGGGACAGGGACGTCCTGGCGCTGGGAAGGGCTTAGTTACAGCACGACTTGTCAACCTTGATGCTGCTGGCATTTTGGGCTTGATAAGCCTTCATGAGAAGCTGTCCTGTATGTCGTAGGACATTTAGCACACCCTTGGCCTCTCCTCACTAGATGTGAGAGCATCAGCCCTCATCCTACATTGTGACAATCAGAAAAGTCTCCAGACATTGCCCAAATGTCGCCGGGGGCCCCCGATCTCCTGCTGTTGAGAACCACTGCTTTATCAGGCTTGGGTTGAACAGACTCTTGATCAGGGGCGCGTGAGGCCCTTCCTTGTTCTGACATTCAGCCATCCACAGTATCAAGGCTCCAGACATCTTGGAGCCGGGAAGGGAGGTGCCTTTTCTATCTCAGAGACCAGAGCCCCCATATTAGGTGTGAGTGTGGAGTCTGTGGGGGAAGGAACCAACCAGCTGACCCTGGGAGGACCTGGGATGCCCACCGGTCCCTGCAGAGACTCTGCCAGACTCCCTCCTCCCCGGCCTGAGCTAGTCCCCCTGCCAACCACTCCCCCCGGGCAAAGGGACCTCACCTGGTCACGGTGAGGAGCAGAGACTCTTGAGACCCGAGGTGGCGGGTGTTTTGTGATTGGGCGCAGCCCGGAAGCAGGTGTGTGCGGAGATTGGGGGCAGCAGGTGAGGAGAGCAGGTCCGTATAGCCTGTAGGTAGGTGTGGGAGTGAGGCTGAAGGCGAAAGGGAGGTGGGCAGACATCTCGGCCTCCAGAGGAGGGCGAGGCAGAGGGGAGCTCGCTGAGGCCTCAGCGGTGGCTCTGGAGATTAACTAGATCAGGCAGGGACAGGATCCCCCAGGGCAGCGTGGCGAGGCGGAGGTGATCGCCGCTGACTGGGGAGGTGGTAGCCGTGATTTGAGGAAGGGGTCCCCTTGGGGTTTTATAGGCAGAGAATGCGGAGAGGGCCGCTCCAGCCCACAAAGGCCCCTGGAGAGTGGAGCGTGTTGGAGCAACTCCAGGACCCTCCAGGGGCGGCTCTAACACAGGAGGTGGCTTGGGAGGAGGAGACAGAGCCACAGCTCAGGAGCGCCTTGGGTGCCTGGCTGAGAGGCTCGGGCTTTCCCTCTATTTCAGAAACGCTCCTCACATACCTAACACAGAAAAACCATCACTTAGAAGTGTGTGCAAGGAAGACAGTGACGCGCAGGGCAGTGTCACACACCCAGTGACCGCCCCCATGAACACCTTCCCATTTCTCCCGCACCTCGTTGGCGTGCCCACCTCGCCTCCGTGAGAACAAAGCCCCCTGAGGTCGGGGGCTTGCTTTGTTTCGTGTGCTGAGCCCAGTACAGTGCCTGGCGCACCGTCGGCGCTCATTTCCTGGTTTCTGAACGAACACATCTGCACGGCAAACTGGATGTCCCTTGGCCCCTTCACTTCCTGGGTCATGATCCACATTTCCGGCTCAGTAGAGGCCTGTCTGTGACACAGGTGTTTCATGGTTCCAGTCAGCCATGTTCTGGCCAACAAAGCTCTGCTGTCTATGAGTTTTTTCTCTAGTTCTTTATGACAAATGTCTTAGTTCAAGCTGTAATCACAGAGTACCAGAGACTGAGTAGCATGCACAAGAAGAATCTTGTTCTCGTGGTCCTCGAGGCTGGAAGTCCCGAGGCCAGGGGGTTCTCTTCCTGGTTCATAGATGGTGGATGCCTGGTTGTGTCCTCACACTGTGTGGGTGGGGTGGGGGCAGAGGGAGAGGAAGCAAGTTTCTTGGGGTCGTTTCTTTTTTCTTTTTAAAATTCTTTTTTTTAACGTATAATGTATTATTAGTCCCAGGGGTACAGGTCTGTGAGTTGCCAGGTTTGCACACTTCACAGCACTCACCATAGCACATACCCTCCCCAATGTCCATAACCCAACCACTTTCTCCCGATTCCCCCCCCAGCAATCCTCAGTTTGTTTTGTAAGATTAAGAGTCTCTTATGGTTTGTCTCCCTCCCAATCCCATCTTGTTTTATTTATTTCTTTCCTACCTCCCAAACCCCCCATGTTGCCTCTCAACTTCCTCATATCAGGGAGATCATATGATAGTTGTCTTTCTCCGACTGACTTATTTTGCTAAGCATAATACCCTCTAGTTCCATCCACGTTGTTGCAAATGGCAAGATTTCATTTCTTTGGATGGCTGCATTAGTATTCCATTGTGTATATATACCACATCGTCTTTATCTATTCATCTGTTGATGGACATCTAGGTTCTTTCCATAGTTTGGCTATTGCGGACATTGCTGCTATAAACACTTGGGTGCATGTGCCCCTTCGGATCACTACATTTGTATTTTTAGGGTAAATACCCAATAGTGCAATTGCTGGGTTGTAGGGTAGCTCTATTTTCAACTTTCTAAGGAACCTCCATGCTGTTTTCCAGAGTGGTTGCACCAGCTTGCATTCCCACCAAACAGTGTAGGAGGGTTCTCTTGGGGTCTTTTCTTATAAGAGCATTCATCCCATTCAGGAGGACTGTGCCCTCATCACCTAATTATCAGCCCAGGCTCCTCAGATACCATTGCATTGGGGGTAAGTGTTCATCATAGACATTTTAGGGGGACACAGACATTCAGTCCATAGTGACAAGCAGTGCCACCTGCGAAATCATGTGTGGTGAGATCTTTAGCCCTCTTCTGAACTTTTTCTTTTCTACCACTTTCTGAAGTGTGTGAGGTTAGTGTCATCCTCCTCATTATGTGGGTCTCCAATCCTCCCCCCTCCCCCGCCCAGTTCTCTCCTGGCTCCCATTGGCTCTGGGCTTGAGGCCACATGCTTGCTATGAAAGATGAATGACAAGGCTCGATGCTGAGTGTCAGACGCATTGGTTGGCACGTGGAAGGCAACATAGGAATGTCGGTTTCATCTTTTATTTATTTTTTTTAAAGATTTTATTTATTTATTTGACAGAGAGAGAGATCACAAGTAGGCAGAGAGGCAGGCAAAGAGGGAGAGAAGGGGAAGCAGGCTCCCTGCTGAGCAGAGAGCCTGATGCGGGGCTTGATCCCAGCACCCTGAGATCATGACCCGAGCTGAAGGCAGAGGCTTAACCCACTGAGCCACCCAGGCACCCCGGGTTTCATCTTTTAGAACAAAGTTTCCCAAAGGTCCAGCTGGGGCTTGGGACTGGCAGCAAGTTCTTTAAGACCTGACACTAATTGACGTTAGATCACAGAGTGGTAAACCTACTCCTTTCTCCGTTCTTTTCAAATCCTTCTGACCAGGCCAAGCAGGAAGCCTCAGGTTGGCGCCAGTGTGCCTTCAGTGATCACTGGCACCCCAGCCCCCATCCGAACAGAAAGCCTCAGGCTGAGGCCCTCGGCAGACAAGGGTGTCAAGTCAGAATGAGCTAACGTGTTTTTGTTTTGGTTGTGTTCATTTTTATGGCTGACTCCCTGTGATGTTAAGAGATGCTGGTTTTTCATTTTGCTTCCTTCTGAAAAAGTATTATTATTAAAATTATGTATTAGATTTCCTTTTGATATTTGTTGAAATTCACGTGACATAAAATTCACCATTTCCACCATTTATAAAGGTACTGTTCCGTGGTTTTTATACTTATGATGTTGTGCAACCATCACCGCCATCGAATTTCCAGAACATTCCGTCACCCCCATAAGAAACCCACATCCATCTGTGGTCACTCCCCGTTTCTCTCTCCCCCACAGCACCTGGCAAGCACTCATCTACTTTCAGTCTCTAGATTTCCCTATTCTGGACATTTCTCATAAAGGGAATCATGTAATGAGTGGTCTATTGGGACTGGCTTCTTTCACTGAACATAATGTTTTTAAGTTGCATCCATGTTGTAGGATGTATCCAGTAATCCTTTTTATGGTTGGAAAATATTCCTTCAAGATATATCCCGGCTTGTTTATCTGTTCATCCACCAGTGGACATTTAGGTTCCCCCTTTTGGCTATTATGAATAAGGCCATGAGCATTCATGTATGGTTTTTGTGTGAACATGTTTTCAGCTCTCTTGGGTATTTACCTAGGACTGGAATTTCTGTCATACGATTTCTGTTTTTTTTTTTTCCAGACCATTTTCATTTTAAAAACACTTGAAGTTAAAAAGTAATCTAACTTCAACTTAGAGGAAAGGGTTTGTAGTATTGTGAAGGGTGTGTGGACATGGCGGATATTGTGAAGGTGTTGTATAATGATGGAAGAATGGATAGAAAATGTCTACCTGCACATGACTCCTGTCCATGACCGGTTTCCCACCCGTCTCCTTAGTCTTATGACCCTCCATTCCCTGGCACCTCCGTGTAGCCTACTTAGTCTTCTCATTGTCCCCAAGGAGCTCCTTTCTCAATGACGCTGCCCTTTGCCCTCCTGGGTTATGCTCCCTTTTGTGTTCCGCAGGGAGCTAGACTTCTCAGAACCCCCCTTTTGCCTAGAATCAGTAGTCTTAAACCCTTAATGTCACTTCCCCTCTAATTTCTCACCACTGGCTTTGTTGGTGAATGTTTCCCCTCCTCATAAGCTGTCTGAAGGCAGCAGGGTCTGTATTTGAGTGGCCCCCAGTGTTTCCTGCTGTGTCATTTACTCTTCAATTAACTTATTTCCTGCTTTTTGGGTGTATTAGCCAGAGGTCTTCATGTCCGAGGTGTGTGAGGGTGAAGTGTGTGTTCATTAAGCTTTATTGGTTGCAAGTCACAGAAGCCAACTCAAGTCAGCTAAAGCTAGAGGGGGAATCTGGGGAGGGAATGCGGGGACATTGCTTGGGACCAAGGGGAAGTTCAGGCTGGCGGAAAGGAGTGGGGAGACAACTGGGGGCAGGAAGACAGATGGGCTCTCCATCTCGCACGTCTCCTTCTTGCCTGTATTCATTATTCTTACCTCTGTGCACACCTGCGGTCCTTGTTTCTTCCTCTACCTATTAGATGGACGATAATGCCCTATAGATAGATGCCCAAGGCCATCCTCCTGAATCTCAGCCTCCATTCCGAAGTCCGTGAAAGAATCTGATTGGTCCAGCTTCAACCTGGGTGGCCAATGAACTGGAGTGAGGGGTGGGATCTTGTAACGTCAACACTGTGGAGGGGGAGGAGCGGGGGAGGGCTGAGCTCCACGGTGTCCCGACTGGCATATCTGCGGCCCTGAACCTCAGCTTCTCCTTCTGCCCAGGCATTAGGGAAGTCGTTTGCGAGTGTGGGAAAAGAGTGCAAAGCGATAAAAACAGTTAACATCAGACTTGCTAATCTTGAAAGCCCTAAATAGAGCTAGTTTAGGAGAGGGAAAGTAAGCATGAAGCTGCTGATTGTTCCCAGTTCTTGGGAAGAAGTTCTTCTAGCTTCTGTGGCTGGGGGTAGGAGGGGGGCAGGCTTGGAGCATCTCCTGGAACTCCCTGGTTCCTCCTCTTTGTCCTCATGGCAGAACTCCTGCTCAGGTAATTCTGGGCCTTGTGCAGTGCAAAATGAAAAGGAAACTTTGTTCCTTGCTTCTGGGAGCTGTTGCCACTTCCCTGGGTTTCCTTAGTTTAAGTTGTGTCCCTTTTGTGTCACCTGCCTGGGGACAGAGGATGGCACTAGTCCCCATTTCTGTGATGGGAATGAGAACATGGAAGTATTTACAAGCCCTTTAGCCTCAGTTACTTAATCTGTACAATGGGGGCAAAAGCAGCCCACCATTGACATTGGTGGGTTTGACAGGAAGTTTATGCTTCCTACTCTCATTAGCTACCTATAAGATCCTTGGCCAGAGTCATAGGTCCTCATTTTAAAGCTCTGGTTTGAACTGGATGCTTGGCAGATTTGGGTCAAGCAGATTGTTGTTGGGAGTGAAACTGTGCCTTTTAGAGTGAGACTTGCTCTTGAGTCTGAATGCTGCCACTTAACTGGGTGACCTTGGGCAGATTGCTTAATTTCTCTGTGCCTCCTTTTCTTTACCCATAAATGGGGATAGTAATAGGACGCAGCGCCCTCAGCCTTTGGCAGATTTAAAGGAGTTGAGATATGTATAGCCCTTAGAGCAGTAAGCCCTCCATGCGTACTGGCCACCACTCTCCTACCTGGTTGGTTTCCCTCAACGATGTTTGGCCTGGCCGCCAGGGGAAGGGGGAGGAGCTTGCCTGCACTAGCCTCTTTGTGGCCCAGCTCTGCAGTGGACCTCGCTGGGGATGCCTAGCAGGCCTCAACTCTGGGGTATACATTTTCCTCGAGAATCATTGCTCAGGGCAGCTTGGGGCCTGGCAAGCTAGACGTTTGGGTTCCTGGCTACTTCCCTTTTCTCAATGTCTGTTTACCTTTAACAAGACTGATGCGAGCCATGAAGCCCCTCTGGGTGGCCCTTCTCTGGCTGTGACATGTTTTCTTCAGCCAGTTTGCATTGTATAGTAAACAGCAGGTGCACCAGCAGCCTCTCGCCCCACCCCCTCCTGTTCACCCCGTTCTCTGGGGACTCCTTAGACTAATGCAGTTTTAATGAATACACATTACTGTTTACACGGCTGAAATGAGAGCCTGGCTGCTTATTTTATGCCGAGGTTTACAGCTCTGACTTTTTAAAATCCTGCCTCCCTCCCTCCGCCTCTGGCCGCTGGGCTGTTTCTTGGCAGCCCTGGTGCCCTCCCCCCCAAATAAGGTATTCACTGAGAAGTCCCGCCCTCCAAGTCGCTGCCTTGCCTAGGAAGGAGTGGGGATGTGTAGAACAAAAGCAGAAGATGGATTCTTCATTTTCTTTTTTTTTTTTTTTTAAATTTAAGAATATGTTTTAAAATCCTCTAAAGCTTGCCTATTATAGAACAGTTGGAGCTTGGAGATGACCAAGAGAAGAAAATAAAAATCACCCTCAATCCGCAATTTAGGAAAAAGCCTGCCATTAACATTTTGGCTTATACTCCCACAGGCTTTAATCAACATTTGTATGTATTTGAAGTTAAAATGAGAACCCAAACCAAAACATATTATTCTCAAATCTGCTTTCTGTCCTTCACAACTAAGGTATTGCCAATATCTTTCCAAGTCAAGAAATACAGATCAGCGGCATCTTCTCTCAGGCACCATTGTCTCCTAGTACATGGTTGGGTCTCTGATCTCTTTTCAAGAAAGGTTTAATTAAATTGAGGTTTGAGTAGTGATATACCGTTACTGGTTCAAAATTAGAAAGCTACAACAGGGTCTACCTCGAGAAGTATCTCTCCTGCCCTTGACCCTTGATCACTCAGGTTATCTGCCTGTGAGATGTTACCCATCTCCTGTGTATGCTTCTGGAAGCAGTCCATAATGTACATGCAAATCACACACATTTATCTTCCTCTCCCCAAAAGGAACACACTCCAACATTAGCTTGCCCTGTTTTCTTTACATGTTAAAACTCACCCTTGGTTCCATATCAGTCCATAATGAATGTCCTCATTCTGGTTTATGACTGTGTCATGGTCCAAGGCATGGACGTTCCTGGTGTGTTTTCAGAATTGTGTTGTATTGACTCAGAGAAACCTTCCCTGTGGTTTTGTCCAGGCTCCTTATTTATATGGCCTGGCTCTGAGCTGCTAAAGAAAAGATGCTGGCTTGGAGATGAGGAGGGACCGTAGGTCCAGATTATGAATGGGTTCAACCCAGACTGATCTGAGTGACAAGGACAAAGAGCAGAGCCAGCGAGCCACATGCCAGGTGGTGGTCACTGGCAAAAGGCCATTTGTGACTTATCTTCACTTCTCCAGATGGACAGCATTTAAAACAGAGGCACTGACCTTCATTTACACCTGGTTGAAAAAAATGTTTCCTCGGAGGCCCAGAGAGACGATCAGATTATTTCTTATACTTTCTGGCATGAGAATGACAGGTATCTGAGGGTAAGTGGTCTCATAAGCCAGTTCAAAGTGAGAAAGAATTCTCTGTGTGCCTTAGAAACATCCACTTGCCTCCAAATGGAAGGCACACGGTGGAGTTAGCAAAGCAGTTCACGTTTGATGTGTTTGTCTTTCTCGGTGGTCTTAGGTAACTAGACAGAACGTCTTCAGTGGGTTGAGGAAACACTTCAAGTTAGTGTGATGAGAGGAAATATGGGGTCTTTGGTCTTCCGTCAGGACAGTGAAAGCCCCCCTTGAGCTGGGATCATTTTGTATAATTAATGAGTGTTGTGACCTTTTGAACAAGAGGGGGTGATCTAACCTGGGAATGGAGCATTTCCCACACTTGGGCGGATGGCAAGGAGCCCATAGGGTGTAAAGGACACCAGGATGGTGGTAATGGGGAAGTGGAGAGGATTTCTATGGGAAAACCCAGGAAGCAGTGATCTGCTCTTGGTGGATTAGGCTAAATCCACTAGAAGAAACTTACTTTATTACTTTCTCCCTAATTCCTGTCAACTTGTCGCGACCAAGTTCTCATTATTGAGTAGAATCAAGTCAAAAGTTAAATGCTCATTCTTTTATTATGTTACTTATCTTGTGAGGAATGAAATGAAACAAATATCCAACCAAACCTGTCCATCAGGCAATTAAAAAATTACATTTTAAAATAACTATTGTGTCAAGTAGAATTGAAAACTACAGCTGAAAAGAGGGTATATGTGAAGAAAAGTAGAATGCTATATAAAAATTTATGAGATCGGGGTGCTGGGGTGGCTCCACTGGCAAGGTATCTGTCTGACTCTTGATCTCAGCTCAGGTCCCCTTCTCAGGGTGGTGAGTTCAAGCCCTGTGTTGGGAATAAAGGAACAAAATAAGATGAAATCAGAGAGGGAGACAAATCATAAGAGACTCTTAGACACAGAAAACAAACTGATGATTGCTGGAGGGGAGGGACATGGGGGGATGGGGGGTTACTGGGTGATAGACATTAAGGAGAGCAAGTGATGTAATGAACACCGAGTATTATATAAGGATGGATCACTGAACTCTCCCTCTGAAACTAATAATACACTATATGTTAATTAATTGAATTTAAATAAAAATATAAAGATCTTGGTCCCCTCCCGGAAACAAACAAAGAAAATAAAACTTATGAGATCAGCCAAGGCTGTGCTTCGAGAAAAGTTCATAGCCTCAAAATGTGTATGATTAAAGATCTGTGTGATGCTGTGCTTTGAACATCACTTGGTTGCTCCCTATGCTAACAAAACTGTCATGGTTTGAAAGTGTTTTTGGTCTATCTTTAGAAATTCCATTAAGACCCAGTTTTCTTTATTACAGATCTTCCAAGGTGAATATTTTGATGGTGAAACATTCATTTTGTTCTTTAAATTCACGTATTTTGTTTAAAAAGTTATGTAACTGTACTATCTGTCAAATTCTTTTTGAGCCTTGATGTAAGTGTGATCTAAGGGCTCTAAATTGTTGAGGATCCAGAGAGACAGTTGTTTCAGAAAGAAAGTAACTCTAGTTCTATTACTTTTGGAATGTTTCCTAGGATGGATCTAAAACCAAATTGAATAACACTACTTATAAAACACTTCTGAAAAGATGCTCTGTGAAGGTACTTTGAATGATGAAGAGTTACGGAAGTGTCTGGAAAAAAGAGTCTCCAATATTTCTTGGAGTCCGACAAAAATACTAGATAGAGTTCCTGAGATATTTTATATCTGTATAACCAGATCTCTATTATTTCAAAATGAAGTATTTTTTTTTAGTTTTTCCTATGACACAAATCAACATGTCATCATTGCAGAAATGAGGAAAGTAAGATCAAGCAAAAAGAAAAAAAAAAAAACAAGGCAGATGTGACTGTAGGTAAACCAGAGCTTGTAGAGCAGATAAATGATGTCATTAAGCAATCAGGCTACTTTGGTCTTTCTGGTCCACCAGCTTAGCAGGTAGCTTGGCCTTAGGATGGTCCCAGAATGGCTGCAGAGCCTCCAAGTCTTTAATCTACACTCCAGGCATGAAGAATATAGAAGGGTCAAAGCTCTTTTCCTTGCAAAGCTTTGTCTTTTTAGTTTGAGAAGGAGTAGTGACTCTCAACCCAAGGAATCCATCGAGCTCTTATTGGCCAGGATTGAAAATGAGGCTGAGAGTTGGAGTACTTTTTATCTGGAACATTGAACAATATATCAGGGTTCTGTTAAGAAGAGAGATAGAAGGGATGGACACTGGGTGTCCAGCTGCCTAACCTGCTAGATGAAGACCCCTTCATCTTCATCATTGTGACAAATTTTTTTCCTTCATAGCATTGTCTCAACACTGTGCTTTTATAATTATTAATTTTTATCAGACTAATTTTTGTCTGTTTTTCTATCAGACAGGGTTTGTGTCTGATTTGTAATCAGAGATAATGAGTACTTTAAAACAAAAAAGATTTTATTTATTTATTTGTCAGAGAGAGAGAGAGAGAAAGCGCAAGCAGGGGGAGCGGCAGGCAGCAGGAGAAGCGGCCTCTCCACTAAGCGGGGAGCCCAGTGTGGGACTTGATCCCAGGACCCTGGGATCATGACATGAGCCGAAGGCAGATACTAACCCACTGAGCCACCCAGGTGTCCCGATAGTAAATACTTTTGAATGAATGAATGCACAAAGAGGTTTTTTTGTTTCCTGTTTCTTGCAGAGATGATCTGTGTTTTTATCTAGTACTGACCATTGGGATGAGTTTTGACAGAGTTTGGACATGGTCACCATTTTCTGTCTCTTGTTTAAAGGAGGAGGAGGAATTTAGGTCTCCAGAAGTTGGGTTTGGCAGCTTAGGTACCCAGAAGTGGCGGGGGGGTCGCGGGAGCTCAGATGGAGAGGCAGCCTTATCTCTATGCGTCCCTTTGTCTCCCAGAAGCCATCCCACCTCCTGCCCTGGAGCAGCCGTCTCCCGGCTGTGGGCGGGATGCTCCTTGGCTGTGCCTCTGCTCCACTCAGCATCCTCCTTCTACTGCGTGCTGTGTGCCGGCGAGTACGGGGACTCCGATGAGATCCTGACCCCCGGAGTCTTTGGTTTGGGAGACAGAGACTCATTGAGAATAGCAGTTTGCCATATCTCCACCCCGTCTCAGCTCCAGCCCAAACCCCTCTGCTCCACTGGGCACTGATGAAACGCTCCCCAAGGTCCTCTCTGGGTTGTACCATTTTACCCTTACAGTGCAGCGGTGACGTGTACGTTCACCTTGTCAAGAGACTCATCTGCAGAACTCCTTTCATCTTGCAAAACTGAAACTCCTACCCATTAAATGGCACCTCTTCATTCCTGCCTCCCCCCCAGCCCCTGGCAACCACTGCTTTCTGTCTCTATGATTGCGACTACTCTAGGTACCCCGTATAAGTGTTGGTATTTTTTTTTTTAAGATTTTATGTATTTATTTGACAGACAGAGATCATAAGCAAGCAGAGAAAGAGAGAGAGAGGGGGAAGCAGGCTTCTTGCTGAGCAGAGAGGACCCTGGGATCATGACCTGAGCTGAAGACAGAGGCTCTAACCCACTGAACCACCCAAGCGCCCCAAGTGTTGGTATTTTTGTGGCTGGTCTATTTCACTTAGCATAATGTCACTTATGTTGGAGCTGAGGGCAAGATTTACTTCCTTTCCACGGCTGCATAACATTCTGTTGTATGGATATAATATATTTTGTTTTTCAATTCATCCATTGATGGACCCTTAGTTTGCTTCTGAAACATTTTGGCTATTGTGAAACACGCTGGATATACATGCTGGATATACATCGCTGCTTGTAAGCCTTTTGGGTATATACCCAGAGGTAGAATTGCTGGATTGTATGTTAATCCTATTTTTAATTTTTTGAGGACTCTCTATTCTGTTTTCCATAGAGGCTGTGCCCATTTACTTTCCCACCAACAGTCTCTAAGGGTTCCAATTTCTTTACATTCTTACCAACATTTGGCCTTGTCTTCTCTCTCTCTCTCTCTCTCCTTTCTCTCTCTTTCTCTCCTTCCTTCCTTCCCTCTTTGCTTCTTTTTTTTTTTTTTAAGACTTTATTTATTTGACAGAGAGAGAGGGAGAGACAGAGAGAGAGGGGGAACCCAACAGGGGAAGAGGGAGAAGCAGGCCTCCCTCTGAGCGGGGAGGCCGATGCGGGGCTCGATCCCAGGACCCCGAGATCATGACCTGACCAAAGGCAGATGCTTAACAACTGAGCCACCCAGGCGCCCCCTTCTTTCTGATAGCAGCCATCTTAGTAAGTGTGAAGTAGTATCTCATTGTCGTTTTGATTTCCATTTCCCTACTGGTGGTGTAGAACACAGTTTGATATGTTTATTGGCCATTCATATATCTTTTTTGGAGAAATGTCTGTTTAAGTTGACTTCCATGATTTTGCATTATTGTGCCTATTGATTCAGGCAAGCCAAATGGAATAAACTCTGGTATTTAGACGGACTTTGTGATTTTCTGCAAATACGTTCTGCCCCCAAATAACCTCCAACTTTCTGGAAGCAGTCAGCATGAGCACAGTTCTGAAGATAACTTTCCTTAGAAAAGGAAATTCATAAAAGTATCATGCATCTTCCTTTTTTTTTTTTTTTGACACTAATGGAACAATTTAATGTAATTTCAGAGGGAAGCAGAGCTGCCGGAAAGGCTTGTGTGATGAGGGAAGGTTACCCATCTCCGCTGTCAGGTGCAGGGTGTGGGAGCAGAAAGTAGCATTCTCCGGAGGCTCTGGGGGAGAGAAGTGGGTGAGACAGCCCACTGCAGGCCCCTCAGGGCTCCGGGCAGAGCCTGAGGAAGGGGGGTGGAAGAGGGGAGAAGTGACTGCCTTCAGGAGTCCTGCAGCTGTTGGTGGAGCTGTTCTATTCTGCCCAGCACCTTCTACTGCCTTCCAAGTACAGGGTAATGGAGGCCACGTGCCCAGGCAGCACAGCGGTTAAGAAAACCACTCTTGGACTTTTGAGTCTCTCTAGACCCTAATTTCCTCATCTTTCAAATGGGGACATAAATAGGACTCACCTCGTTGGAGCTGTGGTGGGGTTTCAATGAGAAAACGTACCTAGTGAGTGATCAAGTGTTATGATTGAGGGGCTAGTCTTTGTCCTTAGAGAGACCTGGGTCTCATGCAGAGACAGTCTGGTCCCTACAAAACCGTAATGCAAAGTGCTAGAAGAAATAAGGGCTAAGATGTGGTTTGCCCTCACATGAGACGTTTAAGAAACAAGCAATTCATTTGGAACCATAATTCTTGGGCTAACATCAAGGTGGGTGTCACAGGATGAAGGCAATTTGAGTTGAAATTTTTTTTTTTTTTGTAAGATTTTATTTATCTATTTGAGAGAGAGAACATGAGCAGAGGGGAGGTGCAGAGAGAGAGGAGAAAGCAGACTCCTCACTGAGCAGGGAGCCAGACATGGGGCTCAATCCCAGGACCCTGGGATCATGACCTGAGCTGAAGGCAGACGCTTAACAGACTGAGCCACCCGGGAGCCCCTGAGTTGAATCTTGACAGGCTCACTTCAGTTCCAGTGAGCAAAGGCTTAGGGCGAGGGCAAGGGCAGGTGGGGGGACCAATACGAGCCAAGGCTTGGGGGCTCATGGTTTGCAGTGTGAGATGCTTGGGGTTGTGATGCCTGGGATGCTATTGGAAGATGATACAAACATTGAGATCCAGTGTTCAAAAAAGACACTGGCTATTTAAAATGACATGTTCGTAGCTCTCTGTGGGCACGTAGGTCAATGTAAAAGGGTTATAAACTCAAGTTCCACAGGATCCAGGCAGGAGACCTAATGAGGAGCTGGGCTGGGTATAAACCAGTGGTGGCCAAGGGCCCCATTCGAGCTCGGGGTTGGGGGTCTTGGCAAGTGGAGCACGTGAGAGTGACCTCTGCTCTGTGGGTGTGGGAGCCCACGGCTGCCAGCTTCTCGAGCTCTTCAAGAGACTCTGACTTTTATGTAAAATTCCTTATTCTTAAGGATATCGTTTTAGACCAAACAAAAGATGTTTGTAAAGATCCTTTGTAACCCCTCATCTGTACCCCACAAGACTGAAGGATGTAGACAAACCGTGTTGATATTTAGCAGAACTACTTAGTTAAATCTTCATGCGGTGGGAACACATAAAGGGGCCGTGACACATTTATCTTTCTGTTTTAATTTTTTTACATTGTGTATTTTGCCCATGATGCCTTCTGAATGCATCGATGCTGAAGGACACACAGTGGCGGGGGAGGTCACGATGGTATAGTCTCAGCAGAACGTTAGTTACATTTTGTGTCAATGACATGTCTGTCTTGACAACACATCCTGAAAAAAGAAAACCAGCAAACCACCCTTACCCAAGGGTTTTCGCCTCACCAGCTTCTGCCATCATAACCCAACATTGTGCCTTCTTGAGGGATCAGGGAATGTGGTTTGATTTACAGTTACGGTTGCACTAATGTCCACATGAGCCACAGCCACTGGCTAACATCCAGAGGGCAGCCATTTGTTCTAGGAACCAGCGTTGGCAGACATGGTTTAGATTTGCACAGACTTGACTGTCATCTCATAGGATCCACCTGCTCTTTAGAATAAACTTTTTTTTTTTTTTTTCCTCCTGGCTACCTATACTTTTTAATGCTGAAGATAGCAAGCTAATGTGACATTTGAATCTTAAAATCTCGGGGTGGGGGGGTGTGGAACCTGAAAATCCACTTATTCCAGCCCGCCCTTTGAGGCAAAACTCTTGGTTAGAGATGACAGAACACTCAAACTAGCTTAATTAAGAAGGGAATTCATTGCTTCATATAACTGAAAAGTCCAAGGGGATCTTAGAGTTTGATCCAGGAGCTCATTATGTTACCAGGTCATGGTTTCTCTCTCTCTCCATCCCTCTTTCTTCTCTACTGACTTCATTTTCAGATAAAATAGCCTTCCCTTACTAATATGGCACGATGCCCGTGACAGCTCTACCCACATTTCCTCCATGTTGAAGTTCATGCATGGAAAGGCACCTCCATCTGTGTGATCCCATCTCACTGGATCTGGATTGGCCACTGGGGCCAGTGAGAAAGCAATGGTCTGATTGGCCAGCCTGGTGCACTTTTGGAATTCAGGGTGGAATTATGTGGACTGAGAATGGGAATGGGCTAGCTCTTCAGAAGGCTGTGTGGTATTGTTGTTAAAAGAAGATTAAGTACCACCTAATGCTTGAATCCCCTTCCCAGCAGGTCGCTGGTGACCATCCAATCTTTAGTTACTAACATACTACCCCTGCAGTATGGGCAGTTCTAGTAATGACAGGGTTTCTCTTAACACTGAGCTGATGTTGGCATACCTATAGCTTCTGTCATTATCTCTTGTCCCACCCGTGGTCGGCATGGTTTGGTGAGGGTGTTGTGGGTTTGTGTTGTTACAAAAGGAAGCATGGAGCTTGAGGCATGGGTTCATAATCATTGAGAAAGGAAAGGGGACCTTGGCAAGTCTTGTGGTGCCTCTTGAAGCTCTCCCTGGAAGTACCCCTCACTGCCAAAGACATACCATTGGTCACAGCGAGTCACATGGCCATGGCCAACTCAAAGTGGGGTGGACAGGTGCCATCCTACTATGTGCTCCGAAGGTGGGAAGAATCAGAATTGTTGATTTAGTGACCACCACACAACTGAACTTGTGTATTTCTGTGTTCTTTTTGTTCACCCATTTCTGTTTCTTCCAATAAGAGGAAATAATTGTTTTTTTTCAGAACACAATCCAAGAGTCTAATATTCATTTTCGTTTTGTTACTTTCTAACAGAACCTGATATCTCTAGATCCTAATTCTAAAATCCAAAGGCTCCAGTGGCAGATCATCTGTTCCACTAACGAGTTAGACCCCATGTAGCTTCGTTCTGGATCTAGGTAACACTAATAGGCAATAGAGGTCGGCTCTTTCTTTAGACTTTTATATAGTCCATTAGATGAGACCTTCTAGGTTAACATCTGACTATTGGTTAGTACATTTTGGGTACAGTTATTGACCCAGTTTCTAATTTGTCTCAAATCCTGAGCCCTCTGTAGAGGAAGAACAGAACACAGCTTCCAGAAGAATGTTGAGATATGGGGGAAATGAGAATGGATTGAAAAGTGCCCCAAATAGGAAAGCCTTGAAGTTTCCCTTTGGTGCTATTTCTTCTTATAAAATCCCTGCCCCAGGTGCCTTCCATTGGGATCCCCATCCTTTGCTCTGGGACTGGCTCAGCAGATAGCCACCCAGGAAGAGGCACTGGTTTCTCTTTTCATTGTACAGAACATACCCACTGCGCCCTCTCAGGCCTGGCTGGTCATTGGGCATCTGTGGCCATGGACGCTCATTCTCTTACTGGACCTGACTCTCCCTTCATCATCACGATATGTGTGTTCTTGAGGTTGGCTCTTTCCTTGGAGAGAATGCTCATATCCTCACAGTTTCCAGTAGAGTGCCAAGGACTCTCTTCTTTTTTATTTTTTTAAGATTTTATTTATTTATTTGAGAGAGAGAGAGAGTGCGCGCACAAGTCGGGGTTGGTGCAGAGGAGAGAAACTCAAGCAGACTCCGTGCTGAGCATGAAACCAGATGCTGGGCTCAATCTCATGACCCTGAGATTGTGACCTGAGCCAAAATCAAGAGTCGGTCACTCAGCCGATTGAGCTACCAGGTGCCCCACCAAGGACTCTGTTCTTGACATTGTCTTGTCAGCCCTGCAGTGCTGAACCCCAGTATTCCCTGCCTGGGATGGTCCCATGTTTCTTGCACAGGTGAAGCCTTCCAAAAAGCTTAAATAAAGGCTCTCAGCCTGCCCTGCAGCTCCCAGGCATCAGAATATTGCCCTGCAGGATTATTTTAGTCAGGAGTTTTCTCGAAAGCCTCTGAGTATACATTAGTTGATGTATTTATTCACTGAAGTATTTATTGAATACTTGCCATGCTGGGTGGCGGAGGTAGGGTGTCTCCCAGTGAACTCAGCCGGCACAGTCCGCCATTACCAAAGCGCCATCTGGTGCAGAATGCAGACGGACAGGCAGGCAGGTGCACGAGTGGTGTCCGTGGGCTGTGGTCAGCGTCAGCTCAGGATCGTGAGGTGTGCAGGGTTGGGGCACCTGATTGCAGACCTCAGGAGGAGGCTTCCCGGACTAGGTGATATCAACTCCAGCCTTAAGGAAGATAGGTTTAATTAAGTCAAAGGAGGGCGTGGAAAGAAGAGGAAGAAGGTTCCAGGCGGAGAGAATCACAGAGCCACAGGAGGGTTGAGGGAGCAAAATCAATTTGGCAGGGCTGGCACAGAGCGTCTGTTTGTGTATTTATGGGGTGGGTGGAAAGTCCTGAGGTTGGGAGGCGGTTGTAATAGTCTAGGCCGGGCTCGAGGGTTCCTGGGTGACAGTGAGGAGGGAGCAGCGTGCAGGGCTGGAAAGGGTATTTGTGGGGAGGCCCTTGAGCCGAACTGGAGATTGGTTGGGTGTGGCGGGCCGGGAGAAGGAAGAGACAGGGCTGGTTTCCAGGCTTCTGTAGAGTTGGGGTGGTGGTGCTGTTCCCATAGAGTTGGGCAATGTGGGAAGAGGACCATGTTTGTTTGTTTGTTTGTTTGTTTTTCGTTATGCTCCATGCCCAGCAGGGAGCCCCATGCAGGGCTTGAACTCACAACCCTGAGATCAAGACCCGAACTGAGATCAAGAGTCAGATGCTCAAAAAACTGAGCCATTTGGGTACCCAGAAGAGGACCCCATTTTGAGGGCATTCTGAGTTCCCCTTTGAGATGCCTCGCGGATGTCCGCATGGCCCAGCCTGGCTGGCATGGAGATCTTCAGACCTAGGGCCTGGGGCACAGATCTGGCTCCGGATGGAGATTCGGGACTCTGTCACGTATCAGGGGTGTAGCGCAGTCATGGAGTGTGATGAGCTTCCCCCATGGGCTCATGTAGACTGTGGTCAGAGGCCTGGTGGGCTCTGGGTGGGGACAGTGGCTTTGGAAATACTGTGGAAGTTTGTAGAAATGTAAGAACTTGCAGAGTTATTTCAGCAAATGTATATTAAGCAAGAGCTTGTGCAAAGCACTGTGGCATGTGTGCTGTAGGGGGTCCTCAGTCAGATGAGAGCAGGTCTGGCATCGTGTGGGGTGGTGATGGTGGTCAGAGGCTGTCTGTAAGTGCCCACAGTGTAGAAGGGTCAATGCTAAAGGCTGGGGGCAAGGTAGAAAAAGGGCAGTAAGCCATATCGATGGAGAACACACCTCTGTGAGAGGGACTGGGAGGACTTCCTGGAGAAGGTGACCCCCCCACCAAACCTGGAATTGTGACCTCAGTACATGATTTTACTTTCATACTCTGGCCTTTCATGCACCGGACATGAATAATATGACAGTTCTTCTTTTTTATTTTCAAATTTTAATTTTTTAAAAAAGATTTTTAACATTTTTATTTACTTGAGAGAGAGAGAGAGAACGTGAGACAGAGCACGAGAGGGGAGATAGCCAGAGGGAGAAGCAGACTCCCTGCCAAGCATGGAGCCTGATGCGGGACTTGATCCTGGGACTCCAGGATCATGACCTGAGCCAAAGGCAGTTGCTTAACCAACTGAGCCACCAAGGCGCCCATTACGATAGTTCTCTCTTCCCATGCAACACAACCTAAGAAGGTGATTTTTGTAGTCGTATTTTTTTTTTTTTAATTTATTTGACAAAGGGAGATCACAAGTAGGCAGAGAGGCAGGCAGAGAGAGAGGAGGAAGCAGGCTGTCTGCTCAGCAGACAGCCCAATGTGGGGCTCCATCCCAGGACCCTGAGACCATGACCTGAGCCGAAGGCAGAGGCTTTAACCCACTGAGCTACTCAAGCACCCCTTGTAGCCGTATTTAAGAAGATTATTTGTCTGATGGAACTGGAGTTTCAGAATGGAGCAGAAGGATGGGGGACAGATTGGCAAGAAGGCACCAAGAGGAGGGGATGGCCGAGAGGAGAGAAAGTGTGAGGGATGTTGTCAGGGAGAGTTAGTTCTTTGCCATGGCAGGAATCAAGGTGGCTGAAAGATCTTTGTGGGAAATCATAATGGGAAATATAGCAGCACCCCACCCCTTATCCACAGGAGACACATTCTAAGACCCTTCGTGGATGCTTGAAGTGGTGCTAGTACTGAATGCGGTATATGCTCTATTTTTCCCTATACGTTCATAGCTATGATAAGGTTTAATCTACAAATCGGGAACAGTAAGCGATTAACAATAGCGTGATAAAGTGGAACAACTCTAACCATCTACTGTAATAAAGGGTGAATGTGGTCTCTCTCTCTCTCCCAAAATACCTTCCTCTACGGGACTCAGCCTTCTTGTGCTGATGTGAAATGATGAAAGGCCCAGGGGACCGGACGAAGGGAGGATAATGACGTAGGCGCCGTGACGCAGCCCTCGGGTACTAACGTCAGAAGGAGGATCATCTGCTTGTGAACCCAGGTTGACCACGGGCAACAGAAGCCGGGCAGAGTGAAACCGAGGATAAGGGGGCTACCGTAGCGGGCAGAGTTTGGGGTGTGCTGTGGAAGCCCAGGCGAGTTCTTGAACGATCTGTGGCCAGAAGATCGTGGCTCCTAGTGTGAACTTTTGAACCAGACAGACCTGGAGTTGAAATTGAACTCCGCTGCTTTCTAGCTGTGTGGTCTGGGGAAGATTATTTACCTCTCTGAGCATCAGCATTCTTCTCTGTTAAATAGGAATGAGGTGCCTCGTACGTGGCTGTGAGAAATGGAGTTAGACAAGGTATGGAGAGCACTCAGCAGGGACGCCTGGGTGGCTCATCCGGTTGGGCGTCTGCCTTCGGCTGAGGTCATGATCCCAGGGTCCTGGGATGGAGCCCTGCGTCAGGCTTTCTGCTCAGCTGTGAGTCTGTTTCTGTCTCTCCCTCTGCCCCTCTGCCTGCTCATGCTCTTTCTCTTTCTGTGTCAAAGAAATAAATAAAATCTTAAAAAAATAAAAAAGACACGCAGCAGTGGCTAGAGTACAGAAATCCCTTAATACACGTTAACATAATAATAACACTTGATACACAATCAGACCCACAAAAGCACAGAGACGGTTGTGTTACCTTTGCAACTTGTTCCTTTTTGTACCCTCAGGGCTTGGGATAGCACCTGGCATATAGTAAGTAGAGGCTCAGTAAAATCTAATTCTCCTCCTCCTCCTCCTTAAGATTTTGTTTATTTGATAGAAAGCAGGAGAGAGAGAGAGAGAGCAAGTGCACAAGCACAGGCAAGAGGAGCAGCAGAGGGAGAGGGAGAAGCAGACTCCCCACTGAGTAGGGAGCCCAATGAGGGGCCCGATCCTGGGACCCTGAGATCATGACCTGAGCCGAAGGCAGATAATTGACTGAGCCACCCATGTACCCTCCGTATATCTGTCTTGGCTAAAAAGTGTCTGTGCCAGTTTCATTTTGGAAGGAGCCTCTTTTTATGTGGAAAAGCGCTTTGATAACTTTGATAGGACCTAGAGGAGAAGGTGAGATTCCTTTTCTTCTGTGGCTTGGGTCTCCAAGAAAAGAGGCTGATCTTCTGCAAAATAGGAGAAGGTTTTTGGGGTTCCTGAGATCATCTGGGAGGGAGGCAGTGAGGACCAGAGAACCTACGAAGGGGCAGGAGACACTGTTCTGTGACCCATGACCTCCCAACCCCTCACTGTCATGAAGTTCCTAAACATCTTCTGTAACATTTTACATCTGTGATGCTTCCGTCCATCGTCTGCTATGGTCAGAGTGGGATTCGTAGAGATCCCTGTGACTGTCAGAAGCCCTAGTAATTCTCCTTCCTTGGGAAAGCAGCTGTCTCCCAGCCAGCTGGTGTCTTCTGGATGTAGGAAGCTTTCATCTGGGGGAGGATAGCAGTTTGAGAAAAGATGGCGGGAAGTGTGTGCAGGAATAGCGATGGACCAGTCTTTCGAATCCCCCAGAGCAGCTCTTCTCTGTGTGGGAGGGCAGGTGCTCAAGGTGGATTGTGTTTCCCCACTGGAATTTATGGAGTTGCTCTTCTGAAGAGCGTTTCAACAGCTTGTGTGCAGATTCAAGGAAAGCAGCTCAATTTGCTTTTCAGCATGCGTCTTTCTAGATTTCCTCCTTGTAACTTGTTGCTGTTCTGTCTCCAAACGGAAACAGGGAGTACTTATCATGGACTTCATGATTTTGTTAGGAATCAATACATGCAAAGCTCTTAGTGTAGTTTGTGACACATAGAAAACATTTAGTGTTATTATCGTTCTTGGCTAGCACTGGGTTCATTTAATTCTTACAACAACATTGAGTGGTAGGTACTATTATGTGACAACATGAGAGATCCACCTTGACAATATTATAGTCACAACTCGTGACTATGAGTAGATATCTGGTCACACTAGAAGGAATTGGAAGCTCACAGAGGTTGATGACTTGTCCAGGATCACTCAGAAATCCAGTGGCAGAGCTGATTGCCATGGTAACCATTTCCAAGCATCAGTGTCCAAGGATGGACTTGATGATTCCCTCTTTGCCATTGGCTGGTCTCCCAGTACACTGGGAGTGTCCGATCAGGGCAGTATAGGAAGTCATTGATTCCTCAATAGTGCCCACCATGTCTCGGGGTCAGTGAAGACGTCCCCAAAGACCTTAGTGTCAACTGTCACCTCACAGGCCAAGATCTTTCACCTCCTTTGATGCTCCCAGCAGCCCCAGGAGCTAACCAAGGGGGAGTCATCTTCATCAGCTACTAGAAGGATGCCATGATGGTCTCAAGGTTCTGGAGCTGATGGTGGAGCAAAGACCAAAATTCAATTTCTGTGTCTCCAAATTGGTTCTCTTCTCTCCGTAGACCACAGGGCCTCCAGACGAGACAGATGGCAGACAGTTACAGGAGTTTAAAATAGACCGAGCTCACTTCTGAGGTAGACATGTGCGTGGAGACTGAGCTGGAAGACAGGGACCCCTGTGTGGGAAAGCATTTTGGCAAAGAGGAGCTTAGAGGGGAGTGTGGAATGCGAGGGTGAGTGTAGTTAGGTGGGTGTGAGGGTGTGAGCAAGGACCTGGGCAGGAGCCAACCTGAGGCGCAGCAGGAAGGAGGGAAGAAAGAGGGTAGCTGCCAGGCAGGATGTGGTGTGAATCACCATGGCTTCCTCCCTCCTCTCCAGCTGTACTCTGCCAGTGGTGTCCCCGAGAGATAGGAGGGTCCGGCAGTCGGACAGGGATGACTGCTGTTTTGTCATTCCCATCCTGCTGGCCCGTTGGGTCTTAGAGGCTGATGTCCCAGAAAAGTAAAGAACCTACAAAGAGAGCTCAGATAGACCCTTTTGGGGTGACTTTGAGGCCTATACATTCCCTACTTTTGGGCAAACAGATCCCAAGGAGTGGTCTGTAGCAACCATGTTTGAACTGTAGGACCTGCCCATTGATGATGGACCAGGTCCATCATTTGTGTTGAGAGATGCCAGCAGACTAAAAGGGTGTGCCGTGTCGCAGGGGCTGTGCCGTGCACACCAAGAGGCAGGGAAAGCTTAGCTGTAGAGTCGCAGAAGTGAGAGGCAGCCTCAGGGATCATGTGGGCCAGAGAGATGGAACTGGCTGCCTTGGTTCTTGATGGGCCTACGTTGAAGCCAAACAACAACTACTGCCCCTGGTTTCTCTTGAGGTCCTTTGTTGCCTTGTATCAAACTTCTTTCTTCGCTTGTGCTAATTTTCTGTCGCTTACCATCCTGAGTGCCCTGAATAGGAGGGGGAGGAGATGAAGGCACAAAACTTGGCTGTAAAGGGAGTTAGGTTATTGGAATCCCCTAAAGGCACATTATGGGAATTATTAGGGTGTGGTTTTGATTGGAGGGGGCCTTGTAGATATGTGGGGATTCAGAAGTGGGAAGAGCTGCTGTGGCAGGTGATGTGGACCCATGTCTTAGCCATTCTTCCTTCGTTTCTTGCTGTGTTTAGTGGCAGTGTGCCCAAGGGACAAAATGTGAGTGATCCATAATTCTTTTGTTTTCTTTAAGATTTATTTATTTATTTTAGAGAGACAGAGAGAGAAAGCACAAGTGCAGTGGGGATGGGAAGAGGGAGAGAATCTCCAGCGGACTCCCTGCTGAGCATGGAGCCTGATGCGGGGCTTGAGCCCATGGCACTGAGATGGTGACGAGCTGATATCAAGAGTCAGATGCCTAACCAACTGAGCCACTCAGGCACCCCCGTGATAATTCTATTCCTTGTGTCAGTGGTTGGTCTAGGGGTGAGGATGGGACACAATTTTGGCCAACATTAGAGAAGAGAACACTTACTTTTTTTTCACTCTACCCCTTCTTCCTGCCTTGGAAGTTGTCAGTTGTGAAAATGAGGACTGGGGCTATGGCCACCATTTTGTGACTCTAACTAGGTCATCAGCACTGCATTGACACTGACCTAGAGCACTGACATCCTTGAGTCAGTCCTACAGTCCCGGAGACCTCCTGCTTCAAACTCTTGTGTGTGTGATTTATTAATAAGCCCCATTTGTGTAAATGACACGTAGTTGGCTGTTCTGTCAGTGAAGCCCAAAGCATTGAAACTGATACAGTTAGCCTTCATGATTTGGAGATTTTGGAGGAAAACAAGGTGACAGCATGTACAGTGGGGTAAAATAATCTTTTTAAGGAGAAAAGCAATACTTGCTCATATAATGACTTTCAGTTCTGATAGGATAGCCTAGTTTTATAGAGCCCTGACTTTGAGAGTTGTGTGAACTGGTATCTACCCAACTAGCTATCTATCCATCATCCATTCACCCACCCATCTGCACCCACCCCCCACCCACTGTGGCTTCCTTTCATTTATCCATCCATCCGTCGATCTATCCACCCATCTACCTGTTTACCCACCCATCCACCCGTCTACCTATCCATCCATCCATCCATCCATCCATCCTTCCTTCCTTCCTTCCTTCCATCCATCCATCCACCTATCTACCCATCCACCCATTCACACATCTACCCATCTATCCACCCATCCACCCACCCACCCATCCATCCATCCATCCATCCATCCATTCATCCATCCCCCATTTGACATTCTTTTTATGGAACTCTGTCTCTGAGCTATGGTGGATTTCCTCCCTGGCCTTGATTGATTCTGTCTGTCATCATTTCAGTATAAATGCTTTTCTTTTTCCAGTTAGGTCACATATGGAGAAGCAGGATTAGGTGGTCATCGTGGGTGTGAAGGAGATTCTGCCACAGCTTCTCTCTAGGGACGGCTGGCATTCTGTAGTGTCTAGCATTTCTAAGTAAAGTGTTGATTTTTAGACCTTGGGGAAAAAAGTGTTTCTTCAGTTTTTAGGACATTAAAAGCTCCCATTTCCCTTTATTTTCCTCCCTGGAGCTTCCTTAAACATATTCAAGTGCTGTCAAATAAGGCCTATAAAGGCCTGACTTTGTTGCCTGGAAAGGGTCCCAGTATGTCCGCAGAGATATCTTACGGAATTGCGTCAAGAGCACTTTCTTCGGGGAATCATGACTTATTTGAATAGTAATTTTTTTTTTTTTAAAGATTTTATTTATTTATTTGACAGAGAACACAAGTAGGCAGAGAGGCAGGCAGAGAGAGAGGAGGAAGCAGGCTCCCTGCTGAGCAGAGAGCCCGATGCGGGACTCGATCCCAGGACCCTGAGATCATGACCTGAGCCGAAGGCAGCGGCTTAACCCACTGAGCCACCCAGGCGCCCTGAATAGTAATTTTTTAAGAGGAAGATAGTCTTTATTTTTTCGATTCTTAGGACCTGTGCTCTCTCACCATTGGTCTTTGTTACAACAACCACTTCTATAAAATATTTTCAGTTTATTAAATTTTTACCCACTAGGGACCGTGATCTGCTTCAGGTTAAGAATGGAGCATGTCTGCGTGTGTGTGTTCTCCCGCTTGTTCTATTTGCTACTGGGTGGGATGTGAGCACTGGTAGATTTCTGATCAAGGTCCTTGGGGTTGTGCATGGGGAGGAAAGAGAAGGAGGAAGATGGTGGGAGTGTGAGGCGCAGTCTCAGAAATAACCATATTTGATTTCGTTTAGGAAATGGAGTTCTTCCATCTTGAGCAAAAGTTGGCTTTTCTTCTCTGAACCTCACCTGGTCAATTGCTTGAGTCCTTGCCTGAGTGTAGTGATGGTTGGGGATGAGGAAGGGTCGATGGGGGATGGGTGGTAGACACATCTGGAGCCGCTGGTCCCAAACCTGGCCAAACACAGAGTCACCTGGAGGGCATGTTTCTACATACGGATTTGGAATCTCCCCTCAGATCTGCCAAATGGAGAGGTTGTCACTAGTGTCTGCCGTTAGGGGAGCTTTTAAAAGTCCCAGTGCTCTGGCCCTACCTCAAACCAATTAAATCAGAATATCTAGGGTGGGAGGGGCAAGAGCAGGAGCATTTATTAAAGACTCCCCAGGTGGTTATAATGAGCAGCCAGGTTTGAGAGCCACTGGTGTACTTTTTTTTTTTTTTTAATTTATTTGACAGAGATTACAAGTAGGCAGAGAGGCAGGCAGAGAGAGATGGGGAAGCAGGCTCCCCGCTGAGCAGAGAGCCGGATGTGGGGCTCCATCCCAGGACCCCGGGATCACGACCCAAGCTGAAGGCAGAGGCTTTAACCCACTGAGCCACCCAGGTGCCCCTGGCATACTTTTTTATAAAGCCTGGTTCAGCCCGTCTTTTGAACATCCCTGATTGGACCATCACCACTTACCAGTAGAGACAAAGCAAGCTCACTCCACCTTCATTCGTGGGCAAACTGCTTGCTAATGGGCACATCTGAGAACACCAAGTCACAGGGACCCAAAAGGAATATAAAATTTAAAGTAAATCACACCAGCCTGGGGCATCCGTTTCCCTTTTTCCACGTCAAAGATCTCATTAAATAAAAAAATCCAGAGTGTTTTAAAATATAATTTTGGGGGAGATAATATATTCATATGGCTGAAGGAATACAAGAAAGTATGAAGTTTTAAAGTCTGTTTATTTATGTCGTCTGTTTATCCCCTTCTTACTCTTTCTTTTTTAGTCTCCTTCTAGACGTTTTTTTCTTCCACTCCCGTCATTTTCACAGGAAAACTTGGCATACATACTACAACCCACATTCTCTACTGTGTTTTCTGCTAATGTGTGGTCAGGAGTGTCCGGTGTGTTTGTTCTCATTTGTTGGGTATCTTGACCGACCGGCAGGACCTTATGCCATGTCAGTCTTTACATCTTTGAATTACTAACCCTAATAATCCCACTCTGCATTTTGGGGATCTGTCTATATCAGTAACAAAAAGAGCTTCCTTACACTTAAAAAAAAATAGATGCAGAGGATCCCATTGTGTGGATGATTCATCATTTATTAAACGAGCCCTTCAGTGGTGAACTTTAGATGATTTCCAATTTGGGGCTATTGCAGACAATGCCGTCAAGAATCATGTGGTGAATGTATCATTTCAGATGTGTAGAAGTCCATCTGCAGAGTTCCCATTAAGTGCTATCTCTTTTGGTGACAAGGCATTGGCTGGAGTCTAATGAGCAATGAACAATTTTGAGGAGGTATCGCATGATCTCCCCTGCAGCAACTGTAGTGGGTGCAGAATTATATTTACTGCTTTCCATTAGTGGCCTGGAGGAACTATCAGATGGGGTAGCCGGCAAGTTCATGTCTGGTGCTTTTAGAGGAGGAGCTTCTGGTGCTATAGTTCTCCAAGGGCTGTTTTTGGACCGCCTGTGTGCCTCCGTGGGGTTTGTTAAAGATGTAGGCCCTGGACTCCATTGGAATCTCTGGGGTGGAGCCTGATCAACTTTTTTAAAAAAAGATTTTATTTATTTGAGGGACAGAGTATGAACATGGGCAGGATGAGGGGCCAAGGGAGAAGCAGGCTCTCCACTGAGCCAGGAGCCAGACATGGGGCTCGATTCCAGGACCCTGGGATCATAACCTGAGCTGAAGGCAGACGCTCAACCAACTGAGCCACCCAGGTGCCCCTAATCCGTTTTTAATAAGCTCCCCAAGTGATGCTTCTGTACACCAAACTTGGAGAACCACTCTTCTAGGGGATTTGTTGTAGAGCGATGCCTTGGGAGGGAACCCTTCTATATGGTTACCACAGCAGGACCGCACTGGCTCATGCAGGACAGGCTCTGCCACCGTCATGAACACTGAAAGCTCTGTAACCCCAAGTATAGACTTAGTCTTGGCATAGGTTGAAGATTACAGTTGGTCTCTGCCTGTCTGTCTGGTACTGTCTCTAAGGCAGCCTTTCCAAGTTGGCCCTCTAATGGTGAGGATAACATAGAACAGGAGGAACACTGTTGACCGTTCCAGATAACCAGCTGTTGGAATCTCAGTGAAATCTCTGTAAACTGGAAGGCACATGGCGCTGGATTGGGTTCGCTCACTCCGGGCATCACCTCTGGAGGCAAAGATGACGTGAAACAGTAGAAAGACCCTTTGTGTCTCTTCTGTAGTAGGAACAGGACTACAGTTTGTACCAAGTAAGTTTGCATAGTTTGTACCAAGGTTGTACCAAGTGAGAAGTCAGCCCTCTTTGGCTCAGGAGCCACTTTTTGAAATGACCAGAGGCTTCTTACAGCCTGTCAGAGAAATCAGGAAGTTGAGGGAGGCAGTTTATTTGTGCCTTGGTTTGTGTAGGGAACTGTTGGTGGTAAACTGAGCCTTGAGTGGCATGGCTTGCTTTGGGGAGGTGCTGAAGAGAG
Source organism: Mustela erminea (assembly GCF_009829155.1). Classification (NCBI taxonomy): domain Eukaryota; kingdom Metazoa; phylum Chordata; class Mammalia; order Carnivora; family Mustelidae; genus Mustela; species Mustela erminea. The sequence continues at coordinate 5,973,167 of NC_045633.1, forward strand.
ACCATTGGAACTCTGGTGTGATTGCATCCTGGAATCAGAGAACCTGGTAGTGGAGGAGAAGGAAGAGTCTGTTTCAGGATAACAAAGCAGCAATGGATGGGTGCTTGCTAGAGACCTGGCACTGTACACATTATCCAGACCTCCAGCCTTGGCTCAAGAAGTAGATTTGATCATCACCACAGTGGGCAGAGAGAAGGACCATACATCTTTTGGCAAATTCAGGGTCTGGATATATATTTGCAGTGAGTAATAAGGGACTTAAGACAATGCAGCTGCATCAACAGAGGTTTGAGGGGAAATATTATAATCTGCATATTTGATTCTCAAACTGTCATTAATGTGTGAAAGCAACAGAAAGACATAAAAAGGCAATGGAAATATACCACAGATGAAAGAGTTATTTGAAGATGTTCCCATCTGACTGAGAGAGGATCTAATATTAGAAATGTAACAATGAAGAAGTTATGGTATAGAGAAACTGGAATGAACACATCAAGTAATTAAACATAATATTAAGTCCAATTAATCACTATAAATCTTGTATTAAAATAGATGGCAGATTGTTTATCGTTTGTAACAAATGTAGTATTCTGGTATGGGATGGGGTGATATTAAGGGATGCTATGCTCCTATGGGGGCAGAGCTTTATGGGGAATCTCTCTGCCTTCCCCTCAGTTTTACTGTGAATCTTAAACTGATTTACAAAATAAAGTCTTGGGGCGCCTGGGTGGCTCAGTCGTTACACATCAGCTCAGGTCATAATCCCAGGGTCCTGGGATCGAGCCCTGTGTCAGGCTCCCCACTCTGTGGGAAGCTGTTTCTCCTCTCCCACTCCCCCTGCTTATGTTCTCTCTCTTGAGGTCTTTCTCTGTGTCAGATAAATAAATAAAATCTTTAAAAAAAAGTCTTAATAATAAAATAGATGGCAGATGTCAAAAATATTTGTGAATGAAAGGCCATATGGTATAAAAATAACTTCATAATCTATTTGAGCTTAAAATCCCAGTTTATGTTAATGAGGACTGCAAAGTAGATAGTAGGGGAGTGATGATAAGGGAAATTTACTTGATTTACTGTCTTTTATATGGAATACTTAATCAGAATATATGCCTTCAACTTTCTCTGATTGAAATGAAATAAAACTAGAAGTTATTAACAAAGGTTATAAAACTCTAGGGCTTAAAAATGAAACACTTTCCTTAATTCTGGGACATATTCAACATAGTGCTGGGTGTTCTAGCCAGTTCTAAGCAATGTAGTAAGACAAGAAAAGTTTTAAGAAAAGCATACAGGTGAGAAAAGGAAGGAATAGAACTGTCCTTACTTGCAGATGACCTGAATGTTAATGCAGAAAATCCCAGGGATTAAAAAAAGAAAAGAAAAGAAAAGAAAAAGAAAAAAAGAAAACCTACCACACACACAAAATCAAATCATATTACAACTAAAAAATGACTTTGGCAAGGTTGCAGGATACAGGATAAACACACAAAAAACAATTATACTACTGTATACTAGCAATGAAAGACTCAACATAATAAAGATATCTGTTCTCCCTAGATTGATACACAGGTTTGATGTGGTTCTACAAAATTATTTTGTAGATGCAAACAAGATAATTCAGTAATTTATCTGAAAAGGCAACAGAGCTGGAAAGGCTTAAGCAGTTTTGAAAAAAAAAAAAATAAAGTGGGAAGAATCATTTTTTTTTCTGTAGCTACGGTAATTAAGACTCTGTGGAGTCTGTAGAGAGGTAGATCCATAGATCGATGGGATGGAATAGAGAACACAGAAATAGACTCACATGAATATGTCTAATTGATTTTTGACAAAGGCACAAAAGCAGTTCAATGGAGGAAATGAATTTTCAACAAGTGATATGAGGCAGTTGTATACCCATGGGCCAAAAAATGAACCTTGGCCCAAGTCTCATGTTTTATTTTTTATTTTTTATTTTTTAAAAGATTTTATTTATTTATTTGAGGGAGAGAGACAGAGAGAGTGAGAGAGAGAGAACATGAGTAAGGTGAGGGGCAGAGGGAGAAGCGGATTCCCCACTGAGCAGGGAGCCTGATGCAGGGTTCGATCCTGGGATTCCAGGATCATGACCTGAGCTGAAGGCAAACTCTTAACCAAATGAGCCAACCAAGTGTCCCCCAAGTCTCATGCTTTATACAAAAACTCACTCAAAACAGATCATGGACCTAAAAGAAATACCTAAAATTATAAAATTTTTAAATGAAAATCTTTGGAATCTAGAGCCAGGCAGAGTTCTTAGACTTGATACCAAAAGCATGAACATAAAAAGAAAATCTGAAAAATTGGACCTTATCAAAATTTAAAACTATTGCCCTGTGCAAGACTACATTAAGAGAAAGAAAAGACAAACTGGGACAGACTGGGACCAAATATTTAGGAACCGCATATCTACAAAGGACTACTATCTAGCATATATAAAGAGCACTCAAAAGAAACAATCCAATCAGAAAATGGGCAAAAGATACAAACAGACATTTCACTGAAAAGAAAGATACAGATGACAAATAAACAAAGAAAAAGATATTTAGTGTCATACACACAGACACAGGTACACACACAAACACACACACCCCACAATGACATATCTGTGCACACTTACCTGAATAGCTAAAAGAGAGAATAATGACAATACTAAAGGCTGACAAGGGTGCAGAGCAACTGGATCACTTGTATTGTTTTTGGTGGGAATGTTAAGTGGGACAGTCAGTCTGGAAAACAGCTTTGCAGTTTCTTAAAAAGCTAAAAGTGCAACTGTGCTGTGACCCAGGAATTATACTCTTGGGTATTGATCCCCGAGAAATAAAGTCTCAGATTTTCACATGAAGACCTTTATGCAGATGTTTATGGCAGCTTTATTTGTAACAGCCCAAAGCTGGAAAAACCCAAGTGTCCTTCAGGAGGGAAATGGCTAATCAAACTGTGATATTTCCACATCATATAATAATACCAGTTGGGAATAAAAAGGATTGAATTATTGACACAACCTGGATGAATCAGCAGAGAATTATGCCAAGTGAAAAAAGCCAATTCCTAAAGGTTATATACTGTATGATTATAATTATGTAACATTCTTGAAATGTCAAAATTATAGAAATGGTGAACAGATTAGTGATTGCCAAGAGGGAGGAGAGGGCGGAGGCAGACAGAAGTGCGTGTGGCTGCAAAAGGGCGCCGTGAGGGATCCTGTGAAATGTTCTGTATCTTGGCTGCATTAGTGTCACAGATCTTGGTTATGTTATGATGTGATTAAGTTTTGCAGCATGTTACCTTTGGGAGAGACTGGGTAAAGGATCCATGAGATCATTCCGTTATTTTTTGTAACTGCGTGGAACTTGATGGTTCTCTCAAAATGAAAAGTTTAATTAAAAAACAAAAAAATTCGGGGCACCTGGGTGGCTCAGTGGGTTAAAGCCTCTGCCTTCGGTTGGGGTCATGATCTCAGGGTCCTGGGATCCAGCTCCCGCCTCGGGCTCTCTGCTCAGCAGGGAGGCTGCTTCCCCCTCTCTCTGCCTGCTTCTCTGCCTACTTGTGATCTCTGTCAAATAAATAAATAAAATCTTAAAAAAAAAACCACAAAAAAATTCATTTTAGGCTATTTAGTCTTGTTGATGATAAACTATTACAGATCCCCAAGTAGGAATGTCAGACCAGTATCCCAAGTGTACGGTTTTAAATGCTTTTCAAAATAGTAACCAATCAGGGGTGCCTGGCTGGCTCAGTCAGTAGAGCATGCCACCCTTGGTCTCAGGGTTGTGAGTTTAAACCCCATGTTGGTTGTAGAGTGTAGTTAAAATAAAAATTTAAAAAAAATTTTAAAAAACTGTAATATAAATTATAAATTTAAAATATTAAATATTTTATTTAATTCTATATTATATATAAATATAATATTAATATATAAATAGTATATATATAAAATATCAATACTAATATTAATATAAATTAATATTAAATAAATATTAAAATATAAAACTATAAATTAACTAAGTATTTCTACTTCAAAGGTAAGGTTTCTCCTGGGGAGAAAACTAAGGAAAGGAGGAGTAAGAATGGAGAACTAGAATATAACACTAGAATAAATAAAATTTTACACTCTGATATAATTAATATAGCATTGGAATATATAAAAAAGCATTGTGTGGATAACTCTAAAAATTAGGTCTGGAAAGCAAGACAAAGCCAAACAAACAAAAAGCCAGTAAAACTGATGTCTTAATCGTTCATATATCAATCTTTATATATACATAAAATGAATATATAAAAGTGCATCTGTAATACATGTAGTGAATCTATATCTCTATCATATGCAAATTTGGAATGAGAAAGGACCTAAGTACAGAGATAGGAAAAAATGGTAAGATAGCAAGACGTGATACACCGTGGTTTTTAGCATAGGCACGTGGGATTTCTATCACAGCTTTTCCACTTGCCTCTCCTGATCTTGGGCAAGTTATTTACTCTCCTCTGCTGTGGCAAATATACGTGTAAAGAGCTCAGCCCTCTGCTGGGCATTTTGTAGTACTCAGATGGTAGCTGTTGTTAACGTTCAGAATTCAGTTTGAAAGCCTAAGAAAACAGAAATGCCCAAACTGTTTACCATAAGAGACAGCCTGTCTCCATGAGACGTCGGGAAAGTTTTCTTCATGAAGGACCAGAAAGGAACTATTTTAGGTGGCCAGGGCATCCCCTAGCACTTCTGCAACTCTGCCATTGTGGCCTGAAAGCTGCCATATGATTTGTAAAGCAGTGGGCATGACTGTTCCAATAACATTTTATTTATTAAAGCAGGTGGCGGGCCTTCGAGCTACAGTTTATCTGCCCTTGGTCTAGATTGAGAGCAGAGAAGGACACGATGGAAGTTTTCAAACTCATCAGTAAAACCTCCAGGACTAGTGATCCTTTTGGTTTTTAAAAAATTTCTTTAAACTGTAGAAAAAGAAGAAAACAATCTGCTTTTCCCTCTGACCCAGCATGATACAGATGCAGAATTTGGACAAAATTCACACACAAAAATAAGGGCATATTCTGATCTCACTTATAAACACCGAGAAAAATGATCCTAAATAAAACTTAGGCAGATTGAATCTTGGGGATATTAAAAGAACAATGCATCATGGTCAAGGAAGATTCATTCTGGAAATACATTGTGGCTTATTACTAGGAAGTCTGTTAACAAACCCCATCACTATGTCAAAGGAAAAAAATATGATCATCTTCATAGATGCCAAAAAAGTATTTGTTAAAATCTCAATGTTCATTCTTGGTGAAAACTCAGAGAAAGAACTAAGAATAAAAATACACTTTCTCAGCCTGATAAAGACTATCTGTGGCCAATCGATAGCCAAAAATATGCTTAATTTTGTGATACTGGAGGCATCCCCCATTGCAGTGAAGAGTAAATGAAGGATGGTTGCTGTCGACGCTATAATCTGTTGTTGTTTTGGCCGTTCTAGTCAATGAAACAAAAAAAGGAACGTATACATATATGTATAGTAATGGGGAAAGGATGCCAGGTTAGCATTATTCACGAATTACATGCTTATTTATTTTAGAGACTCTAAAGGGATCCCTTGGGAAAACTTTACTCCGAGTACGACAGTTCGTTAAGGGGGCTGATTACAAAACCTCAACCAAGAGCCACAAACCGATAACTTTCTTAGAGAGCAGCCCTAACTAGTTGGATGACACAGGGAGAAAATAATCTCTTCCAGTCTCTAGCTGCCACCTCCCTGCCCACCAGCTCCTCTCCCTCCTCTGCATTCGTGGCAGAAAGCCAGAGAAGAGAGAGCCGGAGCCCTCTACGACAGAAGGAAATGTGGGAACCTTGAATATTAACCACGGATTGGCAACGCCACCACTGCCATGCGTCTACAGGAATGTGGTGATTTAAAAAAGAAAAGAAAAGAAAAGTCACACTTGGCACGGCAGGATGCCGTGTCGTCAGGGCATACGAAATCGATGGACAGGCTGTGGGCGTCGTGTGTCAGGGGAGATATTTGGCATTTGTGTCACATTGGGTCCTCGCCGGTGGCATGTTCCTTTCACAAGTGCATGACCCTGGAGTTTGGAGACTTGGGAGTTTGAGAAATGCTTGGAGGAAGGCAGCGGGACGCCCTGAGAAGAATCTGGACCGCAGCTGGATGCAAATTTCATTTTTGTCCTTTTTTCTGATTTTGTGTTCTTCAACCATTAACTCAACCTCCTTGAACCTCCATTGCATTGCCTGCATAATGGAGAGGATCCAGGCTCACTGTTGCATTAAAGATGATTTTTTTAGCGGGGGTGGGGGGTGGGGGGGGGATTAATGAAAGCCCCTCCACAACCACTCATTGAAAGTTAATTTTCCAGCCCCCGCCAACACCTTGACCGCAAGCTCAGTGGTGGGGAAGAAAGTTAATTTCCTCTCTGCTACCTTCCTAGGATTGGCTAATTCCGTTGGCCCTTGATTTATTATTATTATGATGAGTTTTTAAAGATTTTATTTATTTATTTGACAGAGATCATAAGTAGGCAGAGAGGCAGGCAGAGAGAAAGAGGAGGAAGCAGGCTCCCCGCCGAGCGGAGAGCCCGATGTGGGGCTCTATCCCAGGACCCTGGGATCATGACCCGAGCCGGAGGCAGAAGCTTTAATCCACTGAGCCACCCAGGTGCCCCAACCTTGATTTATTATTTTAAATAGCTTTTTAAACAAGATTTTAGTTATTTATTTGTCAGAGAGAGAGAGAGCACAAGCAGGCAGAGTAGCAGGCAGAGGCAGAGGGAGAAGCAGACTCCCTGCTGAGCAAGGGGCCCGATGCAGGGCGCAGGACTCGAGCCCAGGGTCCTGGGATCATGACAAGAGCAGAAGGCAGACGCTTAACTGACTGAGCCACCCAGGAGCCCCTCCCTTGGCCCTTTCAAAACACCAAGAAGCCTGGCCTTTCGCTCCTTTTTGGAAACCAAACGCTGATCCTAGGTTTTGAGGCGTCTTAACTTCTGCTCCCGGTCTGGTCGATCTGCCACCTGCTTCTGAATTTTGCTCTGATTCCAGGAAACAAGAAGGAGAAGAAAGAAATTATTCACAATTCTCATGTCTTGGGGGCGATGGCTAACTTTTCCACCTTCTTCTTGTATCCTCTGGAGCCCCTAGGGCAATTCTGGGGATAGGAATGTGGCGAGAGAGTCAGGCAGAGAGGGACAGGAGAAATGGAGAAGTTCCAGCTAAGGAGGAGCGACCGTGGACTCCAGTCCCTGCTGTGGCATCCACCGGGGACTCGTGGGAAACTCCATTCACTGTTCTGACGCTTCAGAGTGTTCTCAGCCGTAAAATGAGATAAATGAGGTAACCTACCTTTGGGCGTTGTTGTAAAGCCTCAATGTGTGCGCATGTGTCTAATTTTAAAAATATATTATGCCCACATGTTGTGTATCTGTGGCTTGTATGACCTACAGACCTTGTGCCTTTAAAAATGTGAAGGTTTCTGAGATGCATAAGACATCTCCGACCTAGGGGATGCCTTTTTATAGGAAAAGTTATCAAGTGGAGTGATTTCCGTTTTTTTCCTCATCTGGCTGCACACCACTCGCATGAAATAGCGAGGGGCACTTGGCAGAGCAGGTCTTTCTCCTGCTCTGTAGTTTTCGATGTCTTCTGCACCTTCATCCTTCTCGCGAACGCCATCACACTTCACATTTATGTGTCACCTTGCCAATGAATTAATTCATTTTCCCCTCACCACACGAAGGGAAAGAGATCCCATGGGGAAGGCGCCGGGACCCCCGAGTTTTGCCCCTGGTCACTGCTGTCATTTTTCCGAGAGGTAACAGCTTGGCTCCATATAGATCAATCAATTGATGATAGGTTTGGTCTGGACTCTACTCTCACCTTTATAGATGCTCTTAGCAATAGTCTTCTCTCAGGAGAGAAATTCTGGTGAACAGTAAAACCAAAGAGCTCACATCTCGCTTGACGTCTCAGAAGGGTGCTTTTATTTTCCCTTTTTCCCATAATCTATGAGAAGGATTTTTAGTATGTCCAGAAGATGGGGTACCCACGTAGTGTTGGCATATTGTGAGAAAATTCTAACTGCATCCAGAAGGATTGCCTGACTCTATTGCCTCAAAGTCTATATAATTAGAATTTCATGATGTCATCCTTGTGCTTTAATATAGCTTAAAATTATCCTTCTGTAGGTTGTGTTTCTTTCTGAAACATTTTAAATTTAGAAAATTAACTTGTTAAACTTTTTTTTTTTTTGAAGTTAAATCTTTAGATTTTTTTTTTTTTTTTTTTATTCGCCCTGCTGCGGGGGAGTTGGAATGACAAATGCTTGAATCATCAAAGTCAAGTGTTAGGGCACTTCGGCCCTCCTGGGGAAGCCAAGGTCCCCGGTGGTCTGAAATGGTTCTCTGCTTTGCCTGCATTTCCTCTTGGCAGGGCTTAGGGGTCCAGGTGGGCCGTGGAGTGCAGGCCTTACTCAAGCCAGAGCCCCTTCCTGCTGACATCTGTCACTGGATGGTTGAAGGAAGGGCCCCAGAGGGTGACAGTGGCAGGGTCAGAGACAGGTCTTGATGGGGGCCAGATTCTGGGAGTTGAGTAATATCTCTCTACCACCTGCTCATAAACGATTGTGGGGTTTGAGGTTTTGGTGCTGCTCTAGGTCTATCTTCCAAAAGCCGGTTTGCTGAAACTAACGTGAATTGGCTGGTTTCCCATTAGCGTTTTAAGGAATGTCCGATGTGTCTCCATCCCTACGTCCCGTTGTTACCAGCGGAGAAGAAACGGGAGGACAGAATCAGGGACAAAGAGAGGTGGGGGCCGAGGGGCCCAGGAGGAGTTACTGATGAGCAAAAAGAGACAAGGTACCGCGGGGCAGAGAGGGGGGTGAGGGGACAGCGGGCGGACCAAGGAGCGTGGATTGATTGAGGGGAGACACTGGGGTTCTGCACGGGACAGCAGCTCCCTTGTTTCAGTGACCAAAATTCCAAGCTTTCTGGCCTTCCAGGTACCTGAGGGGCACCCTGACAATTCTGGCTGTGAGAGCACGGAAGACTGGGTCTTTCTTTGTTTCACTCAATTCTTGCTCGTGTGGAGAGTGTGGGCGAGCCCGGAGGATGGGTATCCTGTTGTCGGGAGGTGATTTACCATTGATGGAGGATGATGATTCGGAAGTGATGTATGTGATCCTTCCCCTGCCCCCTCTGGGACTTCTTATTAATTTCCTTCTCCCACTTGTCACACCTGTGAAAATCCTTCCTCTGATCCGATGAATGACAGATGGCAGGGTTCCTCCAACCCTTGCCAGGGGCTGGTGGACCGTGTATGCGCGTAATAGGTGTCCAGTCATTATCAAGTTGCATGAGTAAATGAGTCTACTGTGGAGTTTCTCTGGGGGAGACACTGAGGGGCCTCTTGGTGTTCTGGAAGTCACAGACCAGGAGCTATAGCACCTTCGTGCTGCGGGGTCCTACCGAGCTGTGCATTGGGGAAGGATAGAAAAAGGAGTGATGTGCTAATAAATGTTTAATAATTTGCTCTCCGGGGGCACCTGGATGGCTCAGTGGGTTAAGCTTCTGCCTTCAGCTCGGGTCATGATCCCAGGGTCCTGGGATCCAGCCCCACATCGGGCTCTCTGCTTGGCAGGAAGCCTGCTTCCCCCGGCTCTTTCTGCCTGCCTCTGCCTACTTGTGACCTCTATCAAACAAATAAGATCTTAAAAAAATAATAATAATTTGCTCTCCAGTAAAGAAACAAAAACACAGCCCTGGTCCGTTTCACGTGACATGCTGGGACGCAGAGTTGGGAAGGGGTGCAGGCAGCTGGCCCACGAGCTGGCCCTGGCACCGGAGGGAGCGTGAATGGGCCAACAAGGACTAGGACCAAGAAGCCCACAATGCTTCGTCCTCACCACGACTTGGTGTGCGGGGACATCCACCCTCTCATTTGACCCTCGTAGCGACTCTGGAACCCAGAATTTATTTCCCTCTGTTACAGGTAGGGCTGCTGGGGAATCCCTTAACTGAGGGGTTAAGCAGTGTATCTAGCAAAGTGCATTCTAGGACGCTTACTGTCTCCACTCACTTCCCTGAGCGGTCAGAGGCCAGAGGATGAGATTCCTAAGGCACCTTTGATTACCAGAGAATAACAGGGCTGGCTAATTCTGCCAGGACAGCGTTGGAGAGAGGCTTCATTCAGGGACAGCTTTGCTAAAGACCTAAGAGGCCCTCCAAAGAATGAGCCGAGGTGGGTTACCGGGTGGACACAGTGGTGAAGCGATACGTTACATCTTCTGTCTAATCTGTGGCTCGCTCATCTGTAAAAGGGGACTCTCAAAGTCTACTTCAAAGGATTGCTCAAAGGATTAAGAGAGAGAAGCATATAAAGCACTTAGCGCCCTGCCTGACACATTATTATGTTGGGTTTTTACTGATAATACACATTTTTCTCCCCCAAGGAGTGGTAATAGGGACCATTGTTCTAGTGATCGTGATTGAAGTGGAAACGTGTGGTTCTGTGTTTGCACTTTTAGGACCACAGATCAACATCAGAATGTTTGCACTCTGTGGGAGTCTAATGGTGGGTGCTGGGGAAAGAGAATGAGATGCCTACTCAAAGGAAAAAGAAACAGCTGTCATCTGGGGCCTCCTTAGAAAAGGAAGGGAGGGCACCTGGGCGGCTCCTTTGACGGCTCAGGTCATGATCCTGGGGTCCTGGGATCGAGTCCCGCTTCGGGCTCCCAGCTCCATGGGCAGTCTGCTTCTCCCTCTGACCTCCCCTCTCATGCTCTTTCACTCTGTCTGTCTCTCTCTCAAATAAATAAGTAAAATCTTTAGAAAAAAAAAAAAAAAGAAAGAAAGAAAAGGAAGGGAAAGGTTACGTTGGCTCAAGCCCAGGGACTGTTCAGAGAGAGAGAACGTAGCCATCACTTACTGATCAGCAGTACTCGGTCCCATGAACTGCAAGAAAGTAATTAATATTGTTCTGGGTAGAATGCCAGAGGACACAGATGGACTAACTGGTCGACCTCAGCTGCTTCGCGCGCCAGGGGAACCTTCCTGGGGGTCTTCCTCGCTTCCTCTTCCTCCTTACCTGCTTTCATTCCTTCTTACCCATTTTTTTTCTCCCCCAGCAAATATATTTGAGCACCTAGTATATTCCGATTCAACCAATATTTATTGAGTGCCTCCTGTGTGCCACACGTGGTTCTGGGTTCTGGAGATGCCGCGGAGAGTGTCTCCCGGCGGTTTCCAATTTAGCAGCAGAGGGGAGGCCTGGTGAGCTCAAAGCCCGGGAGGTATCAGCTGACTTAAGGAGTGGTATCTCCATCCTTGTCCCCAGTCCTAACCCCATTTCCTCTAGACTCTTCCATGCTTACCCCATGTCACAGAGGAGAACTGAGTCAACTGCCTGAGGGTCTCCTGGTTAGGCCCAGGTCTCTGTGAGCTTTAGGGACCGCAGAGTCGCATGAATCCGGCTAGACCTGACTCTGAATCCGGTCTCAGCCTGGATGGGACCCAGACCCTCTCGTTCCTTCGTCCTCTGGGCGGAGGGACCAGACTTCTTCGCTCTCCCCACCACCCCTGGGACCCCAAGGAGCCCTGCCGCGGGGCGGATGTGGCCCACCCAGCTGGCTACTTCCTCCCTACTGCTGTCTAGAGCAGCACGGGCTCTTCTGATTTGAAGTTTTGTTGTTGTGTTGTGTGGTTTTTTTTTTTTTTCCTCTGTCGATCCTTCTAGGGGAAACAGATGTGGGTGGGGAGGATGGTAGGACACATCCACCCTCACCGAGGCCCGGAAGTAACCCAGGTTCCTCCCAGACTCTTTGTGCCCCGAATGGTAATAGTGCCTCCCTTCCTAGATGTTGGGTCCACTGGACTCTTCCCCACCCCCGCCCAATTGTGCTCCTGCTTTTTCCCTCTTGGAGGATGAACCCTGTTCTGGTCCTGTCCCATTCATGGGCAGGACTTCCTCCCTAAGAGCTGACTTCCTAGCCCCGGGGCCTGCTAAAAGTCAAGTCATGTGGTTAAGAGCAGGGGCATTTCGGAGGCAGACAGATTTACTTTCAAATCTCAGTGCTGCCATCGCCAAGCTGTGTGGCCTCACAGAAGTGAGTTAACCTCTCTGAGGTCCTTTGCAATATAGGCACCTATGGCAGAGGGCTTTAGAGATAAGGTACCTGAAGGTCTTAGGTCAGTGTCTGGCACACAGTAAGCAGTAAGTGTTGGCTGTTTCCATCAACGGGCTGAACAGAAGGGGCCTCCTAGTGTCCTTGGGTCCCACGAGCCTGGTGCCCCGTTCTCCGAGGCTTGGCGCTGCCTTTGAGGGCGGTGCCTCCCTCCACTTTGAGTTGAGCGAAGGGACCTCTTTGCTTTATACTCTGCCTCTCGTCCCTTGATCTGTTTCCTTCCTCTTCTCTAGGGGGAACAATCACATACAAACGTCTCTTATCTCTGCACCCCATTTCTGCCTGTGGGCAAGAGGAATGTCTGAGCACTCCCTATTTGCCTCTGGTGAGGACAGAAGGAGTGGCCATCCCCCAAGCAGCACTTTGGTCCCTGGGTATCAAGCCCCGCTCTTGCCTTGTCCCGGCTTCTGTGCCCAGACCCATCGGCTTACTTGCAATCATCCGCCGAAACCCAGAAGAGCCGTAGGGAAGGGTTTGGCTAATAAAAAGCTCTGAAGCTCAGCCGTGTGGCTATAGGTCCCCTGTTGAACACTGTCCTACAGGGGGTTACTGAGGGTCTGTCATGTGAGGAGCATATGGGAGAAGGGAGATAGGGGTAGGGAATAACAGAATGCTCACTCCCTCCCCTGTCAGAGCCTTTACCCCACAGCAGACATGAATGACATGACTTCGAATGACCACGAGGGTCCACTTATATGTGGATTCCCCCCTCCCCAGCGCCGAGAAATACAGCCCAGCACTGAAAATTTGTATTCTCTTCCTTATGATTTTCTTTTTTTATAAAGATTTCATTTATTTATTTGACAGAGAGAGAGATCACAAGTAGGCAGAGAGGCAGGCAGAGAGAGAAGGGGAAGCAGGCTCCCCCACCGAGCAGGGAACCCAATGCGGGGCTCGATCCCAGGACCCTGAGATCATGACCTGAGCCGAAGGCAAAGGCTTAACCCACTGAGCCACCCAGGTGCCCCTCCTCCTTATGATTTTCTTAATGACATTTCCTTTCTTCTAGCTTGCTTTATTCTAAGAATATAGTACAGAATATGTATATAAAGTGTGTGTCCATCGACTGTTTATGTTCTTGGTAAGGCTTCCAGTCATCAGTAGGGTATAAGTAGTTATGTTTTGGGGAGTCAGAAGTTAACAAGCAGATTTTTGACTGCGCAGGCGTCGCTCTCTCCCTGACCCCCACATTGCTCAAGGGTCACCTCCATGTTCTTCACTCACTCATTCAGCCCCCATGGTTGCCAGCCCTGGGCATTGTCGACCTTTTCAGGGTTTCTTGTTTGTTTGTTTGTTTGTTTGTTGTTTTGGCCAGTCTAACGCATGAAAAGGTATCTTGTGTTCAATTATTATTTCCCTGATATTTGGGAAACTGGAGATACCTTCCTATGCTCGTTGCCCATTCCTATTTCTTTCTCTGGAAATTTCCACCGCATATGACTTTGTCCCTTTTCCTGGAGGGCTTCTTCTTATTGATTGCTAGGAGCTGTCTTTATATATTATGGATATGAAGCCCTTATCTGTGGTATATGTTGAACATAGGTTCCCGGGTCTGTCCTGTGTCTTTCCTTTCGGCTTGTGAATTCTTTCATCATGGAAACATTTCATACTTTCAGAGTCAACTGTGGCATCCTCCGCAAGCTTCTGGCCGCTGCTTCTCGGCGGTAACACTTATTATACTGATTGCTGGTGAGCCGTTCACCTCCCCAGCCCTCGCGCTGTGCAAACCTTGAGGGCAGGAACTGCATTTTATTATTCTTTGTCTTTTCAGGGACGGGTGCAAGGCTGGGCACACACAGGGTTTTGTGCCTGAATGAGTTTCTTCTTTTTCTTCTTCTTCTTCTTCTTCTTTCCTCCCTTCGTTGTCGTCTTTTTTTTTTTTTTTTTTTTTTCTGAAAACAGGTTTCCTGCCTGAATGAGGGAGTGAATGGAGATGCTGTGCGCCGCGTTCACTGCAGAGAAGGGGCTGAGTCAGGGAGTGACTCACAAGCTCTTTCCCGGCTCAGCTGACATTTCAGAAGCCCTCAGCAGAGAAGCACCCCCCTTTCCAGGCGGTGCTCCCTCTTCCGGAGCAGGCACAGTGGGGTTCCGCTGGTGATCGAACTGTGTGTGTGTGTGTGTGTGTGTGTGTCCGTGTGTGTATACGTGCACATGTAGAGAGTTTATCATTTCGAGCTCTGAGGGGTATCATGTTCTGGGAATGGGTGAACAAGGCTTTAAAAATCTCCGAGAGGCCCTGTGTATGTGTGTGGGTGTTGGGGGCTGAGGAGAGAGGGAGAGAGCGAGAGAGGGTTGAGGGGGTGTTAAGAATCTTTGCAGTGTATTGCTTTTGCTCCTGGGAGGCTGGGCTGGCTGGAGGGGGTAGTTAAACAGCTCTGGGGACATCCTTGGGAGCAAGCCTTTCTGACGTCCCTTGAGCTGCGGCCATGTGAGGCTCTGGCTCGTTGTGTGGGTGGCCTGTGTCCCCTGTTGCAGAAGGCACTTCCGTTCAGGTCCCTAAAGGATTGGCTTCTCCATTGTCTTTTTTTCTGAAGCTGTGGGGAGAGCCATTTAGGTTGTTAGACTCAAATAATCTGAAATGTGTGAAAAAAAAAAAGTAAATATTTACTGTACCTTTTGCAGAGCAGGCACTCGGGTCTGCGTGGTGGAGGGAAGCAGGCCGAGGAGCTAGGGGAGTCTTGGGGTGCGATGCCACCCGACATGGCAGATATGGGAGTGGGTGCGGTGGGTTTAGAATGGCGGTGCAATCGGCTGAGTCTGCAAACCTGCGTCCCCCAGGCAGCCTGGATGCAGAGAGCCTGTGTTTCTCACTTAGCACGTGCAGGGGACGGCGCCGAGCATTCTATACATGTTAACTACACCTCATCTTCCCGCCAGCCCTCTGTAATGCCCCGTCCTCTGGACTCCCTGAGGCACAGAGGGTGCAGAGCTTCCTCGAAGGCATTCAGCCAGTGAACGGCAGAGCCCCGTGACTGTTGTTCTGCCCAGTCGCTAAGCCGTCTCTCTCACCACGATTTACTCCAGACAAAGCTAGCTTGGCCATCCGCAGCGGTTTTATTTTTCAATATTGAATTTGTTGCCGACATTTCAAAACCATGGACAGTTTCCAGCCTCTTGTGCAAATGTGGATGAGCTGGCTACTGACTGGGGGCCCGCCCGTCCCCAGCGGCTGCCCCTCCCTGGAGGCTGCCCTGCTCTAGCGGCAGCTCCCCAGTGGCCCCCTGTTCAGCAGGGGGCATCGGCACTCCAGCTGGCACTGGGCAAGCCCCCACCACAGCTGGGAGAAAGCACTGGGCATCACACTCAGGGGCTGTATTAATTAATTGAGAATTGTCGGCGGAGAGCTCCTCATCCCATTAGAAATGATGTTTAATTTTAGCTGTTGTTTTCATTTGCTGATTTAGAGCATTTGAGAGTATTGGATTTTCTTCCTGTAGTCCCAAGAGCTTGTGGGTGGTTGACTGAAGATCTTCATGGCGGGAAAGGAAGGCTGCAGGAAGGAAGTGTGATGTGTTTGTGCATTCATTCACTTGTTCATTCATTCATTCAGCGTGTGGTCATTGAGTGTTTGGTGCTGGAGTTACAACAATGAATGATATTTGGTCTTTCCTTGAAGGAGCTGATGATCTAAATGGGAGACTGCGGTGCAAATAGGCATTGCACAGCAGAGTAGGTTGCCATGATTGGGGACACCCAGGCAACTCGCAAAGTATAGAAGAAGACATCTGGGGGCAACCTGGGGTGGCTCAGCGGGTTAAGCCTCTGCCTTCGACTCAGGTCATGATCCCAGGGTCCTGGGATCAAGCCCCACATCGGGCTCTCTGCTCGGCCGGGAGCCTGCTTCCTCCTCTCTCTCTCTGCCTGCCTCTCGGCCTACTTGTGATCTCTGTCTGTTAAATAAATAAAATCTTTAAAAAAAAAAAAGAAGAAGACATCTGTTCAAATCCTGGGGCTAGGTGAGGGAGACCTTCCAAGAAGAGGTGGTGTCTGCTGAGACTTGAGGATGGATGGATACAGTTAGCCAGGCAAAGAGTAACTGGGGGAAGGATGCGTCAGGCCAAGGGAATGGCACGGACTAAGGGTGGGCGAGGAAAGTACGGTGCCCTGGGGAATGCCTGAGAGTTCGGGATAGGTGGAGCAGAGTGTGTGTGTGTGTGTGTGTGTGTGTGTGTGTGTGTGTGTCTGTTTGGGGTATTACAAGTCTTGGGGTTGGAGAGTGTAGTAGAAACAAGTCAATCTGTCAGGAATATCATGCAATTGTGCATACATGGGAATCCTTTTATAGCCAAGGCTGGCTTTATTGTGTTTGGCTTGGCAGATCACCTCCCTCCTCATGCGCTTAGAGGACTTTTGGAAGGACTTCGCTGCTTGTCTCCCCAGTGCTTGCAGTTCTGCTTCTTAGAGCTATTCCTTTGGTCTTAAGCTTGATCTGAGGTTAGAATGCAGTGACATGTCCCTGAGCACTAGCTGGATTTTTCAGGGTGCAGAGGAAGGCTTTAGATGGAGTGAGGGTTGACTGCAAGTGTATATGGGGAAATGGGATGGAGCGGAAAGTGATCTCATCGGCCACGTGGTTATTCCAAGACTGGGTACTGTGTCAGCTCTCTGAGTGAGCTAAGACTGGATATCTATCCATGCACATTCTAGCTCACTGAAGCTATCTGCTGGCATTTCTTATCTCTCCACTCAAGAGAGACCCTGGGTGGTTTAATTGGACACTGTCTGGTATGGAAAATTGAAGCCAAGTCACTTCACCCAGACATCCAACCACTCAGCCATCCAGCCCCCCATCCGTCTGTCCATCATGCAACCACCCAACCGTCCAACCGTCCATCCATTCAGCCATGCATCACCCATCCAGCCTCTCATCCAAGTCCATAACAGATGTTAATCGAACACCCCCTCACATACCAGGCACTGTGCTGGATTCTAGGAGTAAAACTGAAGAAGACAGATACAGTCCCTGCTCTCAGAGTGACTCAGAGTGACTCTGACTATAGAGTCAGAGAGCAGTCAGACATAGAATGTGAGGAACGCTACAAAAGGACTAAGGGCATACAAATACCTAAGACTTACCAAGTCATAACATCTGTTATGGACTTGGATGAGAGGCTGGATGGGTGATGCATGGCTGAATGGATGGACGGTTGGGTGGTTACATGATGGACGGACGGATGGGGGGCTGGATATGGGTAGGTGGGCAGAAGGAGGGTCAGGGAAGTCCTCCTAGGCTAATTTTGGTGGCCACGGGAACTGTTAGTTTCATATGGTGGGAGCCTCAGGGACTCTTGCAGAAACACTGTTCCGGGGGGGAATTCCTCAGACGCGGTGCTGGGCTCCACGGGCTGTGTGCACTTCCTGGTCTGTTCAGTACCCCTGGGCGGTGTCTTATATCAAGACCCATGGCTAGACATTTTCTCCCATGGGAGCAAGCTTACTAGCTCCATTCGTGAGAGTCGGTGTAGATGGGGGAGGAAAGGGGAAGGAATGAATGAGTTTGGGGCTTGTCAGTGGTGAGCACACATATTTGGAGTTGACAACAGAGCAGGGATGCTAGAACCAGAGCACCTTGGTTCAACTCAGGCCCACTGCCAAGTACAGTATTGGATTGGTTTCATGCCTCGGTTTCCTCATCTGTCAATTGGAAATAAAATATTGTATCATAGGACTATTGTGAAGATTCAATGAGTTGGCGTAAGGTGCTTAGAAAACAAGGATAAATGTAGGCACTTAATAATGCTAACCGAGAGCACGAGTAGCACGATTCTTATATGGTATCAGCCAGTCTTACTTGAGGCATAATTTTCTGACAGCTCTTTCTTTGATGGACTGTAACTGTGCCCTTTCATACCATATTTATGGTATCCAGCATTCTAATCTGACTACGCATTGTTGAGGTTCCCAGATACGTTCTTCGGTGGCTCACGGGCCCCATTCTTGCCCCCGTCCCCAACACAGAGTGGTGTCTTAGCGTGGCCTGTAGTTCTGTATCTGGGGATGTGTGTTCAGTAGGGTGGGTAGAAGTGCTCTCTGGAGAGTTACAGCTCCAGAAGTTAAGACTGTCTCTAACATCACAAAAGCACATGGAAGGATACGGTCCTTTTAAAATTTATTTATTTATTTTTTAAATCTTTATTCACTTATTTGACAGACAGAGAGCACAAGTAAGCAGAGAGGCAGGCAGAGAGACAAGAGGGGAAGCAGGTTCCCCGCTGAGCAGAAAGCCTGATGTGGGGCTCGTTCCCAGGACCCCAGGATCATGACCTGAGCTAAAGGCAGAGGCTTTAACCCACTGAGCCACCCAGGCACCCTGGAAGGATAAGGTTCTTGGCTCTCCAGGACTGGGTGAAGAGAGGTCCTGGTCCCACTCTCTACGCACCTGCATTACGTGCTGCTGGGAGCCTTCAGCCGGAGCCGATGAAGCATTCACATCTCTCACCATGGCCAAGACCTTGGAAGTGTCACCTTATCCCTTCCTTTGTCACTCTGCCCTGAGTTGTCCATGAGTGATGAGAGGTTTCCAGTGGAGGAGAACGTGGTAGATGTGGGATGACCAAGGCCAAGAAGCAGGGGCCAGGCCAGAGATGGGTTTGATTCCTGCTGAAGGCATAGTGTGCAGTGGGTTGGGGTAGCTTCTGTACCACAGCGCTCTAAAGAATTTTCATTTGGATATGAGCTTTGTTCCTGTGCTGATGTCTTGTACATGGAGTCCTCCTTCATCAAATGGGAGCATCTTGGGCTCCTGGGTGGCTCAGTGGGTTAAAGCCTCTGCCTTCCTGCTCAGGTTCATGATCTCAGGGTCCTGGGATCGAGCCCCGCATTGGACTCTCTGCTCAGCAGGGAGCCTGCTTCCTCCTCTCTCTCTGCCTGCCTCTCTGCCTACTTGTGATCTCTGTCTGTCAAATAAATAAGTAAAATCTTAAAAAAAAAAAAAAGAGAGCATTTCATACTTACTTATCCGTAGGCTGATATCTACATTTTTTTTGGTATTTTTTAATCACTAAGTATCTTTGTATTTTTTGCCACTTAAGGAACACTTATTATGAAAGAAGATATAACTATATATGTGTAATCTAGACAGGAATTCTCTACCTTATAGAAACTACAAACTTGATATTTGGGCATATTGTGTGCAATAGGCGTGTGAAATTTTTTGTTTGTAAATATAAGCAGATATAACTAATGAACAAGAATGAAATTATATCTTATGTGCATTTTTATAGGTCACCTTTTTTTTGTGCCTGTTATCTTTGGTTTTTTTTTTTTTTTCCTATATCAATACCTTATTTAGATCTACATTATTTTTTAATGGCTAATGGGATTCCATAGTATGGTGGCCACCATATTTTATTATTTGTTACTAGATCAATACCTTATTGATGTGCATTTTTTTTTTTTTTTCCTGTTATGAGCAATGCAACTGTAACATTCTTGGGCACTTCGGTGACGATTTCTGCAGCATATTCTTCGAAGTAGGGTTTTCAGTGCAGAGGATGTGAGCATTTTCAGTTGTAGTAGAGATTGCTAAATTGCTCTCCAAAAGGTTACGCCAATTTATGCACCCTCCAACAGTGCATGAAAGTGCCTCTTAGAAATGTCTTTTAAAAGATAAAATACCTACTGTTAAGCCATGAAACACGTTTCAAATAATTGCTGAAATTCTTCCAGCTGTGGCATAAGAAATGAAGTCCCAAGGAGGACTGAAAGGTCTTGGGAAATGTGGGAATTCAGCGTATCAAAAGCTGACATTTTGGATCAGTGGGGAAAAGAATAGTTTATTTAAGAAATGGTACAGGCATAATTGGGGTGGCCGTGTGGAAGGACACCAAGTTTGATTCTTAACACATCTCTGACAAAAGGAAATTAAAGACGGAGTAAAGGAGTAAAGATTTTAAAGTGAAAATAAGAAAGGAAAAGATTAGACATGTTTTCGTTTTGTAAAAATAATGTCGCCTTTGGAAAGGAGAGTATTCACGAACGACTTATTTAACTAAATACTATGGAGGGGTGCCTGCCTGACGCAGTTGGTTAAATGTCCGCCTCTTGATTTCAGCTCAGGCCTTAATCTCAGGGTCGTGAGTTCAAGCCCCGTGTTAGGTTCCGTGTAGAGCCAGCTTTAAAAAAATAAAATAAAATAAAAGTAGACTCAGTAGACACTGTACAGTGGTGTCCAACAGGAGTGGAGTAGAAGTTAATAAAGAAAAAAGTTTTAGGACGCACACATGTCTGGGGGTCTACGGTCGAGGCCAGGGATTCTGTAAGTTCTTCTACAGAATGAATGATAGACTAGTAAACGTGTGACCCCTAAGCTTGGCAAGGCTCTGGGAGAGCCAAGAAAAGGGAAGGAAATGTTTTCTGTTTCTTTTTTTATTGTCTTGAGAAAGTTCAGTACCCACCCAAAGCCTCAGGTGTCCCGGGAGGGAGGCCATAAAAACACACCATCAAAGCCAAAGCTTCAGCGGCAAGTTCTAGCCCTCAGCGGGGCACTGCGCACGTTCCCTCCATGCCCCCTCCTCCTCCTGCAGCATTTTCTCCTCTTCCCTGTGCCCTTGAAGTCCCAGCCTCTTGGGCTGTCCCGGAAGTTTTGGGTCAAGCTCCATCCCCTGCCCTTCCCCTCAGTATTTGTACCACCCCTTGAATCAACCTCAACGACACCCCTTTGTACTTTCCCCTTTTCCTGAGCCGTCACCAGGGTCCCGTGGTCAATGAAATGGAGTGGACAGCCCCACTGCCCTGAAATTCAAAGCTCCGCTATTCTGCTCCTGCAGAGATCACGGCCCTTAAATTTAGTAGTAAAGGCTCCGGAGTCCGGTGGGCCTGGCTTCAAACACTAGCTCTCCCGCTTTCTAGCTGAATAACCTCACACAAGCTGTAATTCTCAATTTCCTCATCTATAAAATGGTGATAAAATGGTACTACCTCCCAGCACTCTTCTGAGGATTGCTGTGATCATTAATCTTACTGCTCAGTATAGCACTTGGCATTTGGAAAATGCTCTGTGTCTGCTATTATTGGCCACTGTTAATGTCTCACGTTTCCTTTTCTTCCTCATTTTACCCCTTCCTCCTACCCCTCCTTCTTTGCTATTTTAAGTGCCTCCTTACCAATGCCTGTAGAAATAGATTGATCTAGTGTCAGGGTTTAGGAGAGCTCAAGTTCACTCATCGCCGTAGAGGGAAGCAGAGCGGGGGTTCAGAGCCTGACACTGGACCCAGATGCGTTCATTCACGTCCTGGCTTTGCCACTTCCCACCGCGGGCACCATAGGCAAGTTACTGAACGCCGCTGTGCCTTATTTTCTTCATGGGTAAAATGAGAGTAAAATAATGGAACTTATCTCACACAGTTGTCATGAAGGTTAAATGTATCAGTATTTGTAAAACGTATAAGGAGTGTCTGGCCCATTGCAGGTGCTGCATAAACCTGTGTTAAAATAGTTACAAACATAATGGTCTCACTTAGATCCATCACTTATCCTCTGTGGATCTTGTCCAGGATGAAGGAAACAGAGTGCTGAAATGCTGCTGTGCTGTGTGCGGATGAGAAGTATTTCGTGAATTCCTTGGGATTTGCCTTGGCCACTTTTCATTTTGCTTTCAGAAGCAACTGGCCGATTTGGAGGGCGGAGCTGTGATCATTGAGAAGCTGACACCGTGGAGGCGGTTTCTGAGTTTCTCTTCCTCTTTCAATTTGATCTCTCCAAATCTTTCACTAGTGCAACTTCAGGATAGGACCAAAGAATTGGTGGCGGGGGTGGGGGGTGGGGAGGGGGATATACTGTTTTGTTTTTAACAGTGGGCATAACGGATGTTTTCCAAAGGGATGGGTGAAAAGGCAGTGCCTTTTGCACACAAATAGACACGAGCTTGCTTGCTGTTTAAACAGAATATTAGCAATGATCATTTCTGCAGCCAGACTGTCCTGCCTTTGGTGCCGTCTCAGATGAGCAGTGTGCAATTTCTGCTGCCACTTCCTCATCTGTCCCGCTGTCCCTAACTCTGTATACAGACAGTGCTCTTCCAAGGTCACCCAGAGTAAAGATACAGGCAGACCTCAGAGATAGCCCGGGTTCGGTTCCAGATCACCGCAGCAAAGCTAGTATCGCAATAAAGAGAGGTCAGTGACTTTTTTGGCTTCCTAAGGCCCATGAAAGTTATGTTCATATTATACTGTAGTCTGCTAAGTGTACAGTAACAGTATGTCCATCAAAACAATGCATATGCCTTTTATTTATTTATTTTTTAAAAAATATTTTATTTATTTATTTGACAGAGAGAGATCACAAGTAGATGGAGAGGCAGAGAGAGAGAGAGAGAGAGGGGGGGGGGGGGAAGCAGGCTCCCTGCTGAGCAGAGAGCCCGACTCGGGACTCGATCCCAGGACCCTGAGATCATGACCCGAGCCAAAGGCAGCGGCTTAACCCACTGAGCCACCCAGGCGCCCTGCATATGCCTTTTAAAGGCATTATGTACGTATTTATTTAGAGAGATCGTAGGTGGGGGGAGGGGCAGAGGGAGAGCCAGAGAGAGAATCTCCAGCTGACCCTGCGCTGAGTGCACAGCGTGGAGCCTGACGCGGGGCTTGATCTCATGACTCTGAGCTCATGGCCTGGACTGAAATCAATAGTCGGACCCTTAACTGACCGAGTCACCCAGGCGCCCCAAAGCCATGTATGTACCTTATTAAAAACAAGATGCTAACCATCCTCTGAGCTTTCAGGGTGTTTGTAAGCAGTGATCACAAGATCACCATAATACAGGAATAAAAACCTTCGAAATATCGTGAGAATTACCAAAATGGGACGCAGAGATGCAAAGTTGCCACAGACCTTCCATTTGTTTTTAAAAAACCAAAAAACCAAAACCAAACCAAAACAAAACAAAACAACAAGAAAAACCCACAGAAACAAAAACTTACCAAGCTCCAAAGCGTCTGTGGGGCACAGTAAAGAGAAGAGCAATAAACTGAGGCACGCCTGTGTCGTCAGGGGTTAAGAGCACTGTCTCCCAGGTGGCAGGCTCAGCACAGGCTTGTATTTATCTGCATTTAACCTTAATAGCATTCTAGGTGATTCCCCCCCCCCCCCATCCCCATTTTACAGATGCGGACACTGAGGTGCAGAGAATCGTGCTGTGGCAGACCCGTTGGTGCTCATGGCTTTTCACTGCCTTCTGCCCTGGCCCCTGCTAGGAAGCACCTGCATCTGTTTTCCTGAGGGCTCGCTCTGGCCTCTGGCTCATTCTGTCCAGAGCATGCTAGGCTGGAAGGGAAGCCCCCTCCCCAACCCAGGAGCTCCCCGTAACCAGTAAGAGATGGGAATTGGCCTAGAAGTGCATCCTTGGCTTCTTTCCCCTCCCTGTCTTACTTCTCGGCTCCCTATTGGCATCCTCTGGGCTCACCTCTCAAACAAACTGCTTGTACTTCAGCCAGCATCTTAAGATTGGCTTCTGGGATATTCCAAACAATTGCCCAAGATCCCAGCTAAATTTAATAACCTTTTATGTCTTCATCCTCCTTGTGGCCTTGGACACTATTGATGGTCGTTGAATCTTCAAACTTCCCCTTTTTGGTTTCTGTGATGCCTGGTGTGATTCTCTGTCTTCTGGCAGCAACTTTTCTGTCTCATGCACAGGCTCTTCCCCTTTCCTTTGGTCACCTGATTTTAGGTACCTACAGCATCGTAGTGTTTCAGTTGCCAATGATGGTTTTGCAACTCGAGAAACAAATTATTCGGTCACGTAATTGGGAATCTTGGGGACACCGGCTTCAGGGACGGTGTGATCCAGGAATTCAGGTGATGAGCAACCATTGGAGTCTGTCCACATCACAACTCTGCTTTCTCATATATTGTTTCATTCTCAGGCATGTTCTTCCCTAACGAGGCAGTGGCAATTGGTGGGTCCTCATCTTCCATCAACTTAAGTTGCGTCAAGGGAATGGGAGTACCTCTCACCTGAGAGTCTCTGTAGAAGTTTTCAGTATCATTTTCATTGGCCTCATGGTTTAAAACAGAGAGATCAGGCAGAGGAACCAGGTGGTGGGTGGCCATGGTTGGAGCATGTTGAGTTTCGGGTCTGAGTGGCACCACCAAATGGAAATGCTTAATTTAAGAGAGTGGGGAAAGCCAAAGGTTATCCCTCAGAAGTAAAGATGGGACTGGAGATAAGAGTTCAGAGTCGGCAAAAAGCAGAAATAAGGAGATGATCCACACAGAGACCGAGAAGAGCAGCGTGCGGGGCCTGGGGGCTTGGTAGAGGGACATCCATTCTTTCTGCCCAGCCAGCATCCATTCAGTCATGAAACTGCACTTGGCTTTTCTTTGGGAAGCCACCTGTTCCCATCCTGGTCCTTGTGGTTGAGGCATAGCTAACTCTCATTTTGGCTCTCAGGGTGATTATGTAGCCCAATCTGGCCAAGGAGGATACCACATCCTCCTGGCCACTGGGATTGGTGTAGGGATGTATACATCTCTGGTTTTTTGCATATGTTTTCCTTATTCTGGACCCCTCTCTGGCATATTCTTTGGTGAGCTGCCTGCCGTTTGGAGCTTTGCTTCTACGGGACTTCTAGCCTGATGACCTTTCTCTGCCAAGTCTGGGTTAGATTCCCTTGCCTGTGCTCCCCTGGGCTTTAGATCCTCTACCCCTGTGCTTCTGACTCACACTCGAACGACCCGTTCCGTTGTCTGTCTTTCGCATCAGGGCAGGGCCACCTCTGTCTTGTCTGCCATTATATCCTCAGCAGTCTAGACGTAGGATGACAGAGCTAGTGCCAGACAAACCAGAGCTGGAATCTAGTCTGTACCCCTTCTGAGCTTTGAGGGCCCAGGTGTGCTCCCCCTGCCCTCCACGGCTCAGTTTTCTCATCTCTAAAATGGACACAATGACGGTGCTTGGGTGGCTCAGTTGGCTAAACCTCCAACTCTTGATTTCGGCTCAGGTGATCTCAGGGTCATGAGATCGAGCCCTCCGTGCTGGTTGTGGATCCTGCTTAAGATTCTCTCTCTCCCTCTCCCCCTCCCCCAGCGCGTGGTGTGTCTCTCTCTTTCTCAAAATAAAAGAAAACAAATTAAAACAAAACAAAATGGAGAGAATGATTCCTCACTGAGGCTCCGCGAGGAATATGCAGCGATCTCACAGAAGTACGAGTGCTAAGCATCGACTCGGGGCAACCTATGATTATTCCTACATAACTACGAATATTTATTGTACCTTCTCCAGTGTCCAGCACATACAAACTCTCAACAAATGGTAGCCCTTATTAGTAGCCTAGAGCAGAACCGGAAGCAGGGTGGGGTTCATTGGATAGTTGAAATGTTCATTTTGAAAATTAAAAGAAACAACCCAAAGGAGCCTTTGATGCTTCTTCCTTTGTCGCCCATCAGTTAGGAGTGGCAAGCTTGTTATTTCCCTCGAGGTGGGGAGGGCAGTTTCAGCTGGGGCCTGGAGGCCATCCCCCTCGTGCAGGGAGGTGGTCTCCTCTGATGTCACTGGGGGGCCCAGAGAGGGGGAGTGTTGCCAGCACTCCTCTGCTTGTGTGATCTAAGGGGGGTGGCTTGGCCTCTCCTGGGGAAGAGCCTCATTAAGGTTAGTGAGGGGTGTGTTTCCGAGGACTTCCAAGGGCTTCCTGGGGCTGCCACAAAAGGCCTTCGGTTTCCTCATTTTGTCTCAAGCAGCTGTTGGTGATGTCTACATGATGTAGGGGGATGGGTCCTCCCAGGGCGGCGCTCATCAGAGCTGGTCGACCGTCACCATCACCAGAAACCAGAGCAGCACCTTCCCTCTGGTTCGTCACGTACCTGCGAGTGACAGCGTGCCTGCGCTTCGTGTGCGTTGGGGCCATGCTGAGGAATGAAGGGGTTACGGGGCCTCTGTACCCGTCCGGCGAGATACGGTAGCCACAGGCCCCTTGCACTGCTCCAGCTTCATGCTTCAGCAGAATTAAATCAAATGACCAAATTCAGATTCTCAGTCACACCAGCCGCTGTTTCGGTGGACGACGCTGTTCTGGAAGGTTTCTGTCCTTGCCCCAGATTCTCCTGGACGGTGCGGGTCTAGGCTGGGGGTCGGGGGGTGGGGTGGGGCACCGTGGCTCATGGCTCCCTGGACTGAATTTGCAAACACAGTTTTGTGGGAACACAGCGGTGCCTGTTTGCGTGGGATCTGCGGCCGCGTCTGCGCTACAGGGACAGAGCGGCGTCTTTTCTCGACAGCAACCGTGTGGTCTCTCGGAACGTAATCACTCTTTCATCCTTGAAGAAGTCTGCCGACCTCTGGTTTAGAGCATTGCCTGGCGCTTGGTAAGCGTTTAAGGAAACGA
Source organism: Mustela erminea (assembly GCF_009829155.1). Lineage (NCBI taxonomy): Eukaryota > Metazoa > Chordata > Mammalia > Carnivora > Mustelidae > Mustela > Mustela erminea. The sequence goes on from NC_045633.1 coordinate 5,999,685, forward strand.
TCACTATTTTTTAATTTATATAAAATCGCATAACTTCTCTAAGTAACCTTTCCACGTGTAGGTCTTGTTTTCTCTATTCCGCACAAGAGAACCGGGACTGAAGTTTTAACCGGAAGTTTCGGGAGGGCCAGGACCTCAGCAATCTCGTTTATCATTTACCCTGATATCTGGGCGGGGTGGCGGGGGCATCGCCTGGCACCTGACCGACATTCAGTACCCGCGTGGTGTGCAGGGAATGAATGAATAAATAAACAAATGGCTTCCCGGACAAATAGAAAAATCTGATCGGCTCCACTGTACCGATGAGGAAACCGAGACCCGTTAGAGGGGAGCTGCCTCGTCGGAGGGTGCTGTAGCAGGTGCGGAGTGTAGAGCTGAGACTCCGGCTGAAGCCGGCTGCTGTGGTCTAACCCTTCTGTTCTCCTGCTCCGCTCCCTCTGGAAGCTGCCCCTACGGAGAGCGTCTGCCCGCCGCGCCGCAGCCAGACTTGTGTTTAGCGTGGGCTTGTCCTCCTCCAGCTGCCGACTTCAGTCCTTGGACTTGAAGCTCCCTCTCGGATGCCGTTGGCACCGCAAAGCCGTGCGGCGGAGGCACTGGGTCTGAGCAGATCGCCGAGCAGGAGAGATCCCTCTTTCGGCCCCTGAAGCCCAGATGTCCGCGTTAACGCCCTCTGGGACTTGCCGTATTACTTACCAGCCAGACTGAGGGGCCCGTGGGGGCATCATTAGCCACTAAGCAGAGGCTCAGGGGTACATAACGTTTGAAGCACCTTCTCAGATGGCTTCTGGACAGTCTGCTCCACGTGGCTCCCGCTAACCGAAGCTGAAGGTGCAGCAAATGAACCCGGTCCGTCACTGCTTCTGGCCACCAAGTCATGAATTCTATCTCTTGTGCTGGGAGCGTTTTCTTTAGGGGTCTGAAGACTAAAGCTGCAAGATCTCTGTTATCGGGCTTTCTTATCTGGTATTTATTTTTTTAAAAAAGATTTTATTTATTATTATTTGACAGGCAGAGATCACATGTAGCAGAGAGGCAGGCGGAGAGAGAGGTGGAAGCAGGCTCCCTGCCAAGCAGAGAGCCCAATGTGGGGCTCCATCCCAGGACCCCGGGATCATGACCTGAGCCGAAGGCAGAGGCTTTAACCCACTGAGCCACCCAGGCGCCCCTCTGGTGTTTATTTTTATGTGCTGTGGGGCTGGACCGCCTGGGTTTGAATCCTGCCTCCCCCGCCTGCTGCTGCGGAATCTTGGATAAGTTCCCTCCTCTTCCTGTGCCCCGCCTTCCTCTTCTGCTCGGGGAGGATGGCAGCGGGACCTACAACACGGCGTCAGGAGGATTAAAGGAACCAATATGCGTAGAACATCTCGAACAATGCTTGGCTCGTGGTGCTCTCTCCAAAAAGGATGATGACGACGACAGTGGTGATTCCCTCTGCTGATCTTTCATTTCTGAGGAGGAGGGGGACTGTGTCCTGCCTGCCTTTAAATCTCTCACTATATGTTGGGGGTCTCAATCTTGACCTTCGGCAGGGGCCTGGAAAGGGACTTAATGAGGGAGCGAAGCCGGGTGGGGAATCTGTGAAATGGAGAATACAAGTTTGTCTCAAAAGGAAGCTATTACTCATTCACTCTGAGTGTGTTCATTGAGCATCGCGCATGTGCCCACTCCTGTTCTGGACGTGGGGATACAGCACTGAACGAACCAGACGAAATCCCCTGCCCTCCTGGACTTCATATATTAGCGGATCATGTCCAACTGCTCCGTCACTGTAGGAGAATATGGACCCATTGTTGCTCTAACTTCTAATTTTTGGAAAGAAAAGCCAGCAACTTGGATTTTTAAAAATCATAAACTCTCCTACTGTGCTATTGGCCATGGTTCCCATGCAGGGGGAATCCAGGAGCCCAAAGGTCACTGGTTTGCAGCCCCTGCTGTGATATAGTCTTCCAGGGGCAGTGGGGGCTTGCGTGCCTCTGCTCTGCACAGCGGCAGCTGGCCGGACCTCATTCAAGGTCATTGGCACAGAGTGACTCCTTCCTCTCCCACATACAAATCCTTGTGGCTTTTTCTGCCCACAGTGCAGATGATGCGCCACGCTGCAGACTGTGGGCAGCCGATCCGAATATTCCTTCTCTTGTCCTTCCCTTGGACGACAGCTGTGGCTGGGTTCTCAGCCCCCAAAGAGCAGATGACAAGGGCACAGAAGCAGCTTCTTTGTCCTCACCTGCAGGGAGTGGTGTATGGGGGGGTGCATAGGGTGGTGGGGGCGATCTGGAGAAAATGCAGTGGGTCGGTGAAGCAGCCTTTGGAGGCAGAGAATTAATTATCTTTGTTGCCTGACTCTATTAGAAGTGGAGAATCGATCTGAAAGCCTGTGTGGGCAGGGCTCGGAATAGGACTGAGGAGCATAGAACTTTAGGGAGCAGTCAGGAACAATTTCTAGCAGCAGGAGGTTTCCGGAGAGTGAGCAGCGCGATTTCCAGAAGAATGTAAGAAATAGTCATAGAGCTCCTTTTTGTTTGGTGGTGTGCACAGTGGTTAAAGTGCTAGCCTTTCCACATGGTTACCTGTAAGTGGATTGTGTGCTCTCCGGTTTGCCTCAGTCCCCACCACTCCCTATTGTACTTTACCTACTTGCTTGATTCCTTGGTGTTACTGACCTTGCCTTCAGAGGACTTAGGACTGGTGCCTCCTGTTTTGCGGAAGGCTACTTGACAGAGTGCATGAGTCCATGGACTCCAAGCTCAGATCCACCTGTCAGATCTCGCTTTTCCCAGCGGTGTGACTCTGGACAAGTTGCTCCATTTCTGTGACTATACCTCTCAGGATCCCAGCAGGAAGCAGAAATCACTGGGGTGGCTTTCATGAAGAAAGCTTAATGATGGGATTGTTTAACACCTGTTGGGAGGAAGAAGCAAGTGGAGGAAATAGTGCGGGGCCCTGTAGAGCTACGGATTAAGGGACCACCCGCAGGAACGGTGGTCCTGGAGGGAGGCAACTGCTTCCCAAAGGCAGCATCAAGGCAAGGAGCAAAGGGAAGAAATACCGCAGCCTCTCTTCTCTCCAGTCACCTGTTGGTCCCACCCATTGGCTGAGCCCAGGTGGAAAATGGGTTAATTTTGCAGGGGTCAGCCTCGCTGGGCTCAGATCACAGCAGAGTCGGGTGAAGGTTGGATCTAGGAGGGAGAGTGAGGGGAAAGCAGCACAGTGATCCTCAGTTTCCTGATTTTGAAAGGGGAGAACAATATGGCAGCCTAGCGCGAAAGGTTATTGGGAGAGTGAAAGTCCTCACTCAGGGACGTGCCTGGTAAATAGGAAGAGCTTAATAAATGCTGAGGCTCATTAAGGCTCTTAAGCTGGTTCTAGGGAATAAGGGTCCAGAGGAAGGAGTTCTTCACCCTCCTTTCCCTGCGGTGGTGACCTGGGATGAGTGGTTCTTTGCGGTGGGTGGGGGGTAAGTATAAGGCGGAGGGGCAGTGGGTAACAGGGGTCGGCAATCTGGTAGCCTCGGTTTTGGCCCAACAGTCACTGACTGAGAGGTTACTTAACTTCTCATGCCTCATTTTCCTCATCCGTAAAATGGGACTATTAGTAATATTTCCTGTGTCATCGACTGATGGGGGTTAAATGAGTTCATCTACGTAAAGAGCTTCGGACCATGCTTGGCGCACAGTAGACAGTGTATCCATTTTCTTAGTTATTCTTCTATTGTTGCCTTCTCTCTCTTCTTCCTCCTCTTTCCCCATCTTCATCATCATCATCATCATCATCATCGTCATCATCATCATCATTTATCACCACCCTGGGTTAACTCCAAGCCGAACTGACCTGTTGTCAGTAGAAAAATTTGCCACTGGATGGCGTCCGTCCCGCCCGTCCCCTCGGAGCTTCATTGATCATCCCATTACCTTCTCGTCCTCCCACAGAGATGATATTTCAGGGAGTGATTGACAGGCGTGTGAGTGTGTACGTGGGGAAGGGAGGGCTTGTGCCTGACTCTGGGGACACAGCGCTTTGTTATGCAGAAGAGTTTGCCTGTCATCCCACTACGGTCCCCTTCCTTGAAAAGTTCCAGGCTATTTTTGAAGCCCTCACGGCTCACATGTTCCCTTCTGCATCGTGTCAATGCCAGGAGAGAAAAATTGGAACCTTTTGGCAGAGGATAAAGCAGAAGAGATTTCAGAGTGCATGGAAAGATGAGTGTAGCTCACATGACAGGGTGTTCAGACGTGACGGGAATGCTGAGTTTCGAGACTGCGGGAAGCTTTCCTATTGGTGTTTAGCCCTTGTCGGGTTTCTGGGGAAATCAGTCGAGGTGCCAAAGGTTAATGGCATCTCTGAGAAGGCACCAAGTGGTGGAAACACCTCTTGGCCCCTCACGCGTATACATTCTGGGAGATCAGCAAAAGACGCTGGGAGTGGAGAGGGTAGCTGCCCCACGTCCTGGGCTCTGGGGCACAGGGTTCCGCAGAGAGAAGTGCCTGGCGGCGATGGAGGGAAACACATCAGGGCTGGGTGCCTGGGAGCTTTGAAGCTGTGCTCCGATCGGGAAACCACATCCTGGGGCCAAACTGCATGTGTGCCAAACCCACACCTTTGGCACATTCATTGCCCTCTCCTCTCCTTCCCTCAAGGGCAGACTATGACTTTGGAGACAGGTAGACCTGAGGTCTCGTCCCTCTTCTGACTCTTACTAGATCTTTACTCATGGGCGAGTGGCTTTAAGATTCGGGCATCTTTAGGAATCCCCATTTCCTTATTTGGAAGGATCATTGCAGCCCTCACGAGGTTAGAGACCAAGGTGGCCTGGGACCCCCGGGACTCAAAAACATGTTTGCCGAACTGCCCCTGTTGCATTAAATCCTCCCAGCGGTCCCGATGGGGAGGATAGAAAGACCTTCTCTTCACAGAGGAGGAGACTGAGACACAGAGCGGCTTGTCCACTGCACAACGGGGTAAGTAGTGGTTAGGGCTCAGCCATCCTCTGGAGTCCCGAGAGCAGGTCTGAGTGTTCTCTCAAACGTAAAATAGGGGATAATAACTGACTTCCTTTCTTCTCTGGTACTTTTGAAGGTTACTTGGGATGGCCCAATAAACTCAAGATGTGCTTGGGGTACAGTAAGCACTCAGGAACGTACCCGCTGCTCTGGTTTTAGCAGTAGTAGTGAGAGTCGGGTAGTCATTCTAGCTGTGGTGGGGATGGTGATAGTAGGGTTCCACCCCCTGGGACCCCTGTGGCTTTGTGAGTGCCGACATCTCAGAGACTTGCGAATCTGATCTTCGTTCTTTTCCTCTGCTCCTCCGAGGACGGACACTGTCTAGCTATTCTCTGATGCTTTTTCCAGGACCGCCATCCTCCGCCCTTCTCTGCCCTGTCTGGGGTCCTGGGACGTAGACTTCTGTGCACCGCCTCTCCTGGGCTCCTTTGCTGGGCTGACTTTTGTGTGAGTGAGGCCAGTGGGAGAGAGCAAGCAGAGCCTGGGGCCGGGGAGGAGGGAGAGCTTGAGGTATTGTCCCCCTCCACGCCCTCCCTCTGTCTCTGGGCTCCCTCCGCCATGACAGCTCCCGGCAGGTGGCCCCTCTTCTTTGGTCCCAGTGCTCACTGGGTTCTTGTTAATACCCCAGTTTCATTAGATTATAGCCGTAGGTGTGGTGACAGTTTTCCACAGTTGCTAGTATCTTTAATTGAACATCTAGGGTGAATTCCATTTCCTGCTGAGACCCCCGACAGGCAGATTAAAAAAAAAAAAAAGCCATGTATTGGATTGTTTCCATTCTAAGAAATAAAGCGGTACACAGCTTCAGAAGCAAAGTGGCTGTCTTAGAAAGTTAAACAGAGTTCCTGTATGACACAGCGGCTCCATTAACCAAGGTAAATTGTGTATCCACCCGAAGACATATAAATGAACGTTTGCAGCAGTTTTATTCAGAAGAGTCAGAAACTGGGGGCAAAAAAAATAAAATAAAAAATAAATAAAATAAATAAAAAATAAAAAACTCCCCAAACATCAATTAACAAACAAATGAACAGATAAAGAAATGTTGGAGGAACAGTATCACGAGATACTACTTAGCAGTAAAAATGAACTAATTACTGATCCCGACAACTGCATTATTAATCATTACTATTCAAGATGTTATTCTTGATTGAGAGCAGACACAAAATAGTCCATATGGTATGATTCCATTAATCGGCACTGGGAGAGAGCTGCTCCGTGGATGTCGGGGGTGGGGAGTGGGGCGAGGGCCTTAACTGGAAAAGGGCACAGGCGCACATCTGGGGTGGTGTGAGCGTTCTATATCCTGATCATGGTGCCAACTACGCGGGTATAACTCATCTGTCAAAAACTCATCAAACTATACATCTAGAATGGTATATTTTCTCTTGTATTAGATGAAACCTCGTGAAATTGATTAAAATTTATGTTTACTTTTATTATCTTAAAATACGAAGGAAATACAGAGTTATTAAAAGAACAAAACCCGCAAGTCCTTATAACCAGAGATCACCGCCGCTGTTAACATTTCATGTTTCCTTCTAGGTGTGGTGTTTTGTTTTTTTTTTTTTCCTGCTTTTCTGTGTGTAGATCTTCCACTGTGAGCTTGTCTCATTCAAGTAAAACAGAAAGCAAGTGGAAAGTATCATGAGGACATTTTTGCTATGACTTTACTGGGCGTCAGGGCACCTGGGATGATGGTGAGAAGGTCTTGTCCTGTAGACCCGAATATTTGGAGAGGAAGGGGGCGTACAGGGGAAGCAGGTGTGTGTGTGGGGGGGGGACATGGTCATTGGCTTCAAATCTCTACCAGTCAATCAGTCAATTAAATATCATTGAGCTCCTTTATGTACCAACACTGGGATATGATAGTGAAAAAAGCACGTGGTTTTTGTTTTGTTTTGTTTTTAAAGATTTTGTTTATTTATTTGAGAGACAGCGAAAGAAAGCAGGCATGAACAAGGGTGGAGGCAGAGGCAAAGGGAGAAGCAGATTCTCCACTGAGCAGAGAGCACGACACGGGGCTCCATCCCAGGACCCCGGGATCATGACCTGAGCCGAAGGTAGACACTTAAGCGACTGAGCCACCCAGGTGCCCCCTTTCTGTGCAGTTTTAAGAACTTCAGAATAGTAGAGTTGTCTGTAGGAGGTGGAGAACTTTTTGTCCTGGAGGTGTGCAAGGAAAGCTTGGGACCGTCTCTTGGGGATGTCACAGGAAGGATTCTTGCATCAGGATGGGGTGAGATCAGATGTCTTTGAAGTGACTAGGGTTGTTTGGTTCTTTGTAAGTGACAGAAATGGACTCTAGTTGTCTTAAAAAAAAAAAAAACAGCTGAAGCATCAGGGGTACCACATTCGCACAATACCAGGCCTTAGAAAGTATAGGGTTCAGGGCCACTCTCAGGTCTAGATGGCAGGAACTGAGCAACCTTTGCCAGGCGATACTATTGATTCAAGAATCAAATTCCTAGGAGAAAGAGTGTGATGGGCTGATGTTGGGTCACGTGGCCAAGCCCTTGGCCTGGGGAGAGCTGCAGCCTTGACTGATAGATACATCAGGACTACGTACAATGGAGAAGGGCTGGTTTCCCAAAGGAAAATCAATATGCCAGTTCCCAGAAGAAGGGGCAGTGCGTGCTGGGCAGGAAAACCCAACAGATACCCTGTATAACATCCATGGCCCTGTTTTTGGTTTGGTGATTTTTACAAATACTCACATAGCAGCCTCCCCACCCCCCCCAACCCCACCCCCAGCCAAACTGCTGGCAGAGTTGTAAGCTAGAGAATTCAACTTTCTGTTTGCTTTTAAATAGAGTGACTTGGGGGACTGAGATTGACAGGAATTGATTTATTTCTGGGCTTCAAGTCACCCAGCTCCCAAGACAGAATTTGGTGGATGTGACTCATTGTCATGTCAAGAAAGGCTTTGGCCTTAGGGCTCTGTGGTCACCCCTTCACATGCAGGGGTAGGAGCTAGAAGTAGGCAGATGGTGTAAATCACAGTTGCATCAGCGAGGAGTTTGTGCCCATCCCACCAGCACTTACAGAAAAGAAACCCAAGCAACAGGTGTCTGTGGAAAAAGGAGACTTGTCAATTGGTGTATCTTCTTATAGAGCAAACTCTTAGGTGTACTCTCCTTCTTCTAGGGCTGCGCTATTTATAGGAATTAAGGGAAGAGTGAGGCACTATATCCCCACCTGTCCTCGAGTCCCCCAAATAGACTGATTGAATTGAGTGCTCTTAATACCAGACCCCTAATTAAAAAAAGGAAAGAGGTTTATTTATAGGAATACATGGAAAACAGGAGAGAATAGGGGACCTCACCGGCCAGTCTCCAGCTTCTCACCTTTTGGTTTATTAGTCAGAAGTCCCTTGGTCTGAAGGAACAGAAACCCAATTCAAGTTGGTTTAGGCAACAAGGGAGTTTAAGACTTACGTAGAAATGTTGAGGGGTGGGGATTCAGGCCTGGGTGGATCCAGGTGCTCATATGCGGCCATCAGAGATCTCCTAGCTCTGCTTTTCTCTTTGTTGGACTCACTCTCAGAACAGATAATAAAGGTGGCAGATGTGGACACAGTCCCTACCAGCTTAGCAATACTTCCGGAAAGAACATCCTCTTCCCTAATAATTCCAGCAAAAGTTCTGAAACTGATTCTCCCTGGGGAGCTTCGTCACATGCCCATCCCTACGTCCACCCTCCGGGAGCCAGAGGGTGAAGACCACCTTAGGTGGATCGCCGCAATTGAGGGTCAGAAGGGGACAGTTTTCCAAAGGGGAAGAGACAGAAAGGATGGACGCTGGTTAGGCAGAGAAAAGAGACACCCACAATACTTGGTTTCGGGAGCAGCTCTTCTGATCTGCGTGCGCTCCTAGGGCTAGAGATGCCTGGTGAATGAAGGGATGTTGATATTTTCACTTAGGCCATGCCATTATGTCCTGCTGCCCCCACCTTCGGGGCCTGATCAAAAGGGGAGAGGCCAAGGGGTCAAGAACAGCCTCCACGTGTCATCCGAACCAGCCGGATGCTCCCAGCCGCTGTCCTGCCCAGGGGTTGGTAGAGGGGTGGGGTGGGGGGGTGGTTTTCTTCTCATGGTTTTACTGACTTCTGAGGCCCATTATTTCCTTCTTGTTGGTTCCACTGCTTTATCTTGCTTAGTTAAATAAGTCTGGTAACGCTGCAAAGGAAAACATTCCTTTCCTGCCACTGCTGACTGGGTAGCGCGGTTAGCGCTTCTGCTTTTGTGTTCTGAACCCCCAGCCTCCGTAGGGCTCTTGGCTCTTGATAAACAAAGTTTGCTCTTGCTTTTCCCCTCTTGTAGGAGGAAATCACCATCCTCAGAGCTTTAGGAATTCCCTGTGAGACCGGGTAAAGAAACAGAATAAAATGCAGTTGCAGGACCAGAATGGTCCGGAACAGGCCTGCAGATGTGTCAGTTTGGGGGGGAGCCTCAGTGGGGGTGTGGGGGTGCAGATCAACATACTTCTCAGCATTGGAATCACCTGGGGGGCTTTTTAAATGTACCTGTCCTCCGACTGCCTCCCTACCCGGTCCCCGCCCCCTGCACCCTTTCGCACTTAATCACAATCTCTGGTGGTGGGTCCTGGGCCCTGGTATGTTCTTAAAAATTTCAGGGGACTCAGTGTCTCCAGGGCTGAGAACCTGTGGTACAGAGTTGAATCACGTGGGGAAAACAAAAGGGACAGAGATTTAGGGGGAAAAAAAAAACAACAACCAAAAACCCAAAAAGGAAATATAGAATGTCTCACTCCACATATAGGTATCACGTGGGCTCACACATATGCAAGGAATATTTCTAGAAGGACACACAAGAAACTGGAGAGAACAGTTCCCTTCAATGATGGAGTAAAGTAGTGATTCTCAACTGTGTGCGCCTCTGCAGTGTTTGCGTTTGAAACCGTAAGCATGGCATTCCGTTTTCAAAAGAAATTCTCACCGCGCACTGTTTATCCTTTGGCCAGCGCCGTCCAATGCGACTTTCTGCTATGAACGTCCAAGATGGTACTTGCTCACCACATGTGACTCTTAAGCACTTGAAATGTGGTTAGTGTGAACAAGGAACTCAATTTTGAATTTTACCTGATTAATTTAAATTGGCATAACCCCATGGGACCAGTTGGACAATGCAGCTTCCGGCAGCGGGGCAGCCAGGGAATGTGTCGGAGAAGGGAAGTAATATAAAAAGTGAATTTTCAGAGCATGAATAATTCTCAGAGGGCATAGGCTCACTGGGGTAGAGGACAGCAGGTAGGAATCTCACCGACAATACTTAGTATCTGTTTGGCACTTGTTGTGTCCATACACTATGCTCAGATTTATTCACTCAATCCTTGTAACAACTCTGTGAGGAAAGTACTGTTGATATTTCTATCTTCTAGGCTAGGAGATGGAGACACAGAAAGGTCAATGGACTCATTCAAGGTCATAGAACTGATAAATACAGCCTGGTGTCGAATCCAGGCAGGTTGGCTGCCAGGCTTATCTGGCGAACCCCTCTAACCTCGAAGGAAATAAATGAACCTTCGTTGAGCACTTACTTTGTGTCCTGCTTCTGTGCATTTTTTTAAATGAAGATTTTATTTATTTATTTGAGAGAGCGAGAGAGCACAAGAGTGGGGAGGGTCAGGGGGAGAAGCAGATTCCCCGCTGAGCAGGGAGCCTGAGGCGGGGCTCGATCCCAGGACCCCGGAATCACGACCTGTGCCAAAGGCAGATGCTTAACCAGCTGAGCCACCCAGGTGCCTCACTTCTGTGCATTTGTACATGACGTCTCATTCAGATTTCACAGTGACATGGGTAACCTCGTCTCCTTTGGAAGAGGCTGTGGAAAACTTCGGCGCCTAGGGGTGAGCTGTTGAGGTGGACTCCTTTGTTTCTGGGGAGCCCAGTTAAGGCTCGGTGACAGGAGTGCCTGTCTGAGTCACGGGGGGCAGTTAGGGTGGCATCAGCGGGGAACACACGGGAAGATATGGCACAAAAGATGTTGCGAAGGAAGATTCAGTAGGATTTAGCAACTGACTGGATGGCGGGGGTGAGGAAAGCGGGGGAGGATTTCTTCTGGAACAGTGAGGGAGATGACAAACAGAAATGCAGCGACACCGTGTAAGTGGCGTGTGGGCTCCAGAGGAAGACAGACCCGGTTTCAAACACAGACGATGCCACGGACACGCTGGGTGCCCTCGGGCACGTCCTTTCTCTCTGAGCATCAGCCGCCCTGTCGATACCAACGCAGGTCAGCACGTGGTCCTCACAGGGCTGTGGCGTGGTTCAGGTGACAGCCTGGATGTGACGGCCCTTCGTGACCTCAAGTGGCATGGCTGTGTTGGGTCGGTCTTCTGAAAGCCAGGGAGCCAGGGGTTGGGTGGAAACGAGGCCTTGGATGGCAGAGACGGTTCGGGACAACCTCTGGGGGAGCGCCGCCTCATCCTGGGCACGAGGCCGAGTTCCATGCCTGTGGATCAGCTTCGACTCCACAGGAAAAAGAGATCCTCTCCAGTCTTTGCAAAGCGAGATTTGCCCACTGGTGGCTCCAACCCGAATGACCCTTTCCACTGCGCTCGTTGTGTTTGTCGTCTCATTAGAGCTTCTGCAAAAGCCCTTCTGAGAGTAGATGCTTATTCCCATTTTGGAGAAGACAGACAGAGGCTCCGCGAGGCGGGGTGAAGAGCTTCAGCTTCTAGCTGGGAAATGTGGGTTCACACCTACGTCCAATGGATCCCACAGGCCTGGCCTGGAACTCTTGGCAGAAGACAGGATTTTCTCCCTCGAAAGCTGGCTGTTTTGGAGGCCTTCTGAGACAGATGGGAGTTGAGAAAAGGCCCGAGGCCCCTTCTCTTTCTTTTCTCACCACAGATACCTGCAGCCAGGGCTGCAAGATTTCTGTCCCGGGGGCATGCGGATTCCGGGACAAAGGCTGCTTGGAGGAATGTCCGCTTTCCATTGGAGACCCCAGTGAGAATAAGGTAGTAGGGAAGAATCAACTCCAAAGAGAGAGAGAAAAAAAAAAGAAATTTTGATGACTTGATTCAGCCCTTTTGGGATGCAATGAATAAATTACAGTGGCTAGAACTGGGACTTGGGGGGTGGGGTGCGGTGCGAAACGAAGTTGGCGTCCCAAGGCGTTCTTGGGGCAGATGCTCTGGAGAAGTTTCCTGGGTCTTCTGCTTCTGGGATCAACTGGGACATTGTTTTCCTGTGGCTGTTGCAGCAAGTTAGTGCCAACACGGTGGCTTATGATGACACAGATTTATAATCTTATCATTCTGGAGGTCAGAAGTCTGAAAATGGGTCTTATGGGGCTAAAATCAAGGTGTGGGCAGGGCTACCTTCCTTCTGGATGATGCCCCAGGGGACAACCTGTTCCTTGCCTTCTCTAGCTGCTGGAGGCCACCCACACTCCCTGGCCTGTGTTCCTTTCTAGCAAAGGCGTCATCACTCGAAACCTCTGCTTCTGTTGTCACATCTCCTCCTCTGACCCTCCTGGCCCCATCTGGTAAGGACCCTTGTGATGACATTGGTCCATCAGTATAATCCAGAATAATTTTATGTCTCAAGATCCTTAATTTAATCCCACCTGCAAAGTCCATTTTTTTAAAAAAGATTTTACTTATTTATTTGACAGGCGGAGATCACAAGTAGGCAGAGAGGCAGGCAGAGAGAGAGGGGGAAGCAGGCTCCCTGCTGAGCAGAGAGCCCGATGTGGGGCTCGATCCCAGGACCCTGGGATCATGACCCGAGTCGAAGGCAGAGGCTTTAACCCACTGAGCCAACCAGGCGCCCCCGCAAAGTCCATTCTTCCCATGCAAGGTGACATCTCTACATTCCAGGGATTTGGATGTGGATATGTTTGATGAGGGTTGGGGGAAGCATTCTTCCGCGTACAAAGCTGGCCAGGGACCTTCCCGACCTAACATGGAATAAGGGAGGGGTGGAGGTGGACAGAGCTGGAGCTTTATCTCGTTGTCTTCTGGAGCTGAGTGGCAGTTCCCACTTTTAGACAGGTCATGCCTGCATTCTCAGACATTGTCATTGCTCACCTGGCCTCTGGCATTTGAGTTGGTGACTCTGTTGTGTCATCCTAATAAAGCATGGCTACAGGCCGGCTTCCAAAGGCTGTAGGCTGCAGGCTTTTAACTTCTGCAGAGCAAAGAGCTGTTGAATAAACCATGAAGCCTCGAGGAATTCTTGGCTCCTACCAGGTACCTGTTTGAAAGTAGGACCTGGTGCGACTTTCATCAGCTCAGTAAGTGTTGTCTCTTATTTAAGCAAAACTGGTTTTACCCTGAATTTGCCAAACAGAAATGAGGGGGTGTTTATTTGTATCACAAAAAGATTTAGTTTGTTTCTTTAAATAGCCAGCCCTACTACTTTTCTTTATAGTGTTTTAGTTAATGGGGAATTGGATTTGCACAACTTTGATAAACACAGTGTAGATAGGAAGTTCATGCACCAGAAGCTCATCAGCTTTCCAGTATGTTCCCAGCTTCTCCATAGGGTATGCACCCTACAGGATAATCAAATCACCTGGCACATTGATTCTACCTTGCTGAGGATGGATTATTTATTTTCGTGGCTCACTGGATGGCTGCGTTCAAGAGACCTTGACAGTGGCTAGTACCACTACCCCCGTCCGTGGTGGTGGTGGTCATTGCAAGGCCAGCTGGGAGCTACGTGCACTGCGAGGTTGACCGGGCTTTCTTCTTTTTCTGTGGCTGATGGTAATCCATTCTTTTGTTTATTCACTCACAAAAGTACCGGTTTACTAATACCACTTATATATTGGAATTGGAGCAGATGCCAGGAAAGTAGAGCGGATTCCCCTCTCCATCAAAGGGTACTGAGGATGTTGAAGACCTTAATGGATGGTTTAGATGTTTGGAAGAAAGACTGACAAGATGACTCGTAAATGGTGGTGGTGGGAAACAGCTTCTCTAAACAGTCCCGGGGGGCGAGAAAGAAATGAGAACCATGATGGGCTAACTGACTACAAGACTATAAAGAAAAGTAGCAGGGCTGGCTGTTTAAAGCTTAACAGTGGCAACTCTGTATTAAGACACAGGATGCCGGGGCGCCTGGGTGGCTCAGTGGGTTAAAGCCTCTGCTTTCGGCTCAGGTCATGATCCCAGGGTGCTGGGATCGAGCCCTGCATCTGGCTCTCTGCTCCGCAGGGAGCCTACTTCCTCCTTTCTCTCTCTCTGCCTACCTGCGCTCTCCCTCTGTCCAATAAATAAATAAAATCGTAAAAAAAAAAAAAGACACAGGATGCCACCAATGCTGTACTGGTGAGGGAGGTTTTTAGCTTTAAAACGTTTAATTTAAAAAATTGTTTCTGAAGATTTATTTATTTGTTTGAGAGAGGGAGTGAGAGAGAGGGCACAAGCTAGGGGGGAGAAAGAGGAGAGGCAGAAGGAGAAGCAGCTCCCCACTGAGCAGGGAGCCCGATGTGGGGCTCGATTCCAGGACCCCAGGATCATGACCTGAACCAAAGGCAGCTGCTTAACCCACTGAGCCACCCAGGTGCCCCTAAAATCTTTAATTTTTCATGAAGAAGGGTGGGAATACGTGAACTGAGCAGCTCATTCAAGACGCTTGAGAAAGAACAGTAAGTAGCAGCAGGCCTTCGTTGAATACTCAGGACGTGCCAGGCACAGTTCCGAGCCTGGATTAACTCATTTAATTCCGACAACTTCCCTATGATCTGGATGCGTTGTTATCACCCTCATTTTCCAGAGAAGAAACTGAGGCACAGGGGAAAAGGGAATGCACCCGAGTATTACGGTTTGCAAATGTTGCAGGATCCAAGCCAGGCCGTCTGACTCCCAAATTCATACTCCTAACCAGGAAGTCATACACGTACAATATGAGTAAATAGTACAATTAAACTAAGCGGGACAAATAAAAGTACAAATAGCAATGAATAATGTAGGGGTAAAAAAAAAAACTGCAGTTGAACTGAGAAATATATCCATGTCTTTAATGGTAGAAAAGGGGATGTCTGGGTGGCTCAAGTCAGTTAAGTTTCTGACTTTTTTTTTTTTTTTTAAAGATTTTATTGATTTATTGGACAGACAGAGATCACAAGTAGGCAGACAGGCAGGCAGAGAGAGAGGAAGGGAAGCAGGCTCCCGGCTGAGCAGAGAGCCCGATGCGGGGCTCAATGCGGGGCTGCTCGATCCCAGGACCCTGGGCTCATGACCAGAGGCTGAACCCACTGACCTACCCAGGTGCCCCAAGTTTTTGACTCTTGATCTCAGCTCAGGTCTTGATCTCAGGGCCATGAGTTTAGGCCCTGTGTTGGGCTCCACACTGGCTGTGGAGCCTACTTAAAAAAAAAAAAAAAGACTATCTAATGGTAGAATAATAGAACAGACGACGAAGGGGACAAGACAGACCTCTGGAAAAAATAAAAAGCGAGACCACCTAACAATACACGGTGAGGAAGGGATGAGAAGGGATATTTCATCATCCCAGGTGGGCACGCACTGGGGACACATATTGAGAAGAACACCATGGACGGTTTCCAAGGCAAATAACAATTGCAAGAGTTAGTTTGAGAAGAGTGAGGCAGGAGTCAAGCTGCGAAAAGCTCGGAATGGACTGTTTTGCTCCCTTTTGTTCCACAGTGTTCTGAAAGTTACCGACATGGAAACAGGAGAAGAGGGAAGAAGATTAGGAGAGAAACGAGGCTTATCTATCAGAGAGGGTAAAGGAAAAATATTGTAAATGGAACTAATGTGATTCTCCACCTGGAAAACTCAAGGAAAGCAATCAGAAGCCCACCAAAACCTATTAAGAACTAAAAAAAAATGTGTACAAAATAAATATATTGCTTCTCCATGTGTCAGCCACCACCAGTTGGAAAACAAAATGGGAAAAAAGTGTCCAAATCACAATCACCTAAAAAAAGGTTCCCTCCTCTAATACGAAGTGAGAAATGTATAGAGAAAATCAGAGACTTGGCCGGGAGACATGAAGTCAGATTTTTAACAAGGGGACACCCTATTCCTCATAGAAAGACTCGTGGTGAACGTGTCAGCTGTCTGGAATTTAATTTCTAAGTTTGAGACAGTTTCAGGCAACGTTCCGGTGAGTGTTTCTTTGTCAGTGAGGGTTGGGCCGGGGGCTTGCCTAAACGTAATTCCAATAAGAATTCCATTGGTATTTTTAAAAGCCTTGTAAACCGATTCTAGAGTTCACTTGGAAGAATAAACACGCAGTGATTGCCAAGAAAATGTTGAAAGTAAGGATAATGAGAGAGGACTTGCCCTGCCAAGATATAACATATTCTAAAGCGACTATAATTAAAACCCATATTGCTGTACTCCAAGACAGAGCAGTGGAACAGAACAGAAGGCCCAAAGACAGACCCCAGCGTATATAATTATTTAGGGTATAATAAAGTTGGCATTTGAGATCAGTGGGGAAGGGACTGGTTATTCAATAAAATGTATTGGGACAATTGATTACCTCTTCGGGAAAAAAAAAGTGGCAAAGCAGATTCCCAGTGCACATCAGGTGGCATGAAATTACAGATGGATTAAAGAATTTAAAGTGCAAGTCATGTCGTAGAAAAGTAGAAAAAGAAAAGAATAATATTTATATGAAATTGGGGCATGTGGGAAGGGCATGTACTCCATGCTGAGCAGAGAGCCCGATGAGGGACCCTGAGATCATGGACCTGAGCTGAAGGCAGAGGCTTAATCCACTGAGCCACCCAGGCGCCCCCTAGGTGCCCTTTTTGTTCTTAATGGTTAACACGCATATTCAAACTTAAAATGCCTTACATGGGGTTTCTCAATATCTAGAACCTCTTGAGGAATGAGACAAGACTCTTAGTGCATCTCCATGTTATGGACCTTCTCCCACCCCCATTTCTTATGACTTAGTTTCTTCCCCCTCCCCTCTGTGTGTGTGTGTGTGCCTGTGTGTATTAAAGTTTTTAATTTTTAAAGTAATCTCTACACCTAGCATGGGACTCGAACTCACAACCCAGAGATCCAGAGTCTGCGCGCTTACCAACTGAGTCAGCCTGGCACCCCTCCCTCTTTGTTTTTTGTCCTTTCTTTCACCACTTTTGTTTCTACCTCTTTTCATTTGTTTTGCGAGGTGTATATACTCTAGCACTTCTTTTGTGGGAAGTAAGTTTTTTAAGTCCTTGTATTTTGGAAATGTCTTTACTCTGGACCTTCTCTGGAATATCAATTTGGCTTTGTATGAGGTTTTAGGTCAGAATGACTTTTCCTAAACCTTTGAAGATACTGCTTTATCATATTCTAGAATTCAGAACTGCAGAGGAGAAATCTGATGCCAAATTATTTTTGTTCTTATATATACAATGGAAAACTATGCAGCCGTCAAAAGAAAGGAAATCTTGCCATTTGCAACGACGTGGATGGAGATAGAAGGTATTATGGTGAGCGGAATAAGTCAGTCGGAGAGAGACAACTATCATATGATCTCCCTGATATGAGGAAGTTGAGAGGACTATGAGGAATTTGTTGGGGACAGGGAAGGAAAGAATGAAACAAGATGGGATCGGGAGGGAGACAAACCATAAGAGACTCTGCATCTCACAAAACAAACTGAGGGTTGCTGGGGGGGAAGAGGGTGGGGAAAGGGGGGTGGGGTTATGGACACTGGGGAGGGTATGTGCCATGGTGAGTGCTGTGAAGTGTGTAAGCCTGACGATTGACCAACCTGTACCCCTGGGGCAAATAATACATGATACGTTAATAAAAATAATTTTAAAAAACTATTTTTGTTCTGTTGCTGGTAATCTTCCCTCTGTCCTCTTCCTGCCCCTGCTGGACATGTTGGAATGATCTCAGATACCCTCACCCTCACTCTTTTCTTCCTTCATTCCTATGGATGCTTGATAATTTCTTACAGTTTAATGACTCAAATTCTTCTTCAGCTTCAGGGAGTTTCCTTTGATTACACCTTCCCTCTTCTCTCTTGAATCTCTTTAGATGGGTATTACATTTTTGGCTCTCTTGTACAGGTTTTGCAGCATTTCTTTGATTCCTTCCCACCCGTTTTGGGGAATTCTGGGACAGTCCCTCAATTTAGACTTCCAGTTTGCCAAGTTCTTCTTTAGCCATGCCCATTCGGTTCCCCGCCCAACCCCCGAGTTTCCAAACTGGGCAGTAATATCTTTCATCCCCTGACCCGTGTTTACCTTTGACTCTTGATTTTGTTTCGAAATGGGAGTAGGGTTGTTTTAGCTGATTATGTAACTAGTCTATACTCCTGGTAAACGTTTTGAACGATGTAGAAAAATGTAAGGTCGGAAGTGAAAATGATGGGTGTTCTGTGAAATTGAGCTCTATGCAAAATGACCTCCAAAGAACAAGGCCAAGTCCAGTTTGACAAGAAATGATTTAGTAAGGTGACTTAAGGACAGAAGCAAAACAAGTGTGTGGCTGCAAAACAAGTAGATCTCTACCTCGCCTCCACCCCTCCATAGGACTTGTTTTTATGGCTCCAGAAGCTGGGGAGTCCGTGTTGGTATTACATCTGGGAGAGATGCTCAAGGATAGTTGTGTGTCATAGCCATATCTCCAGAGCACATCAAGGACATTATGTTCCAGTGATGTACTTGAGGTTGTGTTTAGACAAGAAAGAAAGAACGAGGCTAGAGGTGGTGTTCAAGAAGACTTCAGGTCACAGAGTTGTCATTGTGGCGGATTTGTCCAGATGTCATCGGTCTGGTTCATATGATCGGCAATCCTACTGCCAAGAGATAATCAACACTGGCTTCTGTTGACCACTGTTCATAAATTTCTCTCAATATTCATAGACCTATAGGAACAGAGGGACACACACACACACACACACACACACACGGACACGCGTTCACGATTTGACAAAAATATCTTTTTTTTTAAAGGTTTTATTTATTTATTTGACAGATAGAGATCACAAGTAGACAGAGAGGCCAGCAGAGAGAGAGAGAGAAAGAGAGGAGGAAGCAGGCTCCCTGCCGAGCAGAGAGCCCGATGTGGGGCTTGATCCCAGGACCCTGAGATCATGACCTGAGCCGAAGGCAGAGGCTTTAACCCACTGAGCCACCCAGGCGCCCCAACACAAATATCTTTTTACAAAGCATATATGACTTATAAAATGCAGTAGCTATTAAAACAGAAAGGGGAGTAAGCGAAGGCAAAAGAAATTGGCCCCTTCGGACCTCTTCTTGGTTTCCAAACATGGGAACTTAAGAATTTTTGTATTGTGGAAAATACCAAACATTTATTAAGGTAGATAGCTTAGCGTAATAATCCTCATGTGTCCATCACTCAGGTTCAAGTAATGATCAGTCATGACTAGTTTTTTTTTTTTTTTTAAAGATTTTATTTATTAATTTGACAGAGAGAAATCACAAGTAGACGGAGAGGCAGCCAGAGAGAGAGAGAGGGAAGCAGGCTCTCCGCTGAGCAGAGAGCCCGATGCGGGACTCGATCCCAGGACTCTGAGATCATGACCTGAGCCGAAGGCAGCGGCTTAACCCACTGAGCCACCCAGGCGCCCATGACTAGTTTTTATTCCAGCTATAATCCTCCCTTTCTCCTTCCTGTCATACTGAATTTTTTTTTTAAGTGGGCTCCATGCCCAGTGTGGAGCCTATTGCAGGGCTTACCCTCACGCCCCTGAGATCAAGACCTGAGCTGAGATCAAGAGTCAGATGCTCAACCAACCAACCAACCAACCAAGCCACTTACATGCCTCCCCAAATTATTTTTTTTAAGATTTTACTTATTTATTTAAGAGAGAGAGTGTGCGTGAGCACACGTGTGAGCAGGGAGGGGGGCAGCAGAGGAGGGAGCATTGCTGTGTATTAAAAAAATTTCTTTTTTTCTGATTGCTTCCCTGTGATGTCATTTAACACATGCCTCTGTCACTTGCATTTTCTGTAAGTTGGCTATTGGATCAAAAGGCTTGCACTGATTCGGGTTTGATTACTTCAGCAAGAGTACCTCGTAGGTGGCGGAGTACTTCCTGGTACTTTGATCGGTGGGCAGGTCGAGTCTTCTTGTGATGTTAGCAGCCACTGATTGTTGCCCAGGTCCCTAGTCTCTCGAGGCGTCGTCTTGAGCTTTCTGGGCCTGTTTTCATTTGCTGAGAATGTTCTTTGGAAAGATCCTGAGTTGGTTGTGTGGTTCTACAGCATGGGATCCTCCAGGATCCCACCATTTAGATTTAGTGAAAGTAGATTTAATATAGTCTCTGACTGGGGCGCCTGGGTGGCTCAGTAGGTTAAGCCTCTGCCTTCAGCTCAGGTCATGATCTCAGGGTCCTGGGATCGAGCCCCGCATCGGGCTCTCTGCTCAAAGGGCAGCCTGCTTCCCCTTCTCTCTCTGCCTGCTGCTCTGCCTACTTGTGATCTCTCTCTCTGTCAAATAAATAAATAAAGTCTTAAAATATATATATATTTATATATATAGTCTCTGACCTCCCCTCCCCACAAGCGGTAGAATCCCCCCCCCCCCGCCCCCCCGTCCCCCGCCAGGTGGGGGAGCCATATCCTAGCTGCTTCTATCTCATTGGCGTTCAAATATATGTATGGGTGTATTTGGTTGCAAACTACTTGAGTAACAAAGGCACACTGCAGGTTTTTCCTCCACTCTTGCAGTCCTTTGGCATTGCTCCTGGGTGAGAGAGGGCCACAGGTCTGCCATGCCTGCTCGCTCTGATTTTCTGCCTGGCCCTTCGTATCATGCATGTCTCTCTGAGCATGATTCTAGTGTTTAAATATATGCACTCCTTGTGCATTCTGGACCTAAACCCAAGCCGACTACTATTTCATGCCGATCTAAGAAACCACATCCTGTTTCAAAACCAGCACAAGACCTGACAGCTGAAGGGATCTTTGGGGAGGGGTGGAATTTTGAGCTTTTGTGATCTTCTGAACCCGGGTTACCTTTAGAAGTTGAACGGATTTGTAGGATGCCACAGCAGAGTGGTTGCCGCAAAGGGCAAGATGGGGAAGCTGAAGCCATTGTTCATTCTGCTGTAAGACCTTTCTTGTTGTGAAGTCCAGGTTTAATGATCTCTTCCCCCACCCCCTTCCCTCTCTTCCCGACTTGCCTCCGCCCCCCCTCCCAACTTCCTACCCTTCTTTTCTCTTTTGCAGTCTGCTGTTTTGTCGTGCACAAGCGGTGCCATGAATTCGTCACCTTCTCCTGCCCAGGTGCCGACAAAGGCCCAGCCTCTGATGTAAGTACCGGGCGCTCGTCCCCTCTCTCCAGCCACGGTCAGTGCATCCTTTTGGGTAAAGAAGGCTGTGCTTAGACCCCCACCCCCAAGTGGGGGGGCTGTTCTTATTCCAAAACATGGGGTGGTCCCTATAGCCTCTGAGACTTTTTTTCATTTTAACAGGAAGGACAAAACAAAACATTTTGGGAGCGGGGTAGGACAGTACGGGAAACCAGCTGCTTCCCCTACCGTGATTTTGCTAAATGTCTTCATCTTTACGGCAGGGGCATGGAGAGTGGTGGTGAGATGCTAAATTGGTCCTGCTGTTCTTACAAGGTAGTTAGGGTGGTACCTTAAGATGCACTTTACAGCTCTTTGTTAGCAAATTCTTGATACCAGGGCCCAAGAATTAGGAGGAAAATGGGTTTATCCTGCTGTCATGTATCCCATGACTGTACTGTTGGTGGAGCAGGGGATCCTTCTGGGTAAAACAGGCAAATAAATTTTATTTTAATCAGTATGAACTTACTTTAATATGGATTGGAAAATGTATCTAGTAGATTTTCTAGTAGGTTTTGAATTTATGGTAGAGAAGGAAATTTTCCTACCCAAGTAAAAGGTTAAACAAAAGATAAATTGGTTTAAGGAAACTCTTTTTTTTTTTTCTTTTAAGATTTTATTGATTTATTTGACAGAGAGAGATCACAAATAGGCAGAGAGGCAGGCAGAGGGAGAGGGGGAAGCAGGCTCCCTGCCAAGCAGAGAGCCTGATTTGGGACTCGATCCCAGGACCCTGGGATCATGATCTGAGCCAAAGGCAGAGGCTTTAACCCACTGAGCCACCCAGGTGCCCCGGTTTAAGGAAACTCTTAAGTGAATGACCCCATGGGTTCTATAAGGATATGGCAAAAGCCTTGGTTTAAGTTTGTCCAAAGCTTGTGGTACATTGTTGATTACCTCCTCAATAGCCATTCCTGGCCCTTGCTCTCTTTTTTCTGGCAGAGGCCGCCTCTCATGCTAAAAGCTGGAAATGCCTCATACTTGCATCCCAGGCTCCCCTGTAGTTAGTGAATGATCATGTGACCCAGTCCTACTCAGGGGGACCTTGGGGGAAGTCTGCGCAGAGCTTTCAAGAAAGACTTTCCTTTCTGACGAGGGTGGACATCCCTTCCTTTTTCCTGTTGGGTATTTTTTTTTTTTTTCTCTGTTGGGTATTTTTGTGTGAGGATGCAATGGATGGGGTTGTGGCAGCACTTTTGCGTTAATGAGGGAGATGTACTTGCCTCCTGAGCATGGAAGAGTGGAAGAGTCGAAAGAACCCGAGTCATTGATGACATTGGTGAGCTGCTGAGCCCACTGTGAGTTCTCTTATACCCAGACTGAATATGTGAGATTAGAAGCTCCTCTTGGTAAAGTCTCATTTTTGGGGGGTACTCTTGTCCACGTTGCTGAAACTGCCCTGGTAGACCTTTCCACCATGCACGCTCCTCCCTTGTCTCAGTGATGAGCTGCGTTCAGCAGACTCCATGTGCAGCTCTCACTCCTGGTTCTCTGATTTTGTTCCTGCTTTGGCTCACCTTTCTGGAATTTTCCGCATTGGCATGGTCTTCATTACTGGTCCTGTCCTTACCCACTTAGACATGACAGCGGACAGCTTGCCAGAAGTGAGTGGTGACTGCCTTCTGTCATTGCATTTGTGGACTGTTGTTGTCCTTCTGTAAGTGGTCATCTGCCCTTTCACTGCAAATCAGGGATATAACTGTCATCAGAGCAACACGGACACTCTGGAGCTTGGACGACAGTCCCTTTGCTTGGAAACTGGTACTTGGGTTTAAGGATCCCATGGGGCATGAATGATGAAAGCCCTTCCAGATTTGTTTGCAGAGATGAAGATGGGACTGTTCACCGTGTTCTCTGAGACCACGCTTCATGGCCCTTTTAGTGTAATTCTGTCTCTCATCCCCAGGAAATTAGGCAGGGAGGTTTGGGGGGACAGGCTGGCTCCATTATAGAGCTCTGAAGGTTCCTGCAGCCTGAGACTTGAGTCTCATACGGCAGCCAAGAGCACGGTGTTTCCTGTATCTGGTCTAGGTTCATTGGCTTTTTGTGTTACCGGAGATAGAAACTCCACTCAGCCTGGTTTATGTGGAAAGGGAAACTTTTGTTCCCGGAAGCTGAGAAGCCCGAGGGTAGACTGGCCTCAGACACAGTGAATCGAGGTGCTGAACTTACTTCCTCTCTTCCTTGGCTAGGCTTCCTGTCTTGGTTTCAGTTTTAGGAAGGCTTGCTTTGCTCGTAAGGGAGGGTGATGCCTGAGATACCTATGGTCTTCTGTCTCATCCATGACAAGAGCTAACATATCATCATACTGCGCTTTACCTGGAGCCAGAAGGATGGTTACTCTGATTGGCCAGGTCTGGTCAGGTGCCTACGCACTGGCGAGGAAACCCCGTGTGACCACCCCATGATTTTAAGAGTCAGGGAGGCATGGTCCCTCAGAGAATGAGGGAAGCAGAGTGTACTGGCTAAAATCGTGGACTGTGGATGGCGCCAGCTTGCCTAGGTTCTGATATGTGTGACTTTGGGCAAAAGCAAAGTACTTAATTCTCTGTGCCTGAGATCCTTCTGCTGAAAAATGGATAAAATCATAGTTCCCATCTTCTCACCTTGTTAGGAGTGCCCAGTGTCTCCATATCTATAAAAGTATCTGGTTCATGGCAAGAGCCAAGCATTTGAGGATGATGATGGCGGTGATAATGATGAACAGGGAATATATGTTGGGCAGGTGGCAAGGACAGATGGCTACCACGTAAATCTGAAGAATTAGCAGGCCTTCTGCCTGCCACTTGGCAAGCCTTCTGAGGAGTGCGTAGGCTCCATAATCGGTAGGAGACCCCTGTCTGTATGAATGGAGCAGCCCTGCCATTCATTGCGTCGGGGCTGGGGAGGGAAGGCAGTACTCCCTGCAGCCAGCATGCATAGGATTTGGCAGCCGACTTGGAATGATTCTAACTCTGGACACAGTTCCAAGAAGGTCAGCTGGCACCAACGATGATGAATTTGTCCAGACTCCTCAACTGGCTTGACTCAGTTCATTGACCTTTTCCTGTCCATGGCTGGTGACGTGATTAAAGATCTGGCCACACCTGCTCACCAACCTGGCCAGGCTCTTGCTTGGCTGCCGGTGAGACTCCTGCAGTCATGGAGGGATACCCTCCTCCTGGGTGACCTTGGAGGAACCGGTGTGCAAACGGACTCATGGAGCAGGCAGGCATGGTCTCTGTCTATGCAAAGAGAACATGCTTGGCTCCACCTTCTACCCCTCTGCTATTTAAAGCCCCGTCTGAGCCAGGGAATATTCTGGACATTAGTAGAACTTTGTGTAGTTGGTGTTTTTCTACAGAGAGGTCCACATTAGGCGTATCAGGCCACCTGAGGAAAGTTCATGAACCAGGCTCTGTCCCAGTGACTTCAACTACTGACCCAACCAATCCATGCAAATGGGAATAGACAATACATAGAGGCATTGGCCAAATGGAGGACCTTAAGATATGGCAGAGTTCTTGGGTGTTAACTTCTGGTCATCTGCAGGCATGGTCTTGGTCTTCCCTGGCTGGAAACTCTCAATTCTGCTGTCTCTTGGACCCTGTAGAGAGACCAAGTCTCTGGTACCTCCATAGACATGCCATTCAAGTTACCCAGCATTTAGAGTACTACCCACAAACACAGCCTTCCAAGAGATCTTCTCAGAACGTGAAAAGGGGACTTGTGTCTTGGGGCCAGAACTAGAGTGAGTCAAGCGAGATACTTGCCCTGGGCACAAAATTAAGGGGTTCTCGGCTGTGTCTGGAGGATGATCTATGATGGCCCCACTCGCGTGACTGGCAGCGAGCAGCTTGTCAGCCTGGGCCTTTGGTTCTCCTCCCCATAACCTGTCATCCACCCCCTGGCTCACTCTGGCTTGTTCACGTGGTGGTTTCAGGGCTCCGAGAAGAGCAAGAGAGTGTGACCCAAACACATACTGTGTTTGATAATGTCCTGCTGGACAAAGTAGTCCAATGGCTAAGCTCAGATTCAAGGGGGAAAGAAATAAGACTTCACTCTTCATGGGGTGATAGGGGAAGAGTCTCTGGTCAGTCTCCTGAGATCCTGTTGACCTGAGTGGTAGAACAGAATTCCTGGGGACCATCCTGCTGGACTTCATAAAAAACCCACAGATGTCAGTTCGGGGTTTCGGGGAGTCCTAGCCAACCTCGCAGGAGGATACATCTCATTTTTCCCCTCCCCCATGTTCCTGTATGACTTCACCATCTCCAGCTACAAATGGGAAGCTAGGCAATTTCTTGATCATGTCCAAAGACATTGGTGTTTGGGACTGTGGGCTCTATAGTCAGACATAGGTGAAGTCAGGTCCTGACTCTGGAAGTTACTCATTAGGGGGACCTCAGGTGGATCATTTTCCTTCTCTGTGTCTTAGTTTTCTTCTCTGTAAACTAGGATATTAGCACCAGCCGCATAGGTTTGTTATAATATATTTTTTAAAAATACTCTTAAAATGAAAAGAGTTAACAACAAACACAACAGCATCAACAGCAAGCAGATGAAAAAGACATTGCGTGAAAGTGCTTAGCCCAGGGCCCGCCACACAGGAAGCCCTTGGTACGAGTAGTTGAGGGCCTTTCGATTACTCTCTCGATCCCCGAATCTTGAGTGTGCTGATAATTGTCTACAGTCCTCTGCCCGGAGCATGCCCTCCTGAGGTAATTGCTGTCTCCATTTCCGTGACTTGACACACAACCTCCAAGTCTGAGAGAAGAGCCTGGACTTTGGAGCCAGAAAACCTTGGTGTCAAATTCCATTGCTCTCATTTACTTACTGCTCCAGGGATCTGGGGAAAATAATTCAAGTTCTGTGATCCGTAGTTCATCTCTTTAAAATGGGGGAAATAATACCTAAATCATAGTTCTTCTTCTTCTTTTTTTTTTTCTTTTCTTTCTTCAGTGTATATTCAATGAGAGACTGCTTGAGTCACATCCAGAATAGTGTCTGGGTCCCAAAAAAAAGGCACTCAGCAAATGATTTCTGAATTATTATTAGTACCTGGATGAGTCTTTCCTACTGAAGAAGAGATGCAGGATATACCTTGTGACCTGCCAAGGAATAATAGCCAATGATAAGAGCTAATTTTTTTTGAGCAAGGGCTCTGTGCCAGCAGTACAGAAATTACAAAAGGACTCTTTAGCTGCTTTGTCTAAAGACACTTTCTTCAACGTTTTATGGTTTTAGCAATGATTTCTTATTGTTTATAGTGAAGATGCAGAATAAAGCCCATTTTAGACCCTGTGGCCTCCCGATTACGTCACTGGGTCAGGGCAGTTAAAGATGATGCACACTGATGCGGAGGGTATCCTTTTGTGTTTTTATTTGATTAAAAAAAATTTTTTTTAATTTATTTTTTAATCCCTGCACCCAGTGTGGGGCTTGAACTCATGACCCTGAGATCAAGAGTCACATACTCTTCCAACTGAGCCAGCCAGGTGCCCCCTCTGTTTGTGTTTTTAAATCCAGTCTTACTTTATGAAGAAATATATTAACAATGATAAATCATGAGCTAAATGTTTAAGATTTAATAAAAGGAAAATAGAGGATTTAAAAAGAATGTACATATTAAAAAGAGTACATATATATATTTTTTATATATATATAATGTATGAATATGTATAAAAATGTGTTTGAAAATCTGGTTGAAATGGATGATTTTCTAGGAAATTCTGACTTGCCAATTTTGTCTCAGGAAGAAATTGGAAACCAGAATAGGCGAGTAACCAAAAAAGAAATGAGAACATTGCCCAAGAAACTTTTCTTCTCCCAAAATTATAGGCTTCGTGGGTAAATGGTCTTAAACTTGAGAGGAGTGAAGGATTTCTGTGCATTTTAAACTATATCAGATTACAGAGAAAAAAAGTAAAGCTTCACAATTTTTTTTAATTGAAAGTGAGAGAAATCCAACTCAAATTAGCAATAGGAAGACAGATTGGCTCATGGGAGGGACATTGGGAATAGAATAAGCTTCAGGGAAAAGGGCCTCAGATACCGGAACAGAGGCTGTGAAGCCTGCAAGGTGCGTTCAAATTATCAGCTAGCTTTGCTGGGTAACAAAACATCCCAAAATGTAGTAGCTTGAGGCAATGGTCATTATGTTTTTTCTCATGATTCTCTGGGCTACTTGGGTGATTCTTCTGATGTGGGTCTATTGGACTGATCTTCGTTTGGCTCTGTCAGGGGTCTTGGTCAGCCAGCGACCTCGCTGGTTCTGGATCGCCTAGGATAGACTCACTAACATGACCAACGGTTGGCAGCCTGTTGGCTTGGGCACTTTGTTTTTCTTCCATGAGGTCCTTTTCCTCCACCAGGCTGGCCTTGGGACATCCACACACCGGCCTGCAGTTCCAAGGACAGCGGGAGAGGGAAATCCCCAAAGCACAGGGGTTCTTCCAGGCTTCAGTGTGTCACGCTGGTTATGGCTAATACCAGATTCAGGGGTGGAGAAATAGGCCTCCCCTCTTGAGAGGAGGCGCGACAAAGTCCTACTACAAAGACTCATTCAGGGCTGAAGGAGGCCATGGCTGTTTTGCACTCTGCCGCCCTGGCCCTCATCAGCTGTGCCAGCGGTCATATTTGCCGTTCTGAATCAGCTGTGTTTTCTCCCTGAGAGGCTGACCTATATGGACTGTGCCATTTGGGGTTCCATGAGCCCCCTGACTTCTGGTTGGGCCTAGCCTAGTAACGAGGGTCTAGTAGGAGACTGGAAGGTGAGGAGAGAGAGGTCTAGGGATTTATCATGGGTCGTCTTGGCTCTACCCTTGGACCAAAGATTGTTGCTCCTCTGAAGACAGTGTTTTCTGCACGGTTCTCTCCTTGGGTTCCAGGAACTACTCTTTTTTTTTTTTTTCTTTAAAGATTTTATTT
The DNA here is from genome assembly GCF_009829155.1 of Mustela erminea. NCBI lineage: Eukaryota > Metazoa > Chordata > Mammalia > Carnivora > Mustelidae > Mustela > Mustela erminea. Next base: position 6,027,863 of record NC_045633.1, read on the forward strand.
ATTTATTTGACAGAGATAGATCACAAGTAGGCAGAGAGGCAGGCAGAGAGAGAGAGAGGGAAGCAGGTTTCCCGCTGAGCAGAGAGCCCAATGTGGGACTTGATCCCAGGACCCCGAGATCATGACCCGAGCCAAAGGCAGCGGCTTAACCCACTGAGCCACCCAGGTGCCCCCAGGAACTACTCTTTGCCCTGTCCCTTTGCTCTTACTCACCTCCAGTTACTGCACTACCCCCTCTGGCTTCCCAGCACCATGCCTGTGTCTTAACAAGTGGTCCTTTGATGAAACCTCCCTAAACTCTCTTAAGTTGAGTGTGCCATCTCTTTCCTGCTGGGGACCCTGCCTGGTTTGTCCTTGCCTCCTTTGCTCCTAGTGTAGATAGGACACCTCTATAAATACGTCTGTCAACTCGGTGATCGTTGACCCCAAAGGAGAATGGAAATCCCAGTGGAGGAAGTGGGCTTTCTTACTGCATTCATAATCAGGGAAGGGTTCTGATTGGTTGGTCCTTTGTTGTTGGGAGGATGAACTCTTACAGTTTATCAGGCCTGCTTCCTATGACATTCCTGTGACTCAGAGAGCAGTGTTTGTTATAAGAAAGAGTGGGGTGGTAAGCTTTGATGGGCTGACAAAATCAAGAGCTACCACATCTTGTTATTATAAGCTTAGCTTGATCACAATTACCAGCATAACCTAAAAAAGTTGGCATAAAAAGTAAACTATGGTAACCGTACTTCAATTAAAAAAAGTATACTATAGTAAGCAATGAGTCTAGATTAACAAATGCTAAATAAGGTATTTAATACTATTTAATTCTTGGTATAGACAATTGGCTCAAGTAGACTTTTTTAAAGTGAAAGAAACAATCTAGGACTTAAAATAACAAAAACTTTGGTCAGTTTAACAAAATATCAGGACCAAGATGAAAGTAAGGCAGAAAGGAATTATAAACTCTGGGAAGTATAAATTAAGATGGCAGAAGCGACAGCGGATAATATCAGTTACCTAACAAATGTGAAGGGATTGAAATTCTCTACTAAAAGTTGAAGACTATCAGATTGGACAAACAACGTACAATTCTAGGCAATGTGTAGGAGAAACTTAAAACGCAGGTTAAAAATAAAATGGGCAAAGATATACTGCAAAAACACACATAAATGTAAAACATGGTCTTAGTAATACTATCTGAAGAGATAGGATTCAAGCAGAAAGCATACGCAGGATGTAGAGGAGGAAAAACGCACTCTAATGTATTCCTGGTGAGTGTGAAAATCAGTATAATCAGTATAATGATTCTCGAGGAAAAATTGTCAATATGTATCAAAAGCCTAAATGACATCCTGGACCTAATAATTACTAAACCTAATCCTTTTTGACCCAAGAATTACAATTCTAGCAATTTTTTTGCTGAGAAATTATTTAAGGCTATGCAAATTTAGTTAGCTAAAGTGATATTCATTGCATCAGTATTCATACCAACAAAAATTTCGAAACTACCTAAATGACTGCCAGTTAGGGTTTATGTAAGTAAAACACATCCATATTTGGGTGCTGCACGGTGATTAAAATGTCACAATATCTGGGCAGCCTGCTAAAACCTGGAGATGTTCTATATCTTGACTGGCATGGTGCCTTTACCGGTGTTCGCATTTTTTCCAAAATTCACGAAACTGTATGCTTCAAATCTGTACCTTATTATAGGCAAAGGGCACTTCAATAAAAAGCCACAGCAATTAACATGTTATTGACACGGAAATGTAAGTCATGAGATATTGGTGGAAAAAGAAGACAGCAAAGCATTGCCTATGGCGTGCTGTATCAGAAAACATACAAACACACGCGTGTCAAAACAAAAGGCTACGTTTTCTCCACATACGTCGGTGGCCACTTGTCAGTTCTGCTCACTGTCTCATTCCAGACTGTTGCCTGCAGAGCTCTGGAGATGATTTTGCGGTATTCTTTAACTGGTTTCTCCAGTCTTGCCTGTTTCGGGTGCCACTTCACCTCTGGCATGGACTCCGGCTTCCCACTTAATTCAGTTCAAATCACATGTGCATGATGGCTTGAGTAGAACTGTCAGCAAGTTTCCATTGCTTCTGGATGTGGTCACACCTAAGGTCTCCCACCAGCTGGGAGCCAGCTTATCCGCAAATGAGAATCTTCAGATGCCCCTGGTAAGATGCTGGCCCCTGAGAAGCCTGAGCCGATTCACCTCTGGCCCCAGAGAAGGTGGGAAGTGCCAGCTCTGCCCATTTCTCACTTCTGCACTGGGGGCAATAAGACAGCCCCGTTTTAGAGAGAAGGCCTGCCTCCTCCTATGGTATTGGCTGGTCTCCTTGGCTCAGATAAAGCAACACAACCATGTACTGCACTCTTCTTAGAGCCTGGGTTGTTCCATCTCCCGTAATACCAAGGTGGGGGGGGGTCACCCTATAGTTCAGCTCCAATGCTCTGAGCCTGACTAGCTCCTTCCAGGTAGCGGAGCAACAGTTTGGGTTCAGCCTCTCTCTTGGCATCATGGTTAAGATCTCACCATCACCTGGCCCAAAGGAGACCCATCGTATCTCACAAGGATGAATAACATCAGGTGTAATTCAGTCTAACAGGACAGGTAGGCAGGCAGTATGTCTGTCTGATCTATCACCTGTCTCAGTGGGAAACCACAGCCTTCTGCGGAAGATACATTCATTCTATTTACATTATGTAACATCGCAGTCCCTGAGGTCCGCATTCACAACAGAAGTGCTCGGTCATCAGAGCGTGTGTTACCTAATGCCAAAAGAACGCCTTACAGGGGGGCTTGGAGGTGCTCTGAGGGTTGCTCTGTCTAGCTCCGAGGCCATTTAAATATCCAAAGAGCTGTTGTATAGTTTTTTTTGTTTTTTTTTTTAAATATAGCTTCAAAGGACAGAATCAGAACAGGGGACCATCTGTTCAGGCTAAAGAAGAGCAGCCCAAACCGATGGGTTGCTGTCCAAGGATATTAACTCCCCATCTCAGTGGAGCAAAGATCAGTTGCCATGGATGCCGTATGGGTGATATCTGGGCGAGATGTGGGTTTCTGCCACATTGGTGGCTCTTTCACTGGTGGTGTTCGGTTGTGTGCAAAGGAAGCCTGCTTTGGTTAACTCAAGTTAGAAAGGAATTTTTTGGAAAACCTATGATGTACTTTAGAGAACTGGGAGAAAACCAGAATGATCAGGCCAGCTGTATCCGATTCTGGTTCTTGTCTTTCTTTGGTTTTAAATTCACATTCTGGAAGAAAAAAGATTGTTTGGTCAAGTTCATGTCACTGAAGTAGCCCTTGCTTGGGCCTTTACACTGTTCCCTCCAAGCGTAAACATGGTAAACACAGTTGCGGGGGGATGGCTTTCAAAGGGAAAATGAGGCATTGCTACTAAAAATAAAATTAAAAAAAAAAAAAAAGGAAGCAGAGAGGTTTGGCACATCAAAACAACACACCGCCACTGCGATTTCTAAATGGTACTTTGCAGAACAGGGTTTGTACATGGTGCTTTGCAGAATACAGGTCGCTTGAGGGCTTGGTTGAAGTCTGGTTTTAGCAGGCTTCCAGAGTATTTGGGGAACCTGCTAAAACCAGACTTCACCTGAAAAAATGGAGACAAGAGCCAGGAAGTAGGCATTTTAAAGTCCTTCAGGTAATTCTGATGGGGAGCTGATTTCGGAAACCAGTGAAAGGCAGAATTGTGGTTCATCTACGAAACCCAAGTGGTTGTGTTTGAAGACCGTGGGTGCCACTGACTTACTGGCTAGATCATCTTGGGCCAGTGACCTGACTTCTGCCTCAGTTTCCTCATCTGTAAAAAGAGGATCAAGGGAAGGTCAAATGAGTGAACCCACGGTAAGGGCTTCGTGCCATGCCTGACACAGAAAACACGCTAATATTCTCACCACCGACAGTCCTCTCAGGTCTTAGAGGGCGAGTTTCCCTTCGGAAACTGGCTTATTGTTGGTATGGTATGCCTCCGTCGTGCTTGCCACGAAACGAAAATACATAGACAGCTCCCATGGGCTGCTTGGAGGGAGAGTCTTATACAAGGATGGCGTGTGATGAAGGGTGCTTCTTCAACCACCGTGGAGCAAGTGCCCCGCGCTCCCTCTGCTCCCCTTGGCCGTGGGCCTGCCAAGGCTTGCGCCGTGCAGAAGCCACCATGGGGAGGTCCGAAAGAATTGCTTCTCCATACCCCTTTGTGTCTTGCTGTCATAAAGGCACAGCGCTTCCCGCTGTGGAGGAAGAAGCAAATCCGTGATGTGCGGCGTCCCAAGAACAGAAACCAACTGTTTCTCCTGTGCAGAAGGGGCGGCGCTGCCGTGATTTGAATGAGTTGCAGATGTCCTGTCTTATGGATTATTTTGGCTTCTTGTGGTGGGGGGCGGACCAACCTCCGAGCCTGATAAAGGCAATGTCCCAGAGATTTAGCCTGTGGAGCCTGCGGGCTTGGGGGAAGCAGAGAAATCAAAAGGCAGATGACCCTGGAGAGAGGCAGCCTGCGGGGTTGTGAAAGGCTCAGGTCCCGGAGTCCAGAGACCTCATTTCTCGTCTCCCTCTGGTCTCTAACTTTTTGCATTCCCAATGGCTCCCCCTACCTCCAGTGGCCTGGAATTCTAGGATGTCTAAATGCAGTATTTTAATTTTAATTTTTTTAAGTTTTATTTTTTATTTTTTTTGGCATCTCTACACCCAACATGAGGCTCGAACTCACAATCGCAAGATCGAGAGTCGCACGCTCTTCTGACGGAGCCAGCCAGGCGCCTCTCAATACGGTATATTTAAGATACAGTAACATCCAAGAGCCGGCATTCATAGATCTAATTCTATTTTAAGCTCTTTACGTAGAATCACTCTTTATTCTTCCTCACGCTCCCGATAATCCCATTGTTATCACCCCCATTTTACAGATGAGGAAACTGGGGCACTCAGAGACTAAGTGACTTGCCCCAGGTCACATGGCTTGTGAATGGTAGAGCCGGGATTCGAACCCAGGCAGTCTGGCTCCCAGGGCCATGTTCTTACTCAGTACCTCAGACAGCCTCATAACCTCATCTGTGTCCACCTGGACACATCTCCCGAAAGCAGACAACCCTCTTCTCTGAGAACTGCCTTTCCAGATATGCACCCCCTGAAACTCTGGGACCCAACAGCCTTGGCCCTGTTTGTTCCATATGCATGTGGATGTCTGTCCCAAGCTGGACCGATCAGATTCTGTCTGAGCATTTAGAATTTGTAATTAAAGGTGCTGGTTCTAGTCTGCAGGGGTCACAAAGTTTTTGAAAACCATTTATAGTGCATGGAAAATGTCCCACACAGCAAACATTTCTCTGGAACCAGAAGTCCTTCTGAGTTTCCTTCTACGTCCCCCAACCCAACACCTTCCATCAGACCAGCGACCCAGTCCAGCAGGAGTTTGCTGGCTTTTTTTTTTTTCTTCCATTGAACAATTTATTGTCATTTTATTTTATTTCGTTTCATTTCATTGTATTTTCAGAAAGAACACTTAACATAAGATCTACCCTCGTAACACACTTTAAAAAATATTTTATTTATTTATTTGTTTATTTGGAGGGTGAGAGCATGAGCAGGGGAGGGAGGGGCAGAGAGAGAGGGAGAGAGAATCCCAAGCAGACCCCGCACAGAGCGCAGAGCCCGACGCGGGGCTCGATCTCATGACCCTGAGATCACAGCCTGAGCTGAAATGAAGAGCTGGATGCTCAGCCAACTGCATCCCTAAGATACCCCCCGCTTAACACACTTCTAAGAGCACAAAACAGTACTGCTGACCACAGGCACAATATTGTGCAGACCTCTAGCGCTTATTCGTATTGTTTAACTGAAACCTGATGCCCATTGATTGGTGACTCCCCCTCCCGCTTCTCTCCCCAGTGTCTGGCAACCATCATTCCCATCTTTGATTCTATGAGTGTGACTGTTTTAGACATCTCATCTGAGTGCAATTAGGCAGTATTTGTCTTTCCGTGTCTGGCTTAGTTCATCACGTCCTCATAGGTCAGCCACGCCCCATATATTAGTATTTCCTTTTTTTTTTTTGAAAGCCTGAATAAGATTCCATTGCCTGTATATGCCACACTGTCTTTATCCATCCGTCTATTGATGGACACTCAGGCTGCGTCCACGTCTCGGCCATCGGAAATAGCGCGGCCGTGAACATGCGGTGCAGATAGCCCTTCGAGATCCTGATTTCATTTCTTTTGGATAAGCATCCAGAAGTAGGACTGCTGGGTCAGATGGGAAGCCTTTTTATTTTTTAAATTTTGCGAGGACCCTTCCAACGAGCGAAGGGCCCGAATAGACTTTTCTCCAGAGAAGACCTACAAATGGTCCACAGGTGCATGGAAAAACAAAAACCGCCCAGGGTCACTCATGGTCGGGAAGTGCGAATCAAACCCGCAATGAGATGCCACCTCACACCGGGTCAGGGTCACTGTTAGCAAAACAAGCCCAAAAGGCAACACGTGTCGGCGAAGATGTGGAGAAGTCGGAGCCCTCGTGCACCGTTGCTGGGATGTAAAATGGTGCTATGGCTTTGGAAAACTGTGTGCCTTCTTTTGAAGTCTGCACAAATAGAATTATCCAGTAGACCCTCTCTTTCCTTTCTCCTGTGCTTTCCTCAGTGTTCTGTTTGTGGCCCGCCTGACTTTGGAAGGACGCATTCCCTTTCATGTATTAAGATTTCCAACTTCCAAGCCAGCGGGGGATGGTGGGGGGCTGGCAGATCAGTAAATGAGTCAGAGTGTCCGTCCGGGGGGTGTGTGCGCCCCTTCTGGGAGGAGAAGCCTCTACCCAACTCCAGTTTGGTTTTTGCTTTTGTTTTTGTTTTAATTCCTGCTTTTTTAAAAGACCAAAGCCCAGATTTTTTCATTTTTCAAGAGAAGTCTGAATCTTCTAAATTTAGATGTTGACAGATAACCTGAGAATGACAACTGTGGTGTATTTCAAGCACATCTTTGGGGACTGGGGTGCTGTGCGCCACAGGTTAAAACCTCTACGTTTGTAGGTGTGAACTGTCTGGAAGGTCTCTCCCACCTTCCTCCTCCTCCTCCTTTTTCTTCTTCTTTTAAGACTTTTTATTTATTTACTTGAGAGAAAGAGAGAGAGACACAGAGAGAGAGAGAGAGAGAGACAGAGGCCACAGAGGCAGAGGGAGAAGCAGACTCCCCGCCGAGCAGGGAGCCGGATGTGGGGCTTGATTCCAGGACCCTGGGATCATGACCAGAGCTGAAAGCAGACGCTTAACAGATAGAGCCCCCCAGTGGCCCCCCCATCCCCGTCCTTCTAAAGGGAGAAGAGAAAATGTAGATTTAGTCAAATGAGCCTTCTCTGGGGAGGACAGAGGGAACTGCAGTCCACTTCGGGAGAGCCTTAAAAGTATGCAGAGTTCCCTTGACCCTGGCGGTTGGATGGAGCTTGAAACCTGCTGGAGGACTGGCTTGCCCTAGCTTGGACCCTGCCGTGTAGGGAAGCAGGAGCTGCCCCTGCTGTCTGCTGTTCTAGCACTCTCCAAGTCCCATGTGATGGGCTGTGGCCCTGGCAGCCCCTGGCCTCTCCCAAAGGCTTTAAGAGGGGGTCATTCATCACTCTGATGATTATCAGGTGCCTCTGGCTTTCAGGGGCTGCATAGACATTCAAGGGCTCCCCTTGGCTTCTTGGGTTTGGTCAGCAACCCTCATTATCAGGCCTTGCTCTTCTAATTCTTCTGAATTGGGAGAACCAGGCCTGTTCAAGTCTCACTGTTTCCAGATACTGAAAAACATGTGAAGAGTTTTCGGCATTTACATGGCACCTTCCTCTGGCTTCTGGGCTGAAATGGGTTATCCTATTTTTAAACATTTTTTTTTGGGGGGGGTTGCATTTTTAGCGGTGCTTTGGGAATGAGGGCAGAGGGAAATGTTTGGGCTCAGGTTCGTGGTCTTGCATGTTGAGAGTGTGACTCTGGGGCACCTGGGGGGCTCTGTCAGTTAAGCATCCGACTCTTGCTTTGGCTCAGGTCGAGATCCCAGGGTCCTGGGGTCGAGCCCCTCCTCAGGCTCTGTGCTCAGCAGTGAGTCAGCTTGAGATTCTCTCTCCCTCTCCCTTTGCCCCTCCTGCTCATGCTCTCTCTCTCTCTCAAGTAAATCAATCTTAAAAAGAAAAGAAAAGAGTGTGCTTGGAGCCGGCCTGCCTGGGTTCGAAGCTCAGCTTCGCTACTTATTAGCTGTGTGGCTTTAGATAAGGGGCTTACCCTGGCTGGGCCCTCATTTCTACATTTTCAAGATGAGGATGGTCATGTGCCTACTTCCGGTTGTATTAAACAAGTTGTGAGTATTCAATAAGGTAATGTATGCAAAAAGCTTAACACAACGCCTGGCATATTATGTAAATGCTTGACTCAGAATCTTGGACCCGCTTTTGCCTTCAGTCCTGCCTTTGCGGTCCAGGCTCTGCTCCTTAAATCTGTCGCTCAGCTCTCCCTCAGGCAACGTTCTGTCGTTTCTCTTCTCCACCCTTCAGCTGTGATTTTCCAGAATCCTGCTGAGCAATGGTCCGCTCTCGGGGCCTCTGCTTCTGTGTTCCTGGACTGCTCCTACCCGCCTGTTCTCTCCATTGTCATCTCCTCACGCACCTCCTGGCTAGTATTTATAGCTAACGTTTATATAATGCCTATCCCATGCCAGGCACTGTTCGAAGTGATTTATGCGCACGAACTCACTGAAACCTCACCCAGGAGAAAGATCCTCTTTCTGGGCCCATCCTACAGAGACGTTAAGCCGACTCGCCGGGTCACGGGACTAACAAGAAGCCGAGTCTGAGCCGGGACCTCAGCCCAGGCTCCTTCACCCCCGCCCGCAGACCAGTAGCCTCTGGCTCTGCGTCCCCGCTTCTTCTCTGTTCCACCAGCCTGTCCCCTCCACACGGCAGGGGAGTCGTCTTTCCAAAAACCAGATGTGGTCCTGTCATCGTCCTTGCCAGAAACCTGTCAGTGGCTTCCAGCTGGCCTTGGGACAAAGCCGATAGTGCGGCGAGGCTGCTAAGTCGGGTGGTCACGCGTCTCCTTCCTTTGCCCTGCTGGCCTATCCGCAGACCTGCTTGTTCGGTTGCACTGGAAGCCCACAGGATTTGTGCCTCTGTTTTTTCTCAGAGTCTCCTTTGGAAGAGCAATTGTAGGGTCCCCCTACCAGGAGGCCCTCGATGCTGTGGTCCTCTTGTCCCTCCAGACCCTCGCTGACCGTACCCCCCTGCCTTGCCCCTGAACTTCCTCTTCGACACCTCGGGTCCTCCCTGCTCCCCCACACTCGGTGGTTGCATTTGCTGCGCTCTGTGCTGGGCCCCTGTCTCTCTTCTTCCCGCGAGTTCAGTGAGGCTCCATTCTGGTTGTGTATCTCATTCGTCTGTGGAGCTGTAGACCCCGGTACCGGTGTCTGGGCTCATCCCAGACTCTCTGATTGATTCAGAGCCTCCCAGTAGACTTTACTGTGCATCCAGGGTTAAGAACCTTGCTCAACTTGAAACTCACTTTCCAGACCACAGCTCAAGCATCACCTCCTCAGGGAAGCCCTCCCTGACCTCCCTGACCAGGTCGAGTTCCTCCTAGTTTTTTTTTTTTTTTCTTTTGAAGATTTTATTTATTTATTTGACAGTCAGAGATCACAAGTAGGCAGAGAGGCAGGCAGAGAGAGAGGAAGGAAGCAGGCTCCCCACTGAGCAGAGAGCCCAATGTGGGGCTCAATCCCAGGACCCTGGGATTATGACCTGAGCCGAAGTCAGAGGCTTTAACCCACTGAGCCACCCAGGCACCCCCCCAACCCCAAGTTTTAACTCTAAGAGCACCACATTCCTCTCCTTGCTGTCCCAATCACAGGGTGACTTTACATTTACTTACATGGTGGTGACAAAGAGCCCAGATTCGGCTTCCAAATCACTAGCTGTGTGACCTTGGGCCAGTGACTTTATGTCTCTGTGCCTCAGTTTCCTCTTCAGTGAAATAGGGATAATAATAGGCCTATTTTACTTGATCAGTGAGGGCCAGATGTGTTAATTATATGTAACGTTCTTAGGACAGTGCCTGACACATGTTAGCTGTCACTCTCATACTAATACCTTTGAGCCTTGAACAACATGGGACGGGGCCGGGTGAAAACCTAACACATGATTGTTTGCGGTTCAGTACCATAAATGTAGTTTCTCTTCCTTGTGAGTTGTTTTTATAATATCTTCTTTTCTCTAGCTTACTTTATTATAAGAATATAATGTATGATACAGATAACATACAGAATACGGGTTAATCAACTCTGGATGTTACGCATAAGGCTTTGGTCAGCAGGCTATTTGTAGCCTAACCGACTGTTGGGAGAGTCAGATTTCCCATGCGTATTTTCAGCTGCTTGGGTGGTTGATGCCCCAACCCCCCGCAGCTCTAATTATTATTCCTCTACTAGAATCTATGAATCCCTGTTGGTGGGGGGGCGGTCAGAATCTGCTGTTTGATCACTGCATGGGATCATGTGTGGGCACGTGGCGGGCACATCGTGGCTTCTATAACTGTGGCGTACAGTGGCGTCCTGGTGATGTTCTTGGTCAAGAATAGCGAACCAGCATGTCTAGAACTCAGCTTCCTAAGTTTGGCTTCCGGTCTCTATGGACCTAATGGTTTGGGATCCTCATTTCTGGTGATAAGGTTCATTAGGGTAAGAATCTCTAGGATCTGGTGGGGCCCAGAGTGCCGGTGCTGATGGCGGCCCGGCAGGCGTCGGCTTCAACAGCCTCCCGCCCGTCCCTCTGCATGAAGCTTCTTTCTGCTCCTCTGAAATGCAGGCTTCGGTACATGGAGGGCGCGCAGGGCGGAGGGAGCTGTCAGGAAGCTGGGCACCATGCTCCACATCCAGAAATCAAACTGGCAGCATCTTTGCAAGTTGAGTGACCCCTGTGTCCTGGTCTTGCTTTTGGGCGACCCTCACTCAGCAGGGAAGAGTGGGTGCTTCTCCCTCTGTGGACTGATGACACCAGTGAGCGAGGAAGTACGGCGAGGGGCAAGGCGGTGTGTGCTTGTGCTGTGGCTGGTGGAGGATTTACATACCGCGGGGCTGCGACCTGTGGCCGTGTTGGTTCCTGAGAGACGGGTGTCCACTCAGAAAAACGAAATCACATGGCGACCTCCCCAGGAAGAGGTGGGCAGACTCTGAAGGGCCTGGACCATGAGGTTGTCAGAACTGAAGGCCCCCTGGGGAATGCCCTATTAGCCCCACTGTTTTCTGAAGGGGGAACTGAGACCAGAACCTGGGGTGACTTGCCCAAGGTCACAGATGGAGTTTTCATTTTAAGTGAACGTTTATGGTTTCATGATACTGTGCTACAGCACAACACATAATCATGACTTCATTAATCCTCACAGACCTAGAAGGCCGGGAACATTCCTTATTCAATTCAACAGACACATAGTCTTCACTGAGCAATCTCTTACACATGTTAACTCCTTAACTTTTCGTGAGCATGCAGAGCTATTGTCATCATTCCCACGTCTGAGGCGAGGACACTGCAGCACAGAGAGGTTAGGTAACCTGCCCAAAGCCATACAGCGGGGAAGTTGTGTTGGGAATCGATGCCAGGCAGGCAGCCTTGCCGTGCAGGGCATACGAATCTGATGAAGTGTCTCTCCACATGAAGCTCTTGACTCCATTCTACCGGTGGGAAGAGCAAGGCTCCTATAGCTTAAGTAACTTGCTCAAGGCTGACAAGTAACAGAGCTGGGATTGAATTCAGATTCTCTAGCTTTGGAGTCTGACTCATGAGCTCTCTACTAAATTCCCTCTCCCCAGAGCTGGGGGCTGCTGGCTGAGGCATCTGAGCTGGGGACAGGGAATGGAGGCTGAGGCAGAGCTTGAAGTCAGGCAGGTGACTGAGGGGTGGTGTCACCAGGTGTCTACCTGGATTGAAGCGGGACCCCATGCAGTGGGTTGGCGCCCCCTGGGGCCGGGCCCAGCCAGGGGTGTTCTCTCCAGGTTTCAGATCCTAGCTCACACTTCACTTCTCAGGGAAGTCGCCCAGACCTGTCTGCCCGGCTGTGAGCCCCTCACTGAAACTCTGGAAGCAATGAGAGCTTCTCTGCTGTCGTCTGAAATGTACATTTTTTTTTTTTTTTTTTGGTCATTCTTTCTCGTTTCCTCGGAATGAGGCTGGGAGCCCACGGCTGCAGCCCCTATGTCTGATTCTGCTTCTCAAGCACCTGATACACTCAACCAATATCTGGTGAATAAACAGATAAATAAATGAATGGGTTCTTGCTTGAGTAGAAGAAATCAGTGTAGGAAACCCATATCAAAGTTCAAGAGGTGGGAATGTCTATGGGGTTTATTGGGACAAGTTATAACTCAGTCGACATAGGGATGCCCTGGCCAGCAATAATGAATCATTAATAATAACAGCTGGTATTATTTACTGAGTACCTGCTGTGTGTCACGCAACTCTTTTAAAGGCTTTAGGGAACTTCACCCCATGACCATCCCCGGAAAATAAATATCACCGTTATCCCGAGTTAACACGAAGTATGGAGCCTTTAAGCAACATGGCCAAGGACACAGACACCTACGAAATCTCCTCTTCATGGAGGATGGACTCCCGCACCTGCTGGAAGGGTTGGGGCTTCTCATGCTCTGCTGACTCAGGTACCAAGTGGGGACCCAGCCTGCCCAATGCATGGTTGAGGTATTGAAGCCACCTAGGGTTGGAGTTGGCTTGTAAGTGCACATAGCCTTCCAGAAGAAGGAAGGTGACTCCTGTTTGCTGTGAGAATGAGGCCACCCTCTTCTACCCGAGGGTGGGTCTCTGTTTCTCTCTGAACCTCAGTGCTTATGTGCACCTGCTGTTTCATATGGTCTCCCGCTGTTGGCCCAGTCGGTGTTGGGATCCAGCAGGAGTGACTCCTGGGCCAGCGAGTAGTGAGTGGGGACTGCGGGGACTCGCAGACTCTATGTCCCACTCGAAGGACATGGCTGGGACTCACGTCCAGCCCATGGCTGCCCCCAGGACAGCTGGGCCAGTTTCGCTAGTTCTAAGCTGCTCACTGAGGTTCTGTGGAAATCTAAGCAATGCAACACCCCACAGAAAATCATGGCTTCCCACTGCTGTGAGTCTCACCCGGAGGCCTGGAAATACATCCCTGCGAGAGGTTCACGTGCCTGCTGCGGAGAATGGCCTCATCAGGTTAGGAACCACTGACGTGGCTAATGAATTGAGATTTGTTGAAATAACATGTAAACCGTGGGAAAGAAGACCAGCTTAGCATTAGTGGCAATGAAGAAAAGTTTAGAAAAAGCAAGTTTTCTGGAAGGACATAAAGGACTCAAATACTTGTAAATTCTTCCTCGTCCCCTCCGCTCATCTGTCCCCTGCTAACCCTGAATTGACATCACCTACCTCGCCCACCCACTCCCTTCGCTCAGCTCCAGCTCCCAACGCTGCACTGTTTCTCCTTCAATTTCTGATTAGCCTGGTTCTTCCTTCATAAACTGCACGCCACTGACCAGACCTTGGTTCACCCAGCATTGGCTGGAAGTCTGAGGTCAGACGCTCTCCTGTCCACTGGGCTGATGCTGTACGTAGGCGATTTTCTGGAAGGACAGTAAGTAGGGTTGGCCAAGACCGGCCTTTCCAGGACAAGCTGGAAATCAATGTGGGTGAGAATCACCACGAACATTTTCAAAGCGGACAGTCATGCTAGGAGTAGGAGTGGATGTGTATAAAATGCATGTTTTCAGATGCTCAGATATGAAACTAGAACGTATTAAAGTAACAGGGAACCGAGGCGGGGCTAGAGAGACATCAGTGGAACATAAGAGAAAATTTAAAAGTGAACAAAAGATCGATGAGATGATATGATAAAAGAGGCATTTCAAGTCAGCAGGGAGAAGATACATCCCATACGTTACAACTGGTTACACATTAAGAAAAAAAAAAAATGAAGGTCTTTCCTCAGAGGCTCCTGCTAAGATGAATTCCAAGGAAGTACGGATTTCAGCGCAGGCAGAAAGTGAAACTGTAAGATGTTGAAGAAAATACTGGGAAGGACTTTCTAAATATAACAGCAGAGACACAGACTGTAAAGGAAAATGGAAAAATTGGCACTTTAAATACACACACACACACTTGCCGTATTATATGTTGAAAAAAGAACAACAAAATTAAAAGGCAAATGAAGAACTGGGAAAATATTTACTGCCTGTATCTTAGGTGAATGATTCATATGCTTAATCATTATATAGGAAATGCGCTGCAAATCATTTAGAAAGAAGCTTGAATTTAAATACAGACAAAGGGTATGGGCAGAGAATGAATGGTAACAGTGAGCATGTATTAAATGTTTATTTCCACTGGGACTACTAGGCAGTTTCCATACATTCATTCACTGAACTCTCATCAACTTAGGAATTAGATATTATTATCCCACTTTCAGACAAAAGGCGAGTGAACACTTAAAAGGGTTAAAGAACTGGCCCCAGCATCAAAAATCTAATGAATTCCAGAGTCTGGGCGTTAGGTTTGAAGGTGGCTGTTAATTAACCCCTAATATTGACATGGACTCCAGTGCCCCTCTTAATGCAGGAAATCCTTTTTTTTTTTCCCCAAATCTTTTAATGCAGGAAATCCTATTCAAAATTCTCCCCAAGTTTACACAACCGAAGCAAGGCCTTCCAATCCATTACTTATTTGCAAAGGGGCGGAGCCTGGAAGAAGGCGTGGCGTATCCAACTCAACCTGGCTCCAACCTTTGCACAGCGTTATCAGCTCGATTGACTTATCAGCTTGATTGACTTCCTTCTCCAGGAACATTATCAGAGATTTATTTATTTATTTTTTAAGATTTAATTTATTTGACAGATCACAAGTAGGCAGAGAGGCAGGCAGAAGAGAGACAGGGAATCAGGCTCCCTGCTGAGCAGACAGCCCGATGGGGGACAGAATCCCAGCACCCTGGGATCATGACCTGAGCCAAAGGCAGAGGCTTTAACCCACTGAGCCACCCAGGCGCCCTCCATATCAGAGATCTTCACCAAATTACAGTTTCAATGGCGGGGCCCACGTGTGTAATTACAGCTTCTCACATGACCCGCTTCTCGCTTCCCAAACCTCGGTCCAGGCTTCCCTGCTTCTTTGTCTCTTGGGAAGCTTTGTTATTTTGTTTACCCTTTGGGGTATGCCCCGGGCCATCCATTGTGCACGTGGTGGTACCTGCTGTGACATTTTTTTTTTCCCTTTGTGGAGAAACCCTGAAATATTCTACTTTCCATCAGAACTATGCAAAGATCTGTGCAGAGAAGTCCTGCTCCCTATTCATTTTGTTTCCTTCTGCCTCCGTCCATAAACACTTCTATTAGCTTCTCTTACAGTGTATCCATCCAGAGTTCCTCCACGTGGGTATGGGTACTGTAGAATATAGTTACTTTCTAACCCCGAGCCACCTTCTCACACAAAAGGGAACATGCACTATAGACACTTCTGCACCTTGGTGGTGGTGGTGGTTGTTTTTTTCAGTTTGACTTAAAAATATGCCCTTAAGATTTCTCCATATTAGTGCAGAAGACTTGTTCGTCCGTATACCTACCTGAGCAGTATGCCACCGCGTAGCTATACTATGATTTATTTAAGCAGCTTCCTTCCTAGGACACTTGGTTTATTTAACATATTTTGGCTGTTATAAATAGCGCTGCAGTAAGCAACCTGTATGTGTATTTTATTTCCTGTGTATGCAGGTTGATCTCCAGGATAAATTCCCAGAGTGGGACAAGTGGGTCACCGGGGAAGAAACATTTGTACTTTTCACAGATAGTGCCAAATAGCGATTGGCCGGCCCACCAGGGAGATGTGTATCTGTGTCTCCCCAGCTTCTCAACAGAGACAACTGGGGGGCATGTTGTAAAATTTTATTTTAGGAGTTGGATCTTTCACTTTAAGGTGTATTAGAAAAAAACATAATTTGCACATTGATCCCATGAGTTCCCACTCTGACAGGGTTTCATTTTAAAATAGTTTTATTTATGTAAAGGACACGCGAGTTGAAGAAAAATGGCACGTACACATTATAGGTAGTATGTGGGCATGCAGAATTATGACAGCTCAAGACCGAAGTTTGGGAGGTGTCACTCCGATGATTTGTTCTCATGGGAGTAATGAAATAAAGAGCTTGTACTTCTTGTTGGGGGTGGGGGGGTTGTGCTGGGAGCCAATCCATGAAGCCAGGCCATGAAAGGCACAAGGCACCAGAGACTCAGAGAGGTTAAGGCAGTTGCCTGAGGTCACACAGTCAACCCCAGAGCCCCTGTTTCTAACTTCCCTGTGTTCTGATGGTGTTTCCAACTGGGATCTTCCATTTCACCTGGCCCTTCTGCCTCCTGGGAAATGTGCCTTCAGGGGCTTTTGTGGCCTGTAAATTCCAGGGATGACACAGTCCACATTTCCAGGTTGCTTTTATTCCTCCTCTGACTGATGTCGGTGTGCGTTTTTTCGGCCTCCGTGCTTCAATCCAGCTTCCCGATTTCCTGCAGCTTTGCCTCAGCGCAGCCAAATTTCAGCCCACCTGTGAACAAAGCCACACAGCCCATTCAGACCGAGAAAGGCTATTTTAGGCTGTGACTTAGATGTTTAAAGATATTTTTTTCTTGCTTTTGGTTTCTGATCTGTGCTTCCTTCCTCCTTAGCTGCTTGCGCCTGGAGTCAGGTGACAAGGCAGTGATGCTGAGCAGGGAGCTGCCCATCCTTTGGGCTTGGAGGTTGGGTATTTGTGGTGAAGATTCTGGCTTGGGGGTGGTGGTAGGGATCCCCCAGCAGCCCGTTCCTAGATGGTGCTGTGCTTGTGTGAGATGAAGGTTGCCATTGTCTGTAGACCCCCACTCCCCCGTCAGGTGGGAGACCCTGTGGCGAGGCTGACGAGCAGGCAGGCAGCCACGTGACCTGCAGGGGTCCCCACTCAGCTCCCTGGCAGACTTGGATTTCAATCCTGGCTCTCCCATTTTCTTGCTTTGAGACCTTGAGTACATTACCTCTCAAGCCTCAGTTGGCTCATCTGAAATACCAGGGTACTAATAACTCTCCCCCGCCCCCCTTGGCCATGGCAGAGAGTCAATGATGTGATACAGGACACTTAACGCAATACTTGGGGGACAGTCCATGTTCGATGGTGGCAGTCGCAGTCCGATAGTTCATTATTATTTTGTTCTTGTGATTGAGCAATCTGTGGGAGCAGGATCCGAAGTGGAAGGAAACTTAGAAATCCAGGCTCACCCAGCAGAAGGCATGATGGAACCTCGACCGTGAGACCTACTGGGGAGAGGAATCATGCCAGGATCTTGTGGAAGCGTGATTCCCAGGGTGGAGGAGATGACCCCGGGACTCTGGAAATCAAGGGCTGATCCTGGGGTGGGGACACTGTAGCTTCAGACCTCTTTCTGAATGCATTTGACCCTGAGCCAAATGAACTCATTCAGGAGGTTAGGGGCTGTGTTCATGTGTGAGTTCTCAGCTGGTGGACCAGAGGGAGAGAGGGTGGGGGGTCTGAGCGGGGTCATAAACCCACATTCCTACAGGGACCCGGTGGGGAGGGGAAAAGGAAGCGTGGTGTGAGACAGTAGGGAGTGGCAGGGACTGCAGAAGACAGGTCTTGTCCCTCTCTGCAGGGGGTGACCACTGCTCAGCCCACAGGGACGTATGTCCAGTGTTGCTGTAACTTGTGATTTTTTCAAAGGAGCCAGAAATACAAATTTTTATCTGACATTCTGTGATTTTTTTTTTTTTTAAACATAGTGAATTAACTTAAACTTTTAAGAAGCACCATATGGAGCAAATACAGCATGTTTGCAAAGTTGACAATGGCCCCTGGCCTCCAGATTGCAACCTCTTGAGCATCAAGGAGGACCTAGGCCAGGGATGGGGCTGGGCGATAGACAGACTAGAGGAGACCCAGTCTGTGTGGCCTGGGATGCGGGGGACGGTTCCGACTCAGAAGCTTCGTGGCTCCCCAGGCTCATCCCAGAGCTGGTCAGTGGCCACAGCCTCCAAGGCTGGGAAGGGGATGTCTTTTGGTTAAAGGCCAGGCTGATATTTAACCTGGATGTACCAACACTGCCGTATCAGTTCTGGTAATACTGAAATACTGGAAATATTGAAAGGCTGATTGATAAATAGCCCCAGGCTTTCTGAACCTCCTCTTTCCACCATTTACCCACTTCTTACCTTGCCAGCTCCTTCCTCCTCCTCCCCTGTTCCACTCCCCCTGCCCCCTGCCATGATCTGGCAACCAGAGAGTTAACTCCCAGCAGAGCGAAACCTGCTGTTCCTTCTGACTGGTCAGTGAGCTGTACCTGAGCCCAAGTGATTAGAAATATCTTGTCTCCCCTCCACCGTTGCAGGTACTGATGCCCACTTGGAAGGGCATCAGCACCAAGGACACAGGGGACACAAAGGGCACAGGAAGAGTCAATGGATGCCAAGCCCCGGTGGGACTGGAACCAGGAGCTCCGTCCCTCGGGGCATGTGGCCTGTTGTCTTTGTTCCTCTGTGTTCCTTGGAGCCCACTGTAAAAAAGGGCCACACCAGCCCTGGAGCTGCCCGTGTTCCCGACTGCTGGTGTCACATTCACTAAACATGTGAGTCATTTGACCCAAGCGCCTACCTCTCCAGCAGTCATCTGTGTCCGGGAGAGCGGGCCGCCTCGAAGCACAAACCCACCCATCTCATAGGCGGCTCTGGGCACGAGCAGGCGCCCTTTAAGATTCTCCTTGAGGATCCTGGAGTCATGGGGCCCCCTGCTGTGGGACTGTGGCTTTATCCCAAGTTCTCCCAGGTAGCACAGAGGATGACCTGATTGGTCTGGGGGGTCTGAGGGATGGGTGTGTGTGTGTTGGGGTAGGGGTGCTGGTACAACTTGAACCTTCCTGAAAGCCTGGGCAGGGGTGGGGGGCGGGCAAGGTTGGAAGGATCTGCAACAGCTTCTAAATAAACCAGCAGCAAACTTTCCCCTGCAACGTGCTCAGTTGGCCTTCCTTTCTCCTGTCTGGCTCTAATCCGCCTTGCACAGGGCTCTCCAAGTCATTTTCTCGAACAGCACATGCATGGCTCAGGGGCTTTCAGTGGTTAGCAGCAATGACAACAGCCCCCAGCTGCCACCGCAATTCCAACCTCTCCATGCGTGCCAGCCACTGTGCGAACTGCTGGGCTTGCTGAGGCTGGGGAGCTGAGGGCAAGTTCCTGCGCCCCTCGGTCCTCATCTGTGAGATGGGTGTAGTAAAGTACATACTTCCTAGGGATGTTATAAGGATGAAATGAGTTAATGCCTGCCTGGTAAATCCCTGAAAGATAGTTCCTGTGTGAGTAAATGCTTAATAAATACTAACTCTCGCTCATTTATTGAGCACCTTCTATATGCCAAGTACAGTATATGCCCAGAGCAAAATTCCCTTATGTTGCTTGTAACTGAGCGTCAGAGAGATGAAATTAACACATGTAATCACAACCCAGTGGTTTAAATGCGACCATGGAGAAGATCTAGGAGGGCAGGATATTGGTGGGGTTTCTTGATTTGTTTCTCTCTGCCATTAGAATGTGAATTCGGTGAGAGCAAGCCTTCTGGCTCTCCGCGCACACTCGAATCCCCCGTACCTAGAAAGACCCTGGCTCTCAGTAAACATTTGCTGGGTGAATGAGTGCAGGAAGGAAGGAAGTGCCACTGCAGCTGGGCTGGAACAGAAGCACGCTGATGAAGTTGGAGAGGGAGGAGAGAAGGGAGAGAAGCTTGGTGTGCCCCAGATTCAGAGCTGGGCAGAGCCGGCTGGGAATCCCAGCTTAGCAGTGGGCCAGCTGGGTGACCTGGGGGAAAATTTCTGTCTCCCTAGTCTGGGCCCATTTCACTGTCACTAAGATGGGAACGAATAACACCTTCCAAATGAAAGATCATGAGGACCGGAGAAAGTGCCCGAGAGACACCCAGCATACACCGGGCAGCTCTCAGGAAATGTTTCATTTACCTTCCCTTTCTTTTTTTTTTTTTTTTTTTTTTAAGATTATTTATTTATTTATTTGACAGAGATCACAAGTAGGCAAAGAGGCAGGCAGAGAGAGAGAGGAAGGGAAGCAGCCTCCCTGACAAGCAGAGAGCCCAATGTGGGGCTCAATCTCAGGACCCTGAGATCATGACCTGAGCCGAAGGCAGCAGCTTTAACCCACTGAGCCACCCAGGCACCCCTTACCTTCCCATTCTTTGTGCCACCCGGCATCTCCTCTTGTTGAAGAGACAGGATGGGGCAGAGAAGGTTCTTGGTAATATCTAGTCAGAAATGCTCAGATCCTTCTCCCAGAGATATTCCAAGGAGATGTGTCTGGGGAAGAAAGGAAACCCAGCAAAGAGGCCATTTATTATTAGTCGGGATTTTGTCCCAAATCTCCAGGTCGAGCTCATGAGTCCCTCGGAGACTCCCTTTTCCTATACTAGGTACGCCTAAGGAAATGTAAACCATAATCAAAACAAATTCTTGGCTATACTCCAAGGTCCACTTATCAGAAAACTAGAAGAGAGCACAAAAGCCGAGGAGAGAAAGAGAAGTTGCCACAGGGTTTGGGGCTGAGGTGACCCAGGCCACTCATCCCAACACATTCAGGGCTGGGCCGTGGGATCTGAAGCTAGCAGCTTCCTGGGAGCGAGAGAGCTACAGGTGCGCCTTTAAGCACGTGTTCAAGCCCCACCCATTGAGGCGGGGCCAGTCAGTGCCTTGGAATCTGACCAACCAGATCTGGTCTCCTACCTCGCAGGGAGCGGGGAGTGAGAGCAGCCCTGAACTCCCCCTACAGGCCAACACCGGTCATAAACAGGTATTTCCTTGGAGGAGGGTTGGAGGCACTCCTCAGCTCTAAGGTGAGCGCCCCCAGAGCCTTCAAGGATGGAAGATTTTTTTTAGCCAGGCTTACACTGAGTTATTGTTTTCATGCAGGGGAAATTCACCTTTTCTTTTTCTTTTTTTTTTTTTTACATACAGTAAAATTCAGTACAGTTTATATATAGAACATTTCAGGAAAAGACACTCAACACTTTAATAGCACATAACGTTATATCTACTTATTGTGTGTATTTATTTTCACTTGTTTATTTTCTGTTACTAGAACATCATGTTCAAGTAAACACACGATGAGCTGAATGAAGGAGGGAAGAGAGGGGTAGCACATAGCACAGACCGTTGTGTCAGAACGTGGGAATCCACGTTCTGGGTGGGAATCCCAGGTCCGTGCTCTCCAGGCTCTGCTGCACATTGTTGCACAGAGAAAGCAACTTTCAGGCTGGCTTTGGGACAGTTGTGGATACTCACCACTATACTAACCCAAGGACAAGCCCTTGGGCTGGCTTTGGGAAGTAGAAGAAGGAGCTCTGTAGTTAGGCCAGTGATGGAAGAGCACCTCTTGAGCAAGAAAGATAACATTCAGAGCCAGAGGGGCATGTTTGCGGGGGGCATGAATGAGTCCTGTGTCCTGAGAACAGTGAGTCTGGGGAGACATAGCTGAGGTTATAAGGGAGGTGTAATAATAATGCAAGAGCTTATACCACTTATGGGCTGCCAGGTGGTTCTATGATCCCTACACAGATGAATCCATTTATTCCCAGTGAGCTAATAAGCTTGTAGCATTGCCATTACCTTTATTTTTATTTTATTTTATTATCATTTTTAAAGATTTTATTTATTTGTTTGAAAGAGAGAGCATGAAAGAGAATGGGAGCACAAGCAGCGAGGAGGGGTAGAGAGAGAAGCAGACTCCCCACCAAGCAAGGAGCCTGACATGGGGCTCGATCTGAGGACCCTGGGTTCATGACCTGAGCTGAAGGCAGATGCTGAACCACTGAGCCACCCAGCACATCCATTACCTCCATTTTATAGACAAGGACACTGAAGCACAAAGAGATTAAATAACTTGCCCGAAGTCATACAGCTGAGAAGAACCCAGATTATGCTCCAAAGTCTGTATCTTGAAGCTCTGTACTATACTGCCAGGTTATGAAGGGCATGTTTGTTAGGGAACCAGATAAGCTGCTATAACAAATAGCCCCCAGATATAGGGACTGAGGCAATCAGAAAGTAGGTTTTCTCTCAGGTGTCTGCCCAAAGGGATGAAGTCCGAGACTAGTAGTGTAGTTCTGTCCTTTCAGCACAGGTCTCCAGGTTTGGGTCCAAGGCGTTTGGGGCCAGAGAGGCTTTTAAAGGCAAGAACCCTGAAGCACACCCATCCCATTGGTCAGAGCTTCATCACATGGCCACATCAAACTGCAAGGGAGGCTGGGAAATGTAGTCCCTAACTGGGTGGCCACACTGTTCGCTTAAACTCAAGGGTTCTATTATTAAAGGAAAGAATGGGTTTTGTTGGAAAAACCAGGAAGCTCTGCCACAACCTGCAGACTATTCATTGGACTTTGAACTCCGGTGTGTAGGGGATGAGGTACTAGAAAATGGCCTTTAAGCAGGGAGGTTTTATGCTCAGACTCAGGTTTTAGTTCACTCCAGAACCCTCCAGAGGCATGCTCAGAGGATAAGGGGGAAAACATAGGAACAAGGGGACCTGTTTAGCTGCTGTCTCTGGAGCTGCAGGCAGGAGTCAGGAGGTTGGGCTCTCATGTGGAGGACGCGTGGCACAGGGAACTGGCTGGGGTTGCCGTGGGAGCCAGCTGCTGTCAGAGTGATTCGCTCATTCAAGCACTATATCCCAAATGCATATCTGGTGCCGTGCCCCCCAGTGATGGTCCCAACAGGGGTGAGGAGTGCCGGGGCGGCTGAGTTCTGGCTGAGTTCTCCAGGGATACTCCAAGCAGAGTGTTACTTGGATACTCCAGCCTTTGACTGGCCAGCCATGCTGACACTGGCCTCTTTTGTTTGTTTCTCTTGGCCTTAGGACCCCCGGAGCAAACACAAGTTTAAGATCCACACGTACTCCAGCCCCACGTTTTGTGACCACTGTGGGTCACTGCTGTACGGACTCATCCACCAGGGGATGAAATGTGACAGTAAGTACATTTGCTCAGCGGCGGCCTCTGGTGACCCGGCTGCTTCCTCGTGGTTTGGGGGGTCCGGGTCCACAGCACGTTCTCCCAAGCTCCGGCCGGGCTGGTGTGCGGGTTGTCTGTTGCTGAGGAATGAGCACCCCCGCCCCCACCACCATTAAAGGGGGCGATGCTGGCTTCAGAGCCATTCGGGTAGGCTGGGGGCGGACTCAGGCTGAACCCTGAGGCTTCAGGGAGGACGGACAAAGTCCCACCTCCTCTGTCCGTCCGGGCCTGGGGGTGGGTTGGGGTGGGAAGGGGTGGGAAGAGCCTTTCGAAGGACACCGGGCCGGAGGGGCCCAGCCTGAGCCGTGCCCCTCCCTGCCCTCGCAGCCTGCATGATGAACGTGCACAAACGCTGCGTGATGAACGTCCCCAGCCTGTGCGGCACAGACCACACGGAGCGCCGCGGCCGCATCTACATCCAGGCCCACATCGAGAGGGAAGTCCTCATCGTCGTCGGTAGGTGGCGCTGGAGACGCGGCGCCGACTCCGCGGGTCCGATCTGTGCGTTGGGGGAGGGGAAACTGCTGGAGGGATGGGCAGGGCGGGGCTGGGGGGTGGGGAGGGGACTGCGTGACCCCGCCTCCCAACCCCCCACCCCCCGCCCCATCACAGCCTCTCCTGGCTGCAGGCACCTGCGCGGGCTGGAGCTCAGAAAGGCCGTACTCCACCTCTGCCTCTCCCTTTCCTACTCTTGCTCGGGGTGTGGAGTGTGCAGTTCTATTTCTTTTGTTAAGAAAACCTAGAAGGAATGCTTGGGGCTTCCGCGGACTTTCCCAGTGGGGAGAATAGCCTTGGTGACAAACACCAAATTCCAGATTGTGACCACTTGGGCAGGAGGTGGGGGGGGGGGGCGGTGCCTTGTGCATCCCTGGGGGCTTACTGTTTATTTGAAATAATTTTTTTTCTTAAACCTGACAGTGGCTACGTGGGTCCCTGTTCTATGATTCCCTATACTTTTTGCACTCCTGAAGTGTCTTCTTAATAATAAGAAAGACGGATAATACAGCCAGTGGGAGGGATGCAGGGGGTCTAGGGGAAGACAAGAGCAGGGCATGTGTGGCTCTTGGAATGGAGCATTCTAGAACTACTTGGCTCTGGCATGTGAAGCCCCAGCAAAATAGAAACCTGGCTTTGCTGGATTGGTAAATACTCAGCCATAAAGCTACCGTAAACCCCACACTGAACCAGACAAGAACGGGACTAAAACTTCGGAGGAATTCTCTGCTCAAATGCTTGTGACACCAACTATAGACTTCATAACGAGTCCGTCTAAGCAAGGTTTTATGACTTGGTAACTCAGGAAACTGATCACAAAAGGGATTGATTTTGCAAAACTTGGTCTACTTTTGAGGCCCCGGATTGGTTCGGCATCTCTGATGTGTTCAGCCCTGTGCAGGGAGGGGCTTCACGTACACCGCATGAAACTCCCAACATATCCCTGTAAAATACAACCCTTGTTTTACATTGGGGTTCGTGATACCCAGTGGGCTCTTGGGAAATGTGCATTCCGTTAAATTGCTTTTTCCTCCAAAAGAAAGGCAAGGGGCTGACTTCTTCCCATGGGGATGTTTGGGGATCCCCCAGGGAGAAGCAGGCAGTCACTGGTTCTGGAGAGAGGAGGGTTTTCCTAGGGCTTTCTTAGCTTCCTGGTGCCGGGATGGGACAAAAATGAGACCCTGCTGCCCTCTAGTGT
Organism: Mustela erminea; assembly: GCF_009829155.1. Classification (NCBI taxonomy): domain Eukaryota; kingdom Metazoa; phylum Chordata; class Mammalia; order Carnivora; family Mustelidae; genus Mustela; species Mustela erminea. The sequence goes on from NC_045633.1 coordinate 6,052,637, forward strand.
CCTTCTCTAGGAACTGTACTGGCTCGGGTCTGTCGCAGGTGGCCGCAGACATTGAATAGAACTCACCCATCCTATACAGGACCTTACTTAGTATAATGCCATTGAAGTCTATCCATTGTTCCAATCAATCAATCAATCAATCAATATCATGTGATATGATAGAGGTGTTGGCTGACGCTGTGCAGGAATCAAATCACAACATAAATGTGCCCAATCAACACATCGTATGTGAACACGCACAGTCCTATTGCCAATTACAGCTCCGTCGAAAAGCCCTCTCTTTCATCCTCACGACGACCTTGTGAAGTGTGTGTTATGCTCGATTTATGAATGGAAATACTAAGGCCCAGGGAGGTTAGGTTTCTAAGAACTCACACCGGTAGTAACAAAACAATAACAAAGCCGTAGCTAACACCAGAGTTCTTTGAAAATGTGCCCATCACTGTGCAAAGCACTTACGAGCCGTATCTTGGTTAAATTTTTTGAGCAACTTAGCAGGGTGCTAGGCTGTAGCATTATCTTTCTACTTATCAGGAAATAGGCTTGGAAAGCCACACACTTCATCACCTGGGTCTGTTAGACTCCCTAGTATGATATACTAGGTTACTTTTTAGCTTGGTCTCCGCCGCTCCCCCCCCCCCACCTTATTTATTTCCTTTGTGGTTTAGCTAGGTTACCTCTTACGGGCATTTCTTGGGGAGTCTTTTTTTCTGATGTGGTACAACACAGCCTCTCTCTTCAAATTCAAGGTCAGAGTCTTCCCCTTTACGCACAGATCTGCTTGGGCATATCTTGATCTCAAGCAGATGATTCTCTGGCAATCCGCTATGTGCCTATGAACCGGGGGCGTATAATCTCCCAGGCTGCGGTACCGAAATGCCACAAACTGGGCAGCTTGAAACAGCAGGAATTTATTCTATAACTCTTCCGGAGGCTAGGAGTCGGGCATGAAAGTGTTGGCTGAGTTGGTTTGCTCTGGAATGCTCTGAGCGGTTTCTTCTGGCAGTTTCCATCAATCTTTGGTGTTCCTTGGCTTGTGGAGCCTGGTCTCTGCCTGGATCATCACATGGCATTCTTCCCTGTGTGTCTCTGTGTCCAAGTTTCGTCTTATAAGGACACCAGTCATTGGATTAGAGCTTCTCTAATCTAGTATGACCTCATCTTAACTTAGTCGCATTCGGAAAGCTCTCATTTCCAAATAAGGTCACACTCCCAGGTACTGGGGTTGGGACATGGCTGTATCTTCTTTGGGGGGGGGACACAGTACAGCCCATAACAAGGAGGTGGGTTGGGGCTCCCTTGGCATTAGGGGCAGAATATGTGCACGTCAGAGTTCTGAGAGTGTTGATGAATTTCCTACCAAGGTTTTCATAGTTGTGGTTTTCCAAGCACTTTGATCCTGGGCCATTCAGTGGAGAGGCAGTGTTGCTGCTGTCCTATGGAGGAGGACAAGATTCAGCGAGGCTGGATAACCTGCCTGGTGTCACATGCGGCACGGGGGGTGAGCACCGGGGTCTCACGAAGGCAGGTCACTGTGGCCCGCCGTGGCCCCTTCTCCGTGCCCGGTGCAGTCAGTGCTGGGAGTGCGCTTGTTGACTGCCTGACAATTCAGGAACCTGGGGCTCTGACTGCAGTTCTCTAAAAATAAAGCCGAGATGGAGATTTTCATTCAGGTGATTTATTGGGGCTGCTCGTGGGGGAAGAGGAGTCGGGGCAGAGCAAAGAAAGCTAAGCGAGAGCACAGTCTTCCTAAAGACAAGCTTCAGCCTGGTCCTTCCTCCTGCAGGGATTGGCCTAGCAGGGTCGGTCAGTGCTGGGGACAGCGCTGGGTCTCTCCCTCCCCACCACCCCAAGCATTCGTGCTTGCAGCTCTAACCCAGTGGGATGGTGTTTGGAGATGGGGCGTTCCTGAGGTCATTAGGGGTTGCTGAAGTCCTGCGGGTGAGCTTCTCTGGTGAGATGAGTGGCTTTATAAGAAGGGGAAGAGAAATCGATTTCCCTCTCTGCACCATATGGGGGCACAGTAGGAAGACGGCTGTTTAGAAGCCAGGAAGAGGGTTCTCGCTGGGAACCCGATATGGGACTTCCCAGCTTCCAGAACTCTGAGACATAAATGCCTGTTGTTGAAGTCACCTAGTCTCTGGTGTTTTGTCAGCAGCCTGAGCTGAGCGGACAGTCGGTCTTGGCTGTAGGCTGCTGGGGTGGGAGGTGGGAAGGTGGGGTTACCTCCCAGGCTAGGTGGCTTCCATGTGGACCAGGGCGACTGTCTGGACACAGGGGCAGCCGTGAGCCCTTGACAGCCAACATTCACAGCAGCTGGGGGGTGGGGGCATGGGGCCAGTGTGGCGCGCCTGGATGCCCTTCCAGTCTCCCAAGCATCCTTCTGGTGTCGTGGTTGGGACTCCAGGCCCTCCTGCTTGATCCCAGACAGATGGACCAGAGAGGAGAGAGCCCCCCCGGCAACGCTAGGTCAGATCACCTGACTCCCTCCAGACCGTAGATGCACGCTCGGTGTTCCGACTTTCCACTCCCCAGCCCAGGACGCTGTGCCATTTGCTCTGACTGTTCTCTTGCTCTTGGAAGAAGATCCCATCATCTCCAGAAGCAAGTTACAGCTGCTTCTGGAAGATCCGAAGGTTTCCTCATCTCTCTTGGCTCCTGAAATCCAGGCTTTGTATCTACTGCCAGGGATCTCGCAAGTCAAGATGGGAATGGAAATCCAGTCAGCTCCCCCTCTTTTGAAAACCCATCAGTGGTTTCTCATTGCCCTCAGAACAGATAAAGCTAATGTGGCAACCTCATTCTTGCTTCTCTGTCTCTCCCTCCAGATTTTCTTTTCACCCTTCGTCCTGTCCGGGCTGCCCCCCACCATTGGGCTGCTGCACGTTTCTGTTCCTTTCCGGTGCAGTGTTTACCTTTGCCCTCTTGTCTTCCTCCGATGGGTCATTCTTCTTCTTGCTGGCTTCAGCTTGCCTTTACCATCAGAGAAGCTTCCCCAAGCTTCCCACCCTTCTAGACGCTCATGGTATCTGAACTTGAGCTTGTGTCAGTGGCCGTCCTAAGCTGGGTGGATTATGTCCCTCTCTCCCACTGGACTCGAAGCTCCTTGACAGCGAGACAGCGTCTGCTTTGGCTCACACTCTGCCCAGCACCTCGTGTGACGGATGTCCCTAAATATGTGTGGCGTCAGTGGATGTATGTTTGAATGATAACACACTAGAGGGTCCTGATGGATACCGGGACTTCCCAGATGACCCCCTAATCAGCGCTTCCTGAAGTGAGGAGTTGGAGTTCAGCAGATAACCCCTTTCACACGCTTATTCTTGTAGGGGAGGAGACCTTACAAAAACTCTTAAGGACCAAGTCCCAGATAAACAGCAAATATTACGGAGACTGGGACCCACTCTTTGGAGGCATGACCACAGCAGTTCCCTGGGTGATGCAGAAAAGACCCAGAGCAGCAGGACTTGTAGAGTCATAGGAAACCACACGGACCTCGTGGTGCCGAGCGGTATCGTGGGAGCAGGCCGTGTAAGGTCGGAAGCCCACAGGAAAGCTGTACAGTGCTCCTAGAGTTCATAAAGCCCATGCCCCTACACATATGAACCCCCTTTCAATTCAGTATCTCTCAGTTGACGTAACAACTGGTATCCCATTATTTACATTCCCACCTACGTTACGGCCATCTGCAAAGCCTTAACCATGTCTGTATTTGTATCCATAATTGTATCTCACGAAAATTGGGGCTGTTTGGAAAGAAAAGCAGAGAGAACAGTTCGTTCGTTTGTTTAAATCTTGCTCTTCCGTACTCCTGTCCAGTGTTCTCACCATCGTATTGTGCTCTACAGAACCCTTCTTAGACAGAAGCATCTCCCAGAAGACTTAGGTCCTCCCAATATTGTGGTATTTTAATCCTTCCCAAGATCTGCCATTCTTACATCAAAAGAAGAAGTGCACCAAATCGGCATCAGTTCTCGACAGGCTGTTGAGAAAAGTTGAGGTCACATCTGCCTGTACCCCAGCTTCTAAAGAGGTTCCGAAAGCACTCTTTGGAGAAAGGAAATGGATGCTGAAGGGTCACAGAAGACTGTCTTGTCATTTAAAGGACTGTTTCCGGGTAGAGAAGGTTTTGCCGTCATGGCGACCCAAACAATGGGAAAAGAGTATTAAGGAGACCTCTGGGGGCCCTTCACCTTGATATTCCTCTTGGGTAACTGTCGTCTAAAACCAATATGGCAGGACTTGACCAGAAGAGCAGAGAGTGTGTGCTGTGCACAGAGGGGTGAGGTGGGACGTGTGGGGTTGGGTTGGAGGGATTAGGTGTTTCCAGGGTGATGAGGAAGATAGCATGTTATAGGGCAGAAAGGTGAGAAGGGCTCAGTAGGCATAGGTGTTTGTTCATTCATTCATTCATTCATTCATTCATGGAGGGCCTCAGTACCAGTTCGGGTCCAATGACCAATGAGATCTAGTCTCCATCCTCAGGGAGCTCATAGCCTGGTGGGGGAGATAGGCCTAGATCGCTGTGTTGCCAAGTGACAAGAAGTGGCCGGGGCGGGGTGTGTAGGAGACCGCTGTTAAGTGTGGCTTCCTTTCCCTGCATCCGGGGTCCAGACTCCTCTAGAATCCATTCACTCCCTCTCCCAGTCATTCACTTGTTCGTTCAACAGCATTTGAGTTTCTCCTTTTTGCCGAGCATATTCTAGAGCCTTGAGTCACAGCAAGAGAGGAGACGGGTCTCTTTGCCTGGATGAACATCACAACCTTGCCAGCGTTCGGGGACCCTTGAGATCGTTCCGCACCTTTCTTCCTTCTGCTAGCCACAAGGAATCTCATTCTTGTCGGGCTGAAGTCCACTCCCCGTCAAACCTTTTTCAAGACACTCTGTGCTCACAGACCTCCTTTGTGAAGGTGATCTTCTCTTTGAAACCTCTGAGGTTTGGGAATTCGGGACATAGGACAAGAATGACCTGAAGGCTATTTCTGCTTTTTCACAGCTACATACTTCCACTGAGATGGCCGTCTGCTTGGAAGGGAAAGAGAAGGGGGGAGGAAAAGAAAAACGTAAGGAAAGAAAATACAGATAGAATAAAGTCTTGAAATATGATCCCGCCATACTTAAATGGCAAGGGTAGAACATGATCATAAATTAGACCACTTGGGCCCACTAGGGGGCAGTGTCTGCCTTCAAAGTCATTCCTCCCCGAAGGCTCTTTTCCAAAGATGCCCAAGTTGTATCTCACGAAAATTGGGGCTGTTTGGAAAGAAAAGCAGAGAGAACAGTTCGTTCGTTTGAGACCACAGCGTCATCATGGTCCATATGGAAGGCATCACAGAGAAGAGCTCAGCCCCTCTTCCGTACCCCCATGAAACAGCCGAGTCACTGAGGTCCAAGAAAGGAGGTCATTCTCAAAGCCGTACATCATGGCACAGGGACAGGACCCGGCTCGTGTAGATTACCCCCTCCCCACATCACCAGTTAGTACTTTGCCCCCAAATGTCCTGTTTTGAGAAATGTCCGACATACAACAAAGCTGAAGGGATTTTACAGTGAACACTCAAACCTGCCATTAACATTCTACTACGCTTGCTTCCTCAGTAACCGGCCCCCCGACTCTCCATCCATTAGCCCATCTTATTTTTTGACATATTTCAAAGCAAATTGAAGCCATCAATTCAGTTCCCCCTAAACACTTAAGCATGTCCATCATCGACTAGAAACAACACTTAGTTACAGGTTTTTTTTTTTTTTTTTTTTTTTTTAACGTTTGAGGTAAAATTTGCAAAAGAGGTGAATACCTTCAGTGGACAATGGCTGGGTTTTGACAAATGCATTTTACTTTGTCACCTCAACCCCCATCAAGTTAATCCTCTCTCTTGTTGTCAGAGCTCCCATTGGGTGGTAAAAGCTGTGCTCAGAAGACTGCCCAGTGTGGACAGACAGGCATGTCCCCCTCAGCCCACATGGCTTCCCCCACCAAGGAGATGCGGGAATGGGGCGCCATGACACCTATGATCCCTTAGACCACATCGTACTTAATTGTTGTTGGATTTTTGTTTGTTTGTTTGTTTGGAGAAACTGTAACACAGCAAAATAGGTTCATTGAAAACACATCATTATGTCCTCACTGGAAAGCCAATTCCCTTAAAACAAACTCGGGAAGACACGTCCGTTCTGCTGCTCTGCACTGTTTTGGTCCCGAAGAAGTCGAGTTAAATCATATCCCCGTCTGCGCAGCTCTGTTTTTCTCAGTGCAGCAGAGGTCATGCCCTGGTGAGGTTGGAGGATCCCTGGGCAGCCTTCCTCTGAAGCCTGTGGCTCAAGAGGTGGGAGATGGGTGTCCTAGACACCAAGATGACAGAGGGGACCAGACTTTCTACTCAGTGTTCCTTGTCCTCTTCCCTGAATATTTACTCTCATCAGAATGATCAAGGTCCGAGGCCCCCAAGCCTCAGGAGAGGTGGGGTGCTCAGTTACTTTCCCTGAATGCCTGCTGAATTGTGTCCCAAGGGGAGCATGGCCAGGACCTGCAAGACTGTGACTTGTCACCGCTTTCTTGGGAAGTGGTCTGGCAACATCTATTAAAATGTATGTATCTGCACACTTGGCTTTGCAGATTTCCCGTTTCCGTCTTGCTGAAATAAAACAGCAGCACACAGGGCACCTGGGTGGCTCAGTGGGTTAAAGGCTCTGCCTTTGGCTCAGGTCATGGTCCCAGGGTCCTGGGATTGAGCCCCGCATCGGGCTCTCTGCTCAGCAGGGAGCCTGCTTTCCCCTCTCTCTCTGCCTGCCTCTCTGCCTACTTGTGATCTCTGTCTGTCAAAGAAATAAATAAAATCTAAAAAAACAAAAACCAAAAAAACCCCAGCAGCACACAAGGAATCAAAGCCCAGAACGAGCATGTGTATCGATACTCTGTCAGTGGGGGCAAAGAATTGGAATCAGTCTAGTTAGGGTGCCTCTGTTCTGTGGGCTGTCGTGCAGTTGTTGAAAACAGTGAAGTAAAACGGGTGTGTGGGGCTTCTGCGGAGCTGCTTGAATTCTGGGTTTTTGACTTGGCATCTAGTAGCACATATGTTTTCCACAAACTGTACAAATTAATGATTTGCATGCTTTTCTGTTGTATATTATGCTTCATGTTATACTTTTACTTGACATTCTAAATAATTAAAAGTAGATTAATGAATAATTAAAAATAGGTTAGAGCCACAGCTGTTGACCTGGAGCAGGGTTGGCAAACTATGGCCTGGGGGTCAAACCTGGCCCACTGCCTGTTTTTGTAAATAAAGTTTTATTGGAACACAGCCACATCATTCATTTACATATTGACCATGGCCACTTGGGGGATACAAGAGTAAGTTCACTGAGTGGCTGTGGCAGAGCCTGTACGGTCTGCAAAACCTGAAATATTTACTTTCCGGCCCTTACCAGAAACATTTGCCAATGCTTGACCTGGAGCAACATCTCTGATGTCTTATTAAGTGAGAGGATTAAGTTGCATAAAAATTTATTTAGTATGATCTCATTTCGAAGAAATAAGCAGCCGCAACAGACACTTACTATGTGTGAAGTGATGTTTGTGTATTTTTATAAGGGTGGGAAAGAAGGTGTAGAGGGGTACAAACCATGCTGTAAACATGGGGATCACAGAAGGACTGGGAAGTGGGAACGGAGAGAGAGAGTGAGGCAGGAAAAGGGGCTCTTTCTATGTCTTAGGAACTGTTTCTCCAGTCGCAATAAACATAGCGCTTTTGTAATTTTTCTTTTTCTTCTTGTAATTTTTCAAACACAAAATAAAAACAGAGGAATCTCTGAATAGGAAAAAGGAATTCACGTGAAATTCTCCAGCACCAGTTGCAGTGGAAATTAAGCGGCCGATGCCAGAGGCTTTGGGGAGGACTGCTGGGTGGGGCTCAGCTTGCTCAGAGTGGGGCCCGGGCGTTTCCGGGTTTTTCGGTCACTAGCGTGTGTCTTGCGTAGCTTTCACCTTGTGGGCTGGGTCTGATCTCTGACCCTCATGGGCATCGACTCTTGGACGCCTCCTTTTGGCCCTAGCTAAGAGCATCTCCCTACTCAGGTCCCAGGAAGCGTGTCCTCTCTCTGTTTCTTGCCCGGCAGCCCCCGCCCCTTGCCTCCAGGTCTAACCGCGCTCTGACTTCCAAAACTTGTACTTCTCGGGTGCCTTCTGATTCTCCTCCCCATTGTGTGGCCGCCCCAGTCCTCCGAGTTGCATCTGGGGGTTAATACGTCAGGAATTGCAAGGCACCAGCTGTTCCCAGGTGTGGTCTGTGGACCAGCAGCAGCCCCAGCATCACCTGGGGAGCTGGTTAGAAATGTGGGGTCTCATGTTCCAGCCAGGCCTAAGAATCAGAATCTGCATTTCAGCAAAATCCCAGGTGATCTGCATGCACTTTAAAATTCCATAACCCTTGGGGCACCTGGGTGGCTCAGCGGGTTAAGTGTCTGACTCTCGATTTTTGTCTCAGGTCATGATCCCGGGGTTGTGAGATTGAGCCCTGCGTGGGGCTCCACGTTGGGCATGGAGTCTGCTTAAGATTCTCTCTCCCTCTGTCCTCCCCTGGTTGCTCTCTCTCTCTTTCTCATAAAATAAAATAAAATAAAATAAAATAAAATAAAATAAAATAAAATAAAATTCCATAAGTCTTGCTCAGTCACAGGGAAACCAAGATGTGTCTTGTCCACTAGATGGCAGGCATTAGCCATGCTCGGGTCCTGCCCGGTGGCCACAGGTGGACGTGCCTCGGATGGTTTGTGACATCCAGCCTCACCTTGGGGTGGCAGTTCAGAACTCACGCAGCTTTGGTGTTGGGACGTCAGAGGCTGAAATCCGCATCCATCGGTGACCTGAACCTATCTGCATGTCCTCGGATAGACCTCATGAGGCGTGAATGCCTGGCGTGAGCTGCTTGTGGAAAATGACCCAGAACCTTCCCTCCCTGCTTTGCCTTTGTCTGGGTGAGGCATCCCCAGCTCTCCAGTCAGCAGCCTCTCGCCTGCTTTTCTCACTGACTTGCTGCAAGTCTGTAGTAATTACGGGCCAGGATAGTCTGGCTTTGGAGTCAGGGCTGGGTTTGAATCCTAGCTCCCCTACTTCTCCAATAGATACTCATTGGGTATCTCCTGTGTGTGGGCACTGTTTACGGTTACGAAGGAGACAGACAAGCCTCTGCTGTCATGGCCCCTGCATTCTTTTCAATGCTTGAAGAGGAACAGTAAAGCCGACAAAATACTTTCAGACAGCAATAACGGCCATAAAGAGAGTAACAATAGCAGAGTGATGTGATTGAGGGTGGCCCGTGGGTCACTGGCAGAGATGATGGCTTCTGGTTGAGACCTGAATGATGAGCAGGAGGGAGCCAGCTCCTAAAATCCAGGGCAAGAGCATCCCAGGTAGGAGGGCGGCACAGGCAAAGGCCCCGGGGGAGGAGGGAGGCAGCTTCTGCATTCCTGGACCAGACGGGAAGTTGACCCCATGGCAGGATCTGGGCAGAGGGGGGAAATGAAGCTGCAGGGGAGGCCAGGGAGGTCTTGTGAGCCTCTAAGGGTTTGGAGCTTTTTTCTAAATGCAGTGGGACTTAGATCCCAGGAGTATTTGTGGAGTGTCACACAAGGTCACTGTGCTCCGTTCCCACAACCCCCCTATGAATGCATTTTATTTTCCTCATTTTTACAAAAGCAGAAACAACCTTAAAGAATCTGAGCCTCTGGCCACCCAGTTAGCAGGTGGGGGAGGCAGGATTGCATCCAGGAGCCGTCATTTGGATTCCAGTACATCAGGGCGTCCATTGGAAGGATGTGATTTAAGGCTACAAAGGTGTTAGAACAGAGACACAGACAGCATGTCGGGGGAGAGAGGCAGGAGACGATTCAATGCTGGCGATCCTTTGAGGGCACAGGGTAGCATCAAGGCCATAGGAAAGACCTGCTCATCTTCTGCCTGTTGTGTTTACGGGGGTCCGAATCTTTCTTGCAATCGTAGTTTCAGCAAGGGAGGGAGGAGTGGCTGGAGGCATCCCAGAGGGCCCCCTGGAGGAGGTGGCACTGGTACAGGATAGAGGCTAAGGGAAGAGAGGAAGGTTAACGGTTTACACTTGATGGGTAAGCCCACGACCCAGGTGTTGGGCTGGCTTCCTCAGGGCAAAAAAGGTCATGGGAGATGCTCTTCAAGGTCTTGAGTGGTGTGTCTGTCTGGGGTTCTTTCTTGCTGCTACGACAAGAGCCAGAGACGCAACAACACTTAGGATGATAGGTGCCAGGCCCCGGGCTAAGTAAGCCCTTCCGTCTTCATCTAACATCCATCAATGACCTGTGAAGTAGTTGCTAATATCATCTCCATTTTACAGATGGGGAAACTGAGGCACACCGAGAGAGGTTTAAATAACTTGCCCAAGTTGCACAGCTGGGAAGGGCTGGGGCTCGGACTTGATCCCGTCATTCCTGCCTCTGTCCCATGATAGGGGATAATTAGCAGCGCCTCCGTTTCAGAAACACGCGCTCGTGCTGTGGACTCTACAGGTGATCCCTCTCTGAATCCGACTCCCAGCCTCAGCTGTGAGCACAGGTCTTCCGGATCATTCTATGGAAGAGGAAGTGGAGGCGCAGGCGCGGCTTGGGCCTTGTGTTGATGGGGATTTTACTTCATGCAGTTCCGTTTCCCCATCGCTGCTGTTCGCCGGCTTTTCTCCTTGGGGAGTTACGAGAGCCAGTGTTTCCCGGACTGTGAGCCTGGGGATGATGCCACTTCTTCTGGGTGGCCTGTTTTTTCGCAGAGAAGCAGACTTCAGTGGCCAAAGACCTGCCCAAGAGACTGGCAACGTGCCTTGGTCGTGAGAGGTGGCCAGAAGAAGACGGCCTTAGTCCTGAGCCTCCGCAGTGGGAGGGCCCAGGATTGGGGGATTTGATGCTGGCAGGTAAGGCATGGATAGTTTGGGAGGACAAGTGGAGGTGGTGAGAGCGCCCACCTTCTAGGGTCGTGGACAGAATTCCGCGGGCAGTGTGTGTAAAGTGTTTGGAACACCACCTGGTACATGCTGCTGGTGCCGTATGATATTTGCTGTTATTCTGATTGGCATGGTCTACACAGCCCTTTCTGTGTTTCCTCACTGATCTTTGCTGGATTTACCAAATTTAGAGTTTCCTGTTTGGTGATGTTTTTGTTTCCTTCCAAAGTGGCCGTGTTAGGACGTGGTTTTCTGGGGGAGAAGTCCACCTTTTCGGAGACCCTGCCTCTAAGAGGCAGGTGGAGAGAGTTTTGGCTAAGTGCAGCCACGATATGCGTCAGTTGTTGTGATTTGTCTTGTTACCTCCCTCTGGGGCACAGTGTAGCCTGGAAAACTCAAAACACCTAAGCCGAATCTTTTACGAGATATTTGCTTCTACCTAAAATGGCCTGAGAGATGGTGTCTACCCTGCTGAGGTATTTGGGGCACTAGATTTGTAAATCTGCCACCTGAAGACCCACTGTTCCAATCACATATGCAGCCGGCACTTACTGAGTGTTTAACTATACGCCAGGTGTTTTTTGTTTGAGATTTATTTATTTGAGCGAGAGTATGTGTGGGCGTGCGTGCACACCTGCGTGTGCAACCCTGGGAGTGGGGCAGGGGGATGGGGGAGAGAATCTCAACCCGCCCTAAGCCAGGCATGGGGCTCGATCCTAAGACCCTGAGATCATGACCTGAGCTGAAACCAAGGGTCGTCTGCTTAACTGAGCCACCTGGGCGCTCCTTTATGCATGTTTTTAGGGGGCCATCTCAAGTCCTGTTCATCTTGAACCTTTGAAGTGTTACCCCCGTTTTTCATGGGGAAGAAGCTGCGGGTGGGAGACGTGCAACTCGCACAGCCGTGAAGGGGCAGATCTCGGGACTGACATCGCGGGCTGTGGGATTCCAGGGCCTGTGCTTCTCTACCGCAGACGACCTCTGTTACCCTTCCGGAGTGCTCTGGGTCGGCTCCAGCGGGCTGCAATTGAGGGCATCCAGAAGGTGAGAGGGAGAGGGATATAGAATCGAGTTCACAGCAGTGTCTTGAGAAAGCGTTCTCACTTACAAATAAAGAAGGTGTTCAGGGGGTGCTCAGGGGAACAGGCTACGAGCGGGTTTGAGTACAGAGGAGGGGCAGGTCTTCCCGGCCGCTTCCCACCCCGGTGTTTCGGGACTCAGAGAACCAGGGATTTCCCGCGAGGCATCAGATCTCATGCCAACGTGGAGAAGCCAGCGACCGGAAGACCTGCATGACCCGGAGGTCCGGGTCTGATGACCCGAAGTCAGATGACCCCGGGGGAAGGGTCCCCGCCCAGGCGGACGGGGGGTGGAGCTGGTGGGGGCTCCAGCCAGCTGCCAAAGCGGATAATAAGGAACTTGGTGACGTTTCTCCTTGTTTCATCCCTATTTCTCCGAGACACGTATGCCCACAGCCTGGAACTGGTTTGCACATGGTCCTCAGGCGCTCCCAGAATCTCTCCGTTCCCGGGAGGCAGCTTCCCCGGCTCCCACAGCCGTTCGCTCCGGCTTCACCTAGAACCCACGACCCGGTAGGGATGTCACGTGCCACGTTCCGTTCGGTAGCTGGGCTGTGCGTCCCGCCGCCCACGCAGAGCCGGAGCTCCTCCCCACCCTGCTCTCCTCCAATCAATCAGAAGCACTTCTGCGGAGCTCCTCCCACACTCCTCTCCTCCAATCAGAAGCGCTTCCTCATGGAGCGCGCCGCCAGGTGCTGCCGGAGGGGGGCAGTGGTGGTCACCTCCGCTGTTCCAGACCCAGGGCTTTTGAACTTGGCGGACTGCGCCCCACGCTGTGGCTTTCCAGAGCCCAAGCACAGGCACAGGCTCCCAGCCGAAACCAAGCTGTCACGAAATAATACCTCTGCCCATGCCAGCTCGGCACGCTGATGCAGGCGCTTTCCTTCTGCAGCCTTCCAGACTGTTCGCTTCTGTTCTCCGTCCTCTAAGAAATCCTTTTTAAGAAAAATGGCCTCGACTCTCCCCATGGATTTCACTGACCATGGACAAATGTGTCCTGGCCCGTCATTTGAAAATCTCTGTTCTAGACAACATCATTCTCTTTCCGCATCTTGAGATGACGTTCTTTTGGTGGGGGTTGGGCTAAGGCCAGCCTCTCTGCTCTGCTGATTGATCCTGGGCTCTGCTGATTGATCCCATCAAACCTCTCACGTCTGCACACGAGTTCCCTGTGTCCTTGTGCAGGTTTTTTATTTTTTCCAGACGAAAGGATGGGCCGGATGCATTTCATCTTCTTAGGTGTGGCCCTTTCCTCTAGGGCTGTGTGGAGAGCTTTTGCTCTCCGGTCACGCTTGTGACATCTTGGTTGTCACTTCGTTGACACCGTTCTTTGTATTAGGTCTGTGCCATTCCCTCCCCCACCCCCAGCCCCCCATCTTTCTGTTTTGTTTTAAAATGTCGATTTTATTAGTATTCAGGCATAGGGAGGCATACGGGATGAGGGGGTGATTGTCATTAAAAGGGTGGTTTGTTATCCCTGGTTCCCAAGAGGGGGAGGCACAGCATGTCATCCCACGCAGGGCCACCCAGAGGAGTACCAAGGGGGAGTTGGAGGGTGAGAGATGGGCAGGAGCCTCTCTCTTGGTTTCCATGAGAAGGACACGTCAGGCAGGGTAAGCAGGCTGAAGACTGGCTAGTTTAAGTAATAGCAGGCTCCGGGGTGCAAGGGAGTAGGGGTCTGGAGTATGAGGGCTTTGTAAAGGAGGTGACTGGGCTGTGAGCTGAGAATTGGTTGGTTTGCTTCTGGATTGGATAGCCCTGGGAAGGGTCAGCAAGGCTCCAGATGTCAAAGCATCAGAGGTGCAGAAAATAAAAAGGTATGATTCATACAGTTTATTATTTTTTAAAAAGGCATTTATTTATTTGAAACAGAGAGAGCAGGAGCAAGGAAGGGAGGGGCAGAGGAAGAGGGAGAAGCACACTCCCTGCTGAACAGGGAGACCGAAGTGGGGCTGGATCCCGGGACTCCAGGATCCGAAGACAGACACTTAACTGAGTAAGGCTCCTGGGCACCCCTGAAGAATACATTTTAAACTAGAGTTTAAAAAATCCCCAGTGTGCGGGGCACCTGGGTGGCTCAGTCGTTGAGCGTCTGCCTTCATCTCAGGTCAGTGATCCTGGGTTCCTGGGACCGAGCCCCACATTGGGTGCCCTGCTCAGCGGGAAGCCTGCTTCTCCCTCTCCCACTCCTCCTGCTTGTGTTCCCTCTCCCACTGTCTCTCTCTCTCAGCAAATAAATAAATAAATAAATAAATAAAATCTTTAAAAAAAGGACAAAGAACAAACAAAAAAAATTGTGTGCATTGAAGAGCTTATGCTGTAAAGCAGCATCCCCTGCCCCAACCCTGGTTCTGCTCGTGAGAGCTGTGTGTCTCAAACTTGAATTTATGTCAGAATCACCTGGACAGTCCTACTGCAGAGTTTCTGAGCCAGTAAGTCTGGGGTACCCCTGAGAATCTGAATTTCTAACACGTTCTCAGGGACTGCTGATGTGTCCTCGTTCTAGGGGATCACATTTGAGAACCACCATTTTTAGTTTTTTCTCCTGGTACTTTGTATTCTAAAGACATGCCCTGTCATGGTTTCATTTCACTGCTTCGTGGCTCTGACTTTCTGGGCGGGATTTAGCTCTCTGGTACTGCCCCTCTGGTCCCCCTCCCCTCCTTACCTGCAGCACAGGTGTCCTGTCATGTTTAATTGACCTCATTTAGCAAAAAGACACCGTCATGGGGCATCTTGTAGATGTCAGGCACTGGACCTACTCAGAGGGACTTGCTGGAGAGCAAGACAAATTTCTGCCCTGACAGGGCTCATATTCCAGTGCAGGGCTCCACAAGCTTGTCCTATCAAGGACCAGATAGACTTTGGAGCCATATGATCACCCTCCCAGCTGGTTGACAGTACGTTAATGAATGGGTGAGGGTGTGGTCTGATAAAACTTTATTTACAAAAGCAGACTGTAGGCCAGATTCGGTCTGCAGGCTGTGCTTTGATTTCTGTGGTAGTGTGTTAGACAGACAATAAAGCAGGCAAATAAGTAGAATATGCAACATGCCAGAGAGTAAGTGCTAAAGAGAAAAACAAAGCAGAAAAGGAGAATGGGAAGCTTGACGGAGGGGAATGGGCTTGCAAATTCAGATCTGATGGCAAGGAAAGAGTCACTGAGATGGGGACATTTGAGTGGAGACTTTTTTTTTTTTTTAAAGATTTTATTTATTTATCAGAGAGAGGGACGGGGAGAGAGCGAGCACAGGCAGACAGAATGGCAGGCAGAGGCAGAGGGAGAAGCAGGCTCCCTGCTCAGCAAGGAGCCCGATGTGGGACTCGATCCCAGGACGCTGGGATCATGACCTGAGCCGAAGGCAGCTGCTTAACCAACTGAGCCACCCAGGCGTCCCTGAGTGGAGACTTTTGAAGGAGATGAAGGAAAGCCATGCAGTTGCCTGGCAGAAAAACATTCCAGGTAGAACAACAGCCAGTACAAAGGTCCTGTGGCATGAGGGTGCTCCCCATGCTTGGGGAAAGAGTAAAGAGGTTCAGGTGTCTGAGTGAAGTGAGGCAAAGGTCAGAGCTAACAGGGAGGCTGCTGCCACAGGCTTTGTAGCCCACTCTAAGAAATTTGTCTTTCTACTTCGTGCAGTGGGACTCCATTATTGGGGCTCCAGTAATTCTCCTAGCTCCTGTAAGGTATATCTTCACAAATCCAATTCTTGTGTTCTCAACTCCAGGCAGCATCTCTTGACTTTGTGTTTTGTGAGAGACACCAGGCGTTGTATCCGTTACTTTTACAGGCATGACATCATTTCACTCCTCTAAGATAGACCAATATTGTCCCCATCCCCTAGAGGGAGAGGTTGAAGCTCAGAAAGGTTAAGTGGCTTGGCTAAGGCCACACCGCTAGTCAGTGCTAGAGCTGGGGATTGGAACCCAAATCTGACTTAACCCAAGAGATCTCAGCACCCATGTTACACGGAGAGACAATGCTATAATCCTCCGGGGATGGGGGCCTCTGTGGTTTTTGGGAGCCCCATAAATAAAATGAAGAGCCGTGGCCAAGGAGGGGGGTGGTGTATCCACCAAACAAAACAGCACCTGTTCTGAGAGAAGGAACAGGTTCTTTTCTGTGGGAACTCTGACCAGGCTGCTGACAGCTCATTTATGTGATGCCGGTGCAGTTTGACTTTCATAGTACAAGACGTGCATGCAATTAGCCTGAGTCGTTCTAACACAGTCTCTTGGAAACATTTGGAATTTTCCCTCAGTCTGGCCTCGCGCATGAGGTAACCATGGCTTTATTTAGTTGGTCATGCATCCCGGAATAGTGCCGTCCACATCTGTCCTCATCACCGTGGTCTGATTGAGGTCTTGTTTTCCTGGAGGGCCGATACCGTTGCGCGGACTGGCTTTGCGGGCTCCCCTCCCGCAGGATCATTTGCACAAACGGGGTGGCAGAGCCTCGCTGTGCGTGAGACCATGATTTCTCTGCACGGAAGCTGGAGTCCTGTGAAGGATGCCATGCAAATGAGATGCAAATGAGGAGCCCGGCGGGCGTGGGTCAGGAGGTCAGAGCTCTGGGGCTTCTGTGTGCCCTTCCCCCATCCCCATCCGCTGGCTGATGAACCTGACAGTTCCTGGAACAATCATCTCTTCTGCCCACCAAAGGGCTCTTAATGAGGGCAGAAGCTGACTGCTCCCGCAGCCTCTTCAGACACCTGGTGATTAGAAGCTCGAGAGACAGGGAGGGAGCTTTCCATAGCTTGTCAGATGCCACTGACTTATCATCAGCTGCCTGCTGGGCTCTGGGTTATGCTGGGGAAGGAGGGAAATGCTGGGTAACTGACTGTTATTGTCTGCTCCCCCTCCCCCTACGGAGGTAGCCGGAGATGGCTGGATTGGGGCTCTCACGCCAGTTTCTCTGGTCTTTGCTGGGTGCCTGCCTTGGCTTACAGAATGAGCCTCCACGGGGACGTGGATAAAGAGCTAAGAGCCTGCCCCCTGAGTTGGAGATCAATGATGCTTTGATTTTATTTCTTCTTCCATTCTGACCCACCATCTTCCCCTGTAGCTTGAGAAATCCCAATCCAAGAAGGCCTTTTGAAGTGAGGAAAGAAAAGTGAACCACACTGCAGGAGAATATGAAGTGGTTACGGGAGAAGGACACCGGGGCATATTCTCAGCTCTAGCAGAGGCAAAGGGTGCTCTGCGGCGTCTGTTGTCTTATTTCTGCTGGTTTTGCAGGGGCCTGGGCATGCACTTCCCTTGCCAGAAATAATTCAGGTCTCTCCCTCTCCATAAATACAAAATGCACAAAAGCAGGGCTCTCCTGAATGCCAGGCACATCACTGACTTCTTTACCCGTGTTGAACACATGTTATCTCCGTTTACAGATGGGGAAACTGAGGCTCAGATAGCTTCCCTGTCTTGTGCAGGGTCTGGCTAATAAGGGGCAGAGCTGAAGTTTGATCCCAGATCTGTTCGAACCTAAAGCCTAGGCCCTTAGCCACTCAAATTGAGGGTTTAGGAATAGAAACATTGATTTCAACTGAGGGAAGAGTGTGCTTTTCTTCAGCTTTGTAACAGGTGCATGGCTTCCTTCCTTCCTCCACCTGTGGTCCTCCTTGGCCCCAGACTCCTCATCAATGCTTCCCGACATCAGATGGTGTTGCAAGCCCATGTTTCAGCTTGTGCTGGCCCTATCTTCCCTGAGATTTCCGAAGAAGCCCCCTGGCTCATCACTTTCTCTGTCTGTCATTAATTCAAGGCACAGCTCATGGGGCTTGAGCCTACAGGTTCTTCTAGATGGGAATGGTAGGTAAAGGCAAATCCTGAGCTTGAGATGTCTTTGTCCCCAGACTTCTGTGAGTAGGGGTGCCACAGAGGAAGCATCTCCAGGGGAGGGGTTGTTGACTGGGGTTTGGGGTCTGAGAGTGAATTCATAAGGCCTATTTCCATGGCCTAGTATTGGTGGGTCTTGGGCCAGGGGCACACTGGCAAGGACCATACTCAGCCCTCACCCAGGAGCACATTTGATGGGGGCTTTCCCATCAGTCGTTCATAGCCGATAAAATGGGGTGATGGTTGTATTGGAGCTTATGGTCCGCACTCAACACATGTTGAAAACAAACATTTAAACAAGACAGAACCTTGTTGACAGGTTATCATTTAGGTGTGGGTCTGAAAGACAGACCCTGTCTTCCCCAGCAGGTAGACTCTTAGGGAGGGGAGGGGACCCTGGTGTTTCTTTTGTCCCCTTAGTTTCCTGAGATAGTTCTGTGAAAAAAAAAAAAAAAAAAGCCTATCCCGTACCCATTGTTATCCTGACTTTACAAAGAGGAAAGAAAATGCGGCAAAGAAGAGGTGATTGACTTGCCCAAAGTCCCCTAGCTAGCGGGCGGCAGGGCTTGAGTTAAAATCCGGATGGGACTGATTCTAAACCAAGGCTGTTAACACGCAGTGTTCCCAGGGAACACAAAGATCTTCCCTTTTAGACTTTCTTTCTTCCTTCCTTCCTTCCTTCATTGTTCTTTGAGTCTCTCCCGTGTGGGAGGCCATGTGCCAGACGTCGTGAGGGCTTTGTGAGGGAGTGTGACCCTTTACGCACAGCGTGTTTCACAACCTACTAAGTGAGGGAGAGGAACAGAGCTCACTCTAAAAGGGTGTGTGTGTGTGTGTGTGTGTGCGTGTGTGTGTGTGTGAAGTGATGACCCAGCTTGAAAGAAAGTGCTAGGGGCAGGGTGCCTGCTGATGAGACAGGAATCCCAAAAGGCTTCACAGAATCCAAGGCCAGAGAGTTAGTTTGGGGAGTGGTGGGGCGGAGAACCAACCCCCTGTTAGGGCTCAGCTAGGGGCTTTGTGCGTTTTGGCCTTTGAAAAGATGAATAGAAGCTTTCATGGGCTTTTGCCCTCTGAAATGCACTCTTCATATCCAGCCAGAAAGATCCATTCTCAACGGTGAATGGGGCCCTGCTGCTCCCCTGCTTAAGCTACGGCCAGAGCTGGGGCTTAGAGCTTTTGACTGAAGTTGGGCCCCTCCCCAGTGCTCAGGGAGCCTGCAGGAGTTGGGTTTTTCCTCTGTCTCTCAGCCTCTCTCTCCAGCCTCACCTTCTCTCCCTTTGCATGATGTCCTTCTCCCCGTCCTCCGAGATGATTTTCCTTCCTTCTTGCCCCTGCCCTTCCCTCAGCCCGGACTGTTCTTCCTTGAGCTCTACAATGTGGCTGGACGGTGTCCACTTAAATGTCCCCTTCTCAGAAGGGCCACCTCTGATCCTCTCTATCCTGTTCCCTTGTTGAAATACTTTCTACTTATCACCTGTATCTGTCATTCTGTTGCTTCTTTGCTGATTTGCTTCTGCCTTGTTCTCCTCCACTGGTTGGAGGTCAGGAACTTTTTTTTTTTTTTTTTTAATTTATTTGACGGACAGAGATCACAAGTAGCAGAGAGACAGGCAGAGAGAGAGAGAGGAGGAAGCAGGCTCCCGGCTTAAGCAGAGAGCCCCATGCGGGGCTCGATCCCAGGACTCTGAGATCATGACCTGAGCCGAAGGCAGAGGCTTTAACCCACTGAGCCACCCAGGTGCCCCAGGAACTTTCTTTATTTTTCATGCCACTCTATGCTAGTGCCGACCATGCATTGGACACATCCTGAATAAGTTATTAAATAGGTGGAAAGGGGGGTGGACTCGGTGGGCTCTCGGGCTGAAGTGACCCCATGAGTGAAGGGACATTGGGTTTCTGGTGTGTTGAGGCTCTAGAAAGTGGTTGCGAAGACCTATCAATGAATGCCAGGTCGCAGAAGCCCTTGCTCACACAGTCTAGGCGTTTGGGACATTATTCAGTACCATGGGCCACTGGAGGTAGTCATGTTCTGATCTAGATACAACTGGTGATGCTTAAAAAGAAGGGCCTCAGTAGGATGGATGGCGGTGAGGCATGCTTGAATTAAGGAAGTGAAAAGAAATGGACAGATGAGAAGTGTTGATGTGGGGGAGTCGAGAAGAGGATGGAAGGTCAGGGATTAAGGGAGACGGCTGGCTCGGAAAGATGTGTGGCTCGTGGGCGTGATAAGCAGTCAGGGGGAGAAGTCAGGGAGTCTCCCTTGAAGGGAAAGGTGGTGACCTTGGTTTTGTAAAGCCCGGGTCTGGGGGTGTCGGGGTGTCTGTGTCTAGTAGGTGGTTGCATCTACATATCCAGAGGCTCAGGTATCAGTAGCGTGAAGCAACGGGAGCCGAAGCCACTGGGCATGTCAGGGGGGTGTTAGGGAGTGGAGAGTTGGAAGAAGGGCATGGTCGGGACCCTGGAAAATAGAGCCACTTCAGGGGTTAGTGGAAGAAGAGGAGCCAGTGAAGGGGAACTTCAAAGTGGTGCTTCTAGAAGAAGAAGGTAGACCGGAAGAGCTGGGGGTGGGGGTCACCAAGGAACCAAGACGGGAGAGCATTTGAGAAGGTGGATGTGGCCAGCCCGTTGGATGCTGCCACCTGCTAATGGTAGAGAGAAGAGTCTAGGATGTGGTCATTTAACTTCAGGATTTGGACAGCGCTTGTTCACAGGCACAATGGGAATAAGAGCTGGGCTCTTATGTGTTAAGGAGAGCGAGTGGGGAGAGAAGTGTAGGCAACTCGGAAGAGAATGTGAGTTACGAGAGAGGAGGAGGCAGCTGGAGAGGAGGTCATTTACCGGAGGGTTCGAGCAGGTTTGTTGTGCGAGTGGAAGAAGGCTCGGGGAAGGAAGGGCTCAGGGTGCTGAGGAAAGGAGACCGAGTGTGCAGAAAGGATCATAAGCTTTGTGCTTTGAATCCCAGCTCTGCCTCCTGCTCACTGTGGGACTCCAGGCAAGTGCATCAACCCTCTGAGTCTCAGCTTTCTTATCTGCCCAGCGGAGAGAGCTCATACCTCCCAGGGTCATGGCCAGGATGCAAGGAGCAAGTGTAGGAGAAAGTGTATCAGGACGTTCACAGGGCCAAGGACCTAGTGAGTTTCGAGTCAGTGAACACTTTCCACACTTCTTTATATATACCGCTAGAAAAGAGCCCAGGGACACATGCCAACTTTTAGTCGCTGCTCGGTCCTCCTGCCCTGAACTCAGAAGTCACAACACAGAACACATTTGCGGTGATTCCTTGTGTCGTGGATACTGGGGTGCGTTACCAGGGCCCCCTTTCAGGGCTGAGGTGCTTCTGCTTCGAGCTGTGGGGAGTATTGGCTGTGGACTGCTCACAGCTAGGTCCTTCTCCAGGAATTGTCCCAAAGAGAGTCGCATTGTTCAAGGTTACGCTCCCTTGTGGAGGCAGCCCAATGACTGGATACTGTGGGGAGGCCCCTCCCCTGCCTCCATAAGGGATGTGTCTGAAGGGCAGTCCCAGCCACAGAGGCGGGAAGACATGGGGTGAATCTCCGTTGCATCCGCATTGCCGCACTAACCCCTCTCTATTTTACTCTGCTTCCCGCATTCCTGACTGGGGCTCTTCCCAAGGACACTCCCTCAGTAAGCTCCCTGCCCCCCATTCTCCATGTCAGGGTCTTGTTTATAGGGACCCCAATTTAAGACATCTTGTTTAACGTCTGAACTATAAGCCCTCTGAAGGCACCAACTCTGTCCTGTTCATTGTTCGCCCACAGGTCTGGACATATCATAGATACTCATTAATTATATACCAAATCAATGAACGGATAGGTTTCCCACACACACACACAGGACGTGGGCCCTGATACAAATGGTTTTCTAGAGTTGCAAATTACAGAACAGGTTATGGAGAAGTGCCTTTCTGCGGGTGTGTGAAACTGTCCCCAGCCATGGCTCCGTGTCTTCTAAGAGCGATTTCCAGGTTTCCATCAGCAAACAGCGGTCACAATTTATAAAACGTTCACACAAGAACATTTGGGCTGCATTCTACATCATTTTAGTAGAGAGGGGTTGTTCCTTGGGGCCTTTAATTTTCTAGCTTTCATTATTGGAAGAGTAAAATGTATCACTTGCATTCCAAAATTGATTTTTATTTCCCGAAAGAAGCCCATAAAAATAAATAACTTCCCGGGAGGGGAAAAAAAAGAAAAAGAACTCTTTACACTGGGCAATTTGTTTAAAAAAAAAAAAAGAAAAGGAAAGGAAAGAAGAGGGTGCCTGGAGAGGCAAAGCAGTGTAAACATTTAGATTGTGTCTTTTTTTTTTTTTTTTTTAAACTTGAGGCTAACTGGACTTCGAGAACACCCACGCTATTGAGAGAGCTCACTTTAATGTCTACACGGGACAGGTGACTGGCGCATTTTCTGGCGCAGTGCCCCACGATTTGCACCTCTGGTACCCTAACCCGCCACTGTGTTGCTATTCGTGAAGGGACAGATGGCCAGCATCTCATTAGCAGTTGTAACAGTAAGCTTTACCGCGTAACAAATCACTCCAAATGTAGTGGGCTTAAAACAACAAACTTTGTCAATTTTGTGGGTCTGCTGGGAAGTTCTTCCTATCGGAGTTGGCTTGTCTAGGGGTGAGTGACGTAGGATGGCCTCACTCTCCTGTCTGGTGTTTGACGCAGTGTAAGCTGGAATGACTGGGGTGACTTGGTCGTGTGTTTCCCGCCATCCAGTGGGCTAGTCCTAACTTGTTCTCGTGGTTGTAGTCATAGGAGTCTTGAGAGCACGAAGTAAGAGCAGTTCAATTAAAGCCTCAATGTACAGCAGTTTTAAAAAAAGATCTTACTTCCTTATTTATGGCTGTGGGGAGGAGAGGGACAAGCAGGCTCTGTGCAGAACCTGATGCAGGACGCGATCCCAGGACCCTGAGATCATGACCTGAGCTGAAATCAAGAGTCCAAGGCTTAGCCGACTGAGCCACCCAGGTGCCCTTGTACAGCACTTTTGAGGACTCTGCACCACATTGGCCTGCCGCCGTAGCTAAAGCAAGTTGCATGACCAAGCCCAGATAGATCCAGGGAATGGAGAAATAGACTTTCATTGGCGTTTCACTTTCTCAACCATGAAAAGGAGTATGTATGAACACAGGGGAAGATACCAAGTCGTCTTATTTTATAGCTAATAAACTGAAAATCAGAGAGGGTGAGCCGCTGGGCTGAGGTCACACAGCCAGCCAAGAACCCTCTGTGTGACCCACTGTAGGTGAGCTCACCCTGTGCTGAGTTCCCTTCCTTGATTCCCTCGACCTCTCTGGCTTCTGGGAGGCCAGCTCCCTGGGGGGGACCATCAGCATGGTTGGCCCTTCGCTCAGCCTTGGAATACCACAGTTCTTTCATCAATTAGTCCTCACCCTTGCCTGCTCCGCTGGTGGTTCTCTGCTTGCCTCCCACAGTCCCATCCACTCTGCTCTTCTCTGCGCCTGGGGAGGCCCACCCCTGCATCACTCGGGTCCTTTTGCGCAGTAGCTCCTGGTTCGGTTCACACAGAAGAAGCACCCGCAGGCAACTGGAGGGTCGGAGGAGAGAGATGAGGCGTCTCTTTCCCAGTCCTTCTGCTCTGGGCTGTGTGTCTTGGCCATATACCTCCGCAGCTCCAGGTCTCACTGGGCTCTGCTAACTCTGTCTCTTCCCTTCACCCCCAGGTCTATGAGAGGGCAGTGTGTTCCCGCTGCTGGTCTCTGGTGACTCGCCATCCGTTCTTGACCCTTTTAACCCTTCTATTCGTGAATCGCTGGATTGGAGTGTCCTGCCCCATCCAGACTGGGTTCTCTTTCCTGCTTGGGCATACGAAGATAAACTTGTATTAGGTTCTATTTCCTCAGGGGGGGGAGAAAGAAATGGAGTTTGCAGGATGCAGTTGGGGAAAGCGAGCCTCATGCTGGGCTTGCCCGCGGAGAGGAGTGTGTGGCCTCCACAAATGCTGTTGTGGCCAGAAGAGCAAGAACCCAAATGCCAGAGTGTGAGAATTCCCATCGTCCGGGAATTCTCAGGACTCTGGGATGGACATGGAAGGATATTTCTGGCCTCACCGTTTATGGTGGCAAAAGGCTAACCACCTCCCGAGCGCCTGTTGACGGAAGAACGAACGGCTGAATAGTCTGTGGTCTGTCCGTGTGCTGGTACACTAGGCAGCTGAAAGAGAATGAGTTCGTCCCAAACCGACTGATACGGAGAAATTGGCAAGGTGTCTGGTTAAGTAGGAAACGCATTTTGCTGAGCAATGTGTACAGTGTGATTCTGTTTTCGGAGACCAACCCTCAGTCCCATTTGTTTCCAAGTGATAGTCTCAGCAGGGGATAGTGTGTGGAAAGGTAGACACCTGGTTGCCACTTGGTTGGTTATCTGGGGGTGAGGGAGCAGGAGAAAGTAGGGCCGCAGGGGATGGGGGAGGGGAACTTGGGGGGAAAAACTAGCAAAAATGAGGAAGGAAGCATGGATTTAATTTGCTCTTTTTTTTTTTTTTTTAAAGATTTTTATTTATTTGACAGAGATCACAAGTAGGCAGAGCAGCACGCAGAGAGAGGGGGGAAGGAGGCTGCCCGCTGAGCAGAGAGCCCGATGTGGGGCTCGATTGCAGGACCCTGAGATCATGACCTGAGCCGAAGGCAGAGGCTCAACCCACTGAGCCACCCAGGCGCCCCTAATTTGCTCTTCTTTTTCTGTTTTTGAGATAAACACTCAGATTATTGTTTTCCAGATAAACATCTTTTCTTTTAAGCGCAGCTTTAGGGACTCACCCAAATTTTGGAAAATTTTGAATTTTCATGATTTCTTCCTTTTCCTATGGGTTACCTCAAAGTGTATGTTTAGGGGTGCCTGGGTGGCTCAGTGGGTTAAAGCCTCTGCCTCCGGCTCTGGTCATGATTCCAGGTCTTGGGATCGAGCCCCTCATCGGGCCCTCTGCTTCGCAGGGAGACTGCTACCCCTCTCTCTCTCTGCCTACCTCTCTGCCTACTTGTGATCTCTCTGTCAAATAAATAAATAAAATCTTTTAAAAAAAGGTGTATGTTTAATTTCCAAACATTTATAGGTATTCTTGTCTTGTTGCTACAAATTTCTAGTTTGTGGTCAGAGAACATGCATCACTTCATTCCTTTGGCATTTTGGTAAATATTCTACCTGCCCTTGTAAAGAGTATATAAAGTTCCTGCTGCTACACGCTGCGTCGGTATGTGTAAGTTAGGTTACATTTGTTCACTATGTGATTCACATCTTTTTCCATCTTGGCTGAGTTTTATCTCGGACTGACTTGTTCTGTTACTGAAAGAATTGTGTTTGAGTCTCCTGTTAATGATTGTGGGTTTTCTCCTGGTTAGTGCTCCCAGTTTTTGCTTTATATATTTTGAAGCAGTGTTGTTATCATTATAAATTATAATTGTTACATCTCCTTGGTGGGTTGATATTTTATGCCACTTAAAAATGTATCTTTTTATGTCAACTTCTTGCCTTAAAGCCGCTTGCCTCATATAAAGATATGTTTCCTTTGGTTAATGTACAATCATGTTTATTATATTGGCACATGTCATTTCAACTATACATTATATATTTTTTTAAGATGTTTGTTTATTTGACAGAGAGAGAGAGAACAAGCAGGGGGTAGTGACAGGGAAAGGGAGAAGCAGGCTCTTGCTGAGTGGAGAGTCCGGCGTGGGGCTTGATCCTGGGACCCTAGGATCGTGACCTGAGCCGAAGGCAAGACCCTTAACCACCTGAGCCACCCAGGCGCCCCTCAACTGTACATTATTATCATTTTGTACAATCCGTGTTCATTTAGATTTACGAATACATTTACCCGTTCTGTTCTTTTTCACTCCTTACGCAGTCACAATTTCATCTGCAATTATTATCTTTCTATCTAAGAACCCCTTTAACATTTAGTTTAGGTTAGCTGGAAGTAAATTTAGAAATACCTTCATTTCACATTCACATCCGAAGAATGTTTTCACTGGGTATAGTGTCCAAGATTGGGAGTTATTTTTTTTCAGCGTCTTCAAGATATTGTTGCATTGCTCTTCCTCCGTTTTTCTTATTCTTGTTGTTCCTTTCAAGGTAATGTCTCCCCCCCACCCACCCTCAGTCTGGCTTCTTTTCGGATTTTTCTTTATCCGATTTCCAACAGTCAGACCATGCTTTTCCTAGGGATGAGGGCGAACATGTACGGATTTATCATGTTTGGTGTTGGTATGCCTCTTGAATTTTTTGCTTGATGTCTTGATCAGTACTGAAGATTTGTGGCCATTTTGGGCCCCATTCCTTCTCTCCTTTTCACCTACGGTGTTGATTACACGTATGTTAGACCTTTTCTCTCTGTCCTTCTGTCTCGGACAGCGTCCTCAATACCTGACAACCTTTACGCTCTCTGCTTTAGTCTGATTGTTCTCACTGAGCTGCTTTCCAGGTCCCTAATACGCCCCTCCAACTGCTTCTAATCTATCGCTCACCCCTTATTTTGAGTTCTTGATTTTAGTGATTATATTTTATTTATTTTTTTTTTAAAGATTTTATTTATTTATTTGACAGAGAGAAATCACAAGTAGATGGAGAGGCAGGCAGAGAGAGAGAGAGAGAGGGAAGCAGGCTCCCTGCTGAGCAGAGAGCCCGATGCGGGACTCGATCCCAGGACCCTGAGATCATGACCTGAGCCGAAGGCAGCGGCTTAACCCACTGAGCCACCCAGGCGCCCTAGTGATTATATTTTAAAATAAACTTTAAATTTTAGAATGCTTTTAGATTGACAGAAAAGTTGCAAAGAGAGGACAGTTTCCTTATATCCTACATCCAGTTTCCGCTTTTGGGAACATCCTGCATTATCATGGTTCATTTGTCAAAACTAAGAAATTTACATTAATTGTGCATTACTACTAAGTATACTCTGTTTCCGGTGTCAGTGGTTTTCTTATTTTCCTTAATGGCCCTTATGTTTTCCAAGATCCCACCCAAGATAGCGAATCACATTTATTTATCAGGTATCCTTAGGCTTCTGTGGTTCCTGACAATTTGTCCCCCCCCCCTTTTATTTCTTTTTTGTGATCTTCTTGGTTTTGAGGGATACTGTTGTAGAATATTCCTCAATCTAGGAATTACTGTATTTTTATTTCTAAGGTTTACCTTTTTTATGGGTTATAGTTCTCTGGGTAAAATTTCTCATATTGTCCCCCACCCCCTTTTTTAAACATCTTAATTCTGGTTACTTCATTCATTCATTCATTCATTCATTCATTCATAATGAAGGTTACTTTAAAGCCCAGTGTCTGGGTCAACTGTTGATCTCGGTCCAGTCATTTTGTTTGTCAAATTACAGAACAATGCATGAGGTTCTCTTCCTCCTTGGGTTTGTCCCCCACCTTACATGGAGTCTGCTCAAGGTTTCCAGCCTGGAGGCTGACCACTCCCTAGGGCCCTCCTCCTTACTGGGTCCTGACCTCTAATTTTTGTTTCTCTAGCCCCATGCAGGAGGCTTCCAGAAGCTCTCCGTGGCTATCTCCTTTGTGTCCCAACTTTTGCATTCAAATCGGCAAAGCTTCCAGGGAAAACCAATCCCTGGTGTCAGATTGGCTTCTTTGCTTGGGAGCTGGGCCCCTGAGGACCTGCTTTTGCTGGCAACTCTCAGCCCAGGCTCATCACCCCAGATTTCTCTGCTTCTTTGCCCCTGCCCTCTGCGCCACTTTCCAGCCTCTTGCCCTGTGCTCAGGCCCCAATGCAAAAGTGCCACATAGACTATCAGGCTCATTTCATTTATAGTTCCTTCCACAGTCCAATTCTTTGGAAAAAAAAATTTTTTTTTTCATTTGTTTATCTATCTGGCTTTTATAGTTGTTCTCGGTGGGAAAGTTGAGCTTCTAGAAGCTACGCCATCATGGCCCCAAGTGGTAAGGCATTAGGTGAAAATGTAAAATATAAAATAGACTTATGGTTCTATAATTATGAAAAATTTAATGTTAATATGGGTAAAGATCCAAAGATGATTGTACAAATTAAAGCTTTTATTTAAGTTCACATAGGATCAAAGGCAGCATTCGTTTTGGATTCTGTCATGTATGTGATTCAGATAAAGAATTTTTTTTAAAGAGGAGGTCATGAGAGCTTCAGGGACAGAATGAAAGTGCTTGTTTCCTCCAGGTCCTGGTGGGATTGGGGTGGGGGGTGGGGTGGCCCTGAGAGCTCCGGGGAATGAAAGCATTACAGTGAAGGTCACTGAGTATATTATACAAGAGCTGATACAGAATTATACCCAACAATAGCAACATAACATAAACTGAACATTAACTGTGTATCCGCCATTGTACTAATTTGTTTAATTATGACAACATCCTTACAAAACTACATCTTTACCATTCACCCCATTCCTTAGACAAGGAGACTGAGTCACTGAGAAGTTGGGTTGTATTTCAGACACACACTGCTGACTGGCAGAGCTTATATTAAAACTCAGGAACTCTGGCTCTGCGCCCGCGCTGTTCACCACCGCACTAGACTCATTTGCTGAAGAAAGAGGCTTTTAGATCAGATAAGAGCCCTTGACACGCAGGAGGTGCCTGGCTGGAGGAAGAGCTCCGTTCCCAGATCCTGGGGCAAATGAAGCAGATGGTCTCAGAACAGTCTGTTCTTAGATCATTCCAGACCCTTGCCTTTCTGAACGGGCTGGATTCCTGCCTCTCAGAGAGCGGCAGTAAAGTGTGGCAGGGACACGCTTGGTCACAGGAGGGCCGGCAGCTCAGCATCTGGCACATAGTAAACACTGGCATTCCTGCCATCGTCACTGGCCAGAAAAACCCACATCACAAGACCTGTCGACTCTCTCTGCTCTTGAGACCTCGGGATACTGTTAGGGTTCTTGGCCATTCGTTCTTTCCTTTGGCCTGTGCCTCATGCTGTGTTGGGCTGTTGAGTCACTACTGTCTATAAGACAAGTGAATGGAGAAGCATAGTAAAGTGTGTTTCTAGTACAAGGTGGTCTACAAACCTGAGGACAGGCATCCCCCCAGGCAGGTCTTGGAGCTTGGCAGTGGTTTAGGGTATGCAACAAAGGGAGTATCTCATTTACCTATTCATCAGTTCATTCCTTAAATGTTTATTGACCACCTACTACGTGCTAGATGCTGTTAGCACTGGGAACACAAAAGTGACAACACCTCACCGTCACAAGACTTTACCTGCAGGGTTAAAGTCTCACCGTCATGAGACTTTAACCCTGCAGGAAATCAGTGAATTAATGACACTTAATAATCATATATTGAGCACCTAGGAAATACCTGGCCCAGTCCTAGGCACTGAAGAGGAGAGAATGACAGTAAGATTAGGAGTTGTTGAGTAAGTAACAGGTTGGCATGCATGATAGCTCTGAAGACCATCTCAGTCTAGCGAGGTAGCAGCCACTCTTCTTGGAGAACTTTCCATGGGCACACACTTTGGCTTTACTTTAACGGAATTCCAGGTCTGTCAGAGGCCAGGCTCTTAGCCACTGGGCAGCGCTCCTTCCCCAAATAGTAGAAAGTCACGGTCCCTTCCCTTAAGGCGCTTGTTCAAGGTGCGTCTGAGTGGCTCAGTCTTTGGGCGGCTGCCTTCAGTTTGGGTCATGATCCCAGGATCCTGGGACGGAGATCGTCAGGCTGCTGCTCAGCAGGAAACCTGCTTCTCCCTTCCCCACTCCGCCAGCTTGTGTTCCCTCTCTCGCTGTCTCTCTCTCTCTGTGTCAAATAAATAAAATCTTAAAAAGAAAAACAAAAACTTGTTCAATGTAATAGAACACGTAGGCAAGTAAACACACCCCTAAAATATACTGTGCTACTGAACATAAGGAAGGAATGAATCCTGTTGCAGGGCTTGATGAAGTCAGGAAAGGCTTCAGGAAAGAGGCAGCACTAGAGATGGAACTGAAGAGGGAGGTGGCTTTGAGCCAAGGACCAAGGGAGGGAACCCAACCGGTGAAGCGTAGTGCATATTCTGACCTCTAGGGGGAGCTGAAATGCTCTCCGCTCGAGGGCGGGTGTGAGGATATGGTCGAAGGGCTAAGGACTGGGATGATGCTATTGATTCTTGAGCCTTAGCTAGAGGGGTGGGCGGAGCTTGCAGGCAGAAGAGGAGGAGTTTAACGACCTAAACCCGACACACCCTTCAGTAGGCTCTCTTTGGGTTTCCCTTTGAGGCTTCCTCTGTCTTCAGACTGCTTAGCGCTCCGTATGACTTGGACAGTAAGAGGGGCCTGAGCTCTCTGGTGTGGGACACACTTCTCTCTCCAAGTTGCCCTGAAAACAAACAGGATTAGAGGAAAGCAAGCAAAAGGAGCCCTTCCAATTTCTGCTGATTCTCTCTCTTTTTTTTTTTTTTTAAAGATTTTATTGATTTATTTGAGAGAGAGATCACAAGTAGGCAGAGAGGCAGGCAGAGAGAGAGGGGGAAGCAGGCTCCCTGCTGAGCAGAGAGCCCGATGTGGGGCTCGATGTGGGGCTCGATCCCAGGACCCTGGGATCATGACCCCAGCTGAAGGCAGAGGCTTTAACCCACTGAGCCACCCAGGCACCCCAATTTCTGCTGATTCTAATGTGTCCCCAGAGTTGAAAGTTCTGGTCCAGCCCAACTCACCAGGGCTCCTACTTGCAATTAGGGCAAAGATCCAGTAAAGAGAGGGGATATCGCCTGGCCTGGCAGCTCTTTCCAAAAGTCCCGTGGGAAGCTGCCGGGGGACACAGTCCCGGGCACTCGATCCTGTCCATCTCTTCCCACGGGAGGAGGGAGCAACAAGCTGTCAGGGGTGACTGGAATTTGGGATGCATGCAAGGGAGAAGTGGCAGGAAGGCTGGAAAGTGATGGTGGGGACAGGAGCCAGGTATCACAATGGACACATTCTGGAGGGACCTAGACTTCTTCGGGCCCTGTGCCAGGGTCCCGGCTATGGTGTTACCATTATGGAGGTGTGGAGGTGCCCAGTTCAGCTTGCTCCTCCCTTCTGGGCTTTAGTAGTCTAAAGTACGGTATTTCCCCCAACATTTTTATTTTTATTATTATTATTATTTTTACACCTTGATGAATGATGTGCTGACTTTACGAAAATGTGCCAAAGGCAACTTCTGAGATGGAAGGATGCTATTCTGGGGAGAAATATGTCTGAGACATCTGAAGATGGCTTTTGCTTGTTCACTACAGGAGAGAGTGATGTGTTAAAGGCAGACTGCTGCTACAGAACATAGGACCATAGTTATGGATTAAACAAGAGGCACACTTGGGGGGGAAGGTCTGACCTTTGTGGGTTTTCACAGGCAGTGTGATGTCATGGTGAAGGATTCAATCTTGAAGCCAGACAGCCTGAGCTCAGAACCAAGCCATACTGATACCATCTCTGTGACCTTGATCGAGTCATTTAAACCTCCTCTGCTCAGTTTCTGCATAGGCAAAATGGGGGAATGGTAATATCCGCGTCCTAAGACTTTGGGCGGTATTACATGAGACAACATGTGTACTGAGGACAGTGCTTGGCTCATAGCAAGAGCTCACTTGTGACCAGTTTGTTATTATTTAATCTTTATTTCTATCCTATTTGGGAATAAATTATTTTTTAGCTTCCTAAAAAAGAACAAAAAGAACATGGACTGGAAATCAGTAGGCAATGGTGAGTCACTGAGGATTTTTTTTTTTTTTTTTGAGAGTAGGAATGACTTGATAAGATCTGTGCTTCAGGAAGATTAATTTGTCTGCAGCTCATAAGCTGACCTCGAAGGCCAGAGTGAAGGCAGCGGCATCTGTCAAGAGGCTGACGCCCTGGTCCAAGCTGCGCCATGCAACATGGTAGCCACTGGCTACAGGTGACTCTTTCCAGTTGAATTAATGAACATTGGATAAGCTGAAGAACCGTTCTTGGGACACATGATCCTGTCTTGAGTACTCAGTAGCCACATAATAGTCCACTTTTGACCGTGGACATTTCCTTCTTCCGAGGAAGTCCCACGGGGAGCGCAGGTTGAAAACAGCAGGTCTCGTACCTGAATGTGCGTCAAAAGAACCTAGGAGGTGTGTGAAAATACAAATTGCTGGACTCCACCCCCTGACTTTCTGATTCAGGAGGCTTGGGGTGAGGCCTGGGAATCTGCACGCCTACCAAGTTCCCAGGAGATGCTGATGCTTCTGGTTAGGGACAGCCCCACCCCCACCCGCACTTGGAGAACCTTCTTCCTGGAACAGCACTTTTCAGGTCATGGTGTGAGGGAAAGGGGAGCTGGTTTGAGCTTGTTGGAAATCACATGTGTCTTATTTACACATCCCAGCTGAGCCCATTTGGGATTTGGACTCCCATCTCTTCCCAGAATAATCGGGCTGGGGGTGTTCCTGGGAGTCTGTGTCATGAGGGGATAAGTCTAGGAACTTTGGCTTTTCTGGCTGAAGGAGAAATGTGGGGTTACTTCAGAGTCTGGAGAAAAGAGAGACAAAAAGGGACGGGAAGAGTGATCTCTGCTGCTGTCTGTATTCTCCCTAATGTTCTGGAGCTCTGCTTTCAAAGGAGGTCTCAGGGTTAGGAAGGTAGAGGCAGAAGCTTCTAGAACTGAAAAGCCAAGAATTTGCTGCTTTTGTCCCGCAGTCATACCTTGACAACCTTTTCCCTGAGGCACGAATGACTCATGTCTAGCTGCATGGTGGCGGATGGTGGGGAAGGGCGTCCAGGTAGAGCGACAGAAGTCCGCGCAATGCAAAATGGAAGAAACACATCACTAAAGCCTCAACGTATTACCCAGCCACGAGTGTGCCTCAGACTAGCTGTCTGACCCGCAGAGACAAACATCACAGGGCTCACTTGGCCTCAGGGAGTCAGGGTCCCCAGAGGGTTTACCTGGGTCTGAGCCGAGCTTGGACTATCAGAAAGGGGCATAGGGTGAGGCTGTGATAGACCAGAAGCAATAAAACCCTCCCACCCCAGCTGCGCACGCTTTTATAAATGGTTATCAGATGTACGTGAGTGTCTGGGTGCAGTGAGGACAGACGTTCTTCCAGAACACCCCAGCAACATTCTCCATCAGCAGGCAGATGGCTGGGATCTACCCAAGATGACCCTCCTCACTGCCTCAGCTCTTCTCGGAGCCTCCCTGAACCTCCTCCAGCCTACAGCAGCTAAAGTTACCAACTGCACAAACCAGGGGCCTCCAAGACCCTGTGGCAGTGCTGAGGATGGCATTAGTATTAGTTCCCTGGCACCTGGATTATGCCATTTTGGAAGTATTTTGAATATAACGTGTGTGGTGTGTGTGTGTGTATGCGTGCGTATGTGTGCATGCACGCGCGTGCGTGTGTGTGTGTTTGGTGGTGAAGAGTGGGAAGTTGGTGAAGATTCAGTATGTGCTACAATGGCCTTGAGATGTGAGTAGTTTGGCAAAATTATAATAAAAATAAAACGAGAAGGATGGCAGTCTCTGTCAGCTTGATTAAAACCCATTGCTTTAGTCATCCATCCATCCATCCGTCCATCTGTCCGTCCATCCATCCATCCATCTGTCCATCCATCCATCCGTCCATCCATCCATCCATCTGTCCGTCCATCCATCCATCCATCCATCCATCCATCCGTCCGTCCGTCCATCCATCCATCCATCTGTCCGTCCGTCCATCCATCCATCCATCCATCCATCCGTCCATCTATTTCTCCCTCCCTCCCCCCCTCCCTCCACTGCTCCAGCCAATCCTCTATCTGTCCATTCATCCATCTGTCCAACCCTTCCATCTGTCCATTTAGGAGAAGCGAATCCAGCAGGAAAATCTCCTTCTTTTAGTGCTTCTGTGCCATTGAGGATGTTTGACAGCACCTAAGGGGGGGAATATTCTCCTGTTGGGACTCCTCCTAACAGATGTTTTCTTCCCCCATCGCCCCTGTATGACGGTTGAAGAAACAGAAAACTTATCTTCGAATGACAGCCCTTTCCTCTGACGGCCCCAGGGAACATGGCATGGGAATATGGCTTTGAGGTTTTAAAAAATCCATCGGATTCCATGATTCAGTGATGTGGTTAATGTAGATAGGGCTCTTCCACCAAAGCCGGGAGCCCACCGAAGAAATGAGAAAATCTGTACTGTTCCTCCACAGAAGGGAGGTAAGCCCGCCTTCCTTGAGCTGCGTAGGCTTTTGTCCCAAGCGTCTGGAAATTCAACCCATCGCTTAGAGAGCAGATTGCGGGGCTTCTGGCCCTGGCTGCTTGGGATGTGTAAAGCTGCCGACGGACAGTTTTGATTGAATGTCCAAATTAAGCTGCCAAGTAGCGACTCTGCAGCTCCGGGGGCCCCATGTTAGTATTTATGTCCCATCTTTAGAAATAATCACGTCGTGGAGCAGTGCCCAAAGCCATGTCAGCAGCCGCTGCCGCCGAGGTTTTGAATGGCCCCCGCCTGGTGCTTCTGCAGCATTTACTCAGCATGAGGGCCCGGGCTGGGGCGGGGGTGGGGGGCGCCCAGGTGCACCATCGTGCTTCCCGTCCTGAGGATGAGGGTGAAGGAGCTGTAGGCCTTGGCTGTCCTGTCGTTTCTGAACTTGGGGTGTGCAGTGGTCTCCGAACAAGAGACAGAACTAGCGGGGCGCCTGGGTGGCTCCATGGGTTCAAGCCTCTGCCTTCCACTCAGGTCATGATCCTGGGGGCCTGGGATCGAGCTGCGGCATCGGGCTCTCTGCTCAGCGGGGAGCCTGCTTCCCTTCCTCTCTCTCTGCCTGCCTCTCTGCCTGCTTGTGATCTCTGTCATATAAATAAATAAAATCTTAAAAAAAAAAAAAAAGAAAGAAAAGAACAGAACTAGCTTATTGGATGCCTTACAACCATCTGTCCTGGGCATCCGCAGAGACCCCCAGGGCCAGCCTGAGGGGAACAGATGTTCACGGGGGCAGGGTTTCTTCTTGTTTTTCCAAGCTGGTCTGAAGAGCACCTCTTCTGTCTGCATCGGGTCCTGCCGCCCCGGAGGGACCTGGCGGTGATACTGCCCACCCCTTTGGGGAGTACCGGCTGTTCAGAGACTGGGCTTGTGAAACCTCAAGGGGGATTCAATCAGAGCCTCCCTGGGAAGGCGGGTGGTCTCTGGACGTCAGGGGTGAGACTATATAGAGTCAGGGACTGTAGAACAGCCCCGGGAGTTGCAGGACCCTGGGTCACCAGAGAAATCTTTGTAGGGAACAGATGATACTGAATTGGTCTCAGGGGCTTAGAACTGCCCGGTTTTCAGGTTTTTGGTTCCAAGGAGAACGAGCTTACAGAGCACAAAAGCTGCATGGTTTTGACCTGCATACTCAGAACCTGGGGGAAAGCAGCTGACTGAACCTTGGAGCCTCCAAGTAGTACCCAAGCCAGGTAATTAAGAATAATATGTACAGGGGTGCTGGGTGGCTCAGTTGGTTAAGTGTGTGCCTTTGACTCAGGTCATGATCCCAGGGTCCTGGGTTCGAGCCCCACATGGGGCTCCCTGCTCTGCGGGAAGCCTGCTTCTCCTCCCTCTGCCTGCTGCTCCCCCTGCTTGTGCACTCTCCGTCTCTCTCTCTCTCTCTCTCTCTCTCTCTCATTCTCTGTCAAATAAATAAATAAATCTTTAAAAGTGAAAAGAATAATGTGCACAAGACTGGCCTTCCATTAAGCAACGAGTCCTTTCAGATTTAGAGTAACATTTTTTTTCCTAATTAAAAAAGTAATTCTTGTTCAACTGAGACCATATATTTAACTTCTCCTTCATCCAAATCCCTGCTGAATGACTAAGAGATTAAAAATGGGAAAAATTTATGAGGTCTGCAAACTAGAAAGAGAGTGTCAGTCACAGACCAGGACCACTGAGGAATTTCTGTAGGAAACAGTTCAGACAATACTGCCTAATTTTGTCTTTTCTTTTCCAATGTCTGAGCCTCTTAATACCTTCCTATTATGTAATTGCATTCGTTGGTACTCCCAGAGCGATGTTAAATTATAGTGGTGGGCGTTCTTAATTTGATTGTGGTCTTAATGGAAATGGAGATGCCTCTAGCATTGTACCAGTATGTGTGATGAAGGCCTTTGACGTATATATTCTACCAAGAAAAGCTTCCATCTTTTTCCATTTTTCTAAGGGTTAAAAGAAAGCAGGATTACTGAATTTTGCCGCTTTCCTTTTGTAATTTTTATAATTTTCTGGAGTAATGATATGTTTTCCCCCTTTGACCTAGTTTTATAGTGAATAATAGTAGATTTCTTAAACTCCGAAGGGTTTTGTTTAGAGAGTATGTGTTCAGACTTGAGATTTTAGAAGATCACTTCGGGGTAGGGCATAGAGGAAGGGCAGCCTGGAGCAAGACTGTCGTCAAGAAGGTAACTGGAAGGGTCTTAGTTACCAGGAAAGAAATAAAAAAATGAATGCCCAAACTACAGCTAAGTGAGTGACTGCTGTTTGCTAACCACTTATCATTGCTAAGGACAATAGTAGGCACTTTCCAGGCTTCAAGTATACCTGAATAATGACAGTAATCCTGTAACACAATTATTGCTGTTAAGGTGGTTTTTGTATGGATAATAAGAAAGGCTCTGGGGGCGGGGCTGGGTGGCTCAGTCAGTTAAGTGTCTGCCTTTGGCTCAGGTCTTGATTCCAGGGTCCCGGGACCGAGCCCCGCATTGGGCTCCCTGCTAGGGCTGGGAGTCTGCCTCTCCCTGCTCTTGGTCTATCTCTCTTTCTCAAATCAATAAATAGAATCTTAAAAAAAAAAAAAAGCCTCAGGTACATGAAATGATAAAGAGGTAGCATGGGCAGTACGTAGTCCTAGGTGAGCTTGCACCAGGAGGAGGAGACCAAGGTGGTTTCCAGATTACTCGCTTGGACAGTCGGTGGATGGTTGAGCACTCATCAGTAATGGCACTGAAAGAGGGGGAGCAGGCATGGTCATGGGAGAGAACATGGAGATAATGAGTATTATTGGACATTTTGAGTTAAGGTACTTATGAGACATCCAGCACTAAATATACATTAGACAGTTGTGTATAATGTCCTAGAGCTCAGTAAAGTGCATTTAGGTAGAAATTAAAATCATGGGAAAAGAGGCCCATGGGAAAATACGGAAATTTAAAAAAACAAACTTCTATATAATCCATGGTTCAAAGATGAAATCTCAAGGAAAGTTAGAAAGTATTTTGAACCAATGAAAAGAAAATGAAAATGTAACACGTTCAAAATTTATAGCATCCAGATAAAGAAATGCTTGAAATGAAATTTGTATTGTGGAATTCTACAAAACATTTAAAGAAGAAATAGCACTTTTTCTTCTAGAAAAGAGAAGAGGAGGAACACTTCCTAATTTATTTTATGAAGCTAGCATTACCCCGATACCCAAACCAGACAAAAGCAGTACAAGAAAAATACAGAGAAATATTTCTTATGAACATAAATACAAAAATCTTCAAAAAAAATCAAATCCAGAATTACATAAAAAAAAATACACCCCAACCAGGTGACTTTTATTCTGGGAATGCAAGGCTGTTTCAATAATAAACAATGTAATCCATCATATTAATAATCTAAAGAAAGAGCACACAAACGTATCTGTTGATGCAGAAAAATATTTGACAAAACTTAATATCCACTTATGATGAAAGTTCTCGGTGTCATAGAAATAGAAGGGAGCTTCCTTGACCTGATAATGGACATCTACAGAATATCTACGACATGCTTCATAATGAAAGACTGCATGCCTTCCCCATGAGCTCTGGAACAGGGCAAGGATGTCCACCTTCACCACTCTAGTCAATATCATACTGGAAGATCTAGCCAGTGCAATAAGACAATAAAAAGAAATTTAAACATTGTAAATACAGATGGAGAAACACAGATTGGAAAGGAAAATGGAAAACTGGCTGTATACACAGAAAATGTGATTGTCTATGTAGAGACTCCAGAAGAGTCTACCAAAAAACCTTCCAGAACAAATAGGTTTAAATAGGCTGAAGGACACAAGGTCAGCACACAAATTGTATTTCCATATATCAACAGTAAACAATGAGAAACCCAAACTGGAAAAAAAAAAAACTATTTATGGTAGCTCCAAAATAAATGAGATATTTAGATATAAACTTAGCAAAATATGTCTTGGGTCTGTATGCTGAAAAGGACAAAACACTGAAATAAAGAATATCTGAATAAATGGAAAGACATTATGTTCATGGATTGGAAGACTCAGCATGTCAGTTCTTGCTGATTGTACTATAGACTTATTATCTGTTTTAAAATGAAGAATGAAATTGGAAGAACCACAATCCTCTGTCTTAATGCTTTATTATATAAAGCTTCAGCAATGGAGCAGTGTGGCTTGGCCAGAGGATAGATCTATGTGACTGGAACAGAGTAGAGGGTTCATATATATCCACACAAATATGGCCCATTGATTTTTTTTTTTAAGGTAGAAAGAAAAACCAAAATGCAGTGAAATAGAGGAAAAAGAGTAATCTTTCAACAAGTGATGTAGAAAAGATTGGCCATCCATATGCAAACAAAATAAACCTTTATCTTCACTTCATACTTTATATTAACTGAAAATATGGGGTGCTTGGGTGGCTCAGTTGGTTAAGCGTTGGCCTTTGGCTCAGGTCATGATCCCATGGTCCCAGGATCGGGCCCTACATTGGGCTCTCTGTTTGGTGGGGGGCCTGCTTTTCCCACTGCTACCCTCTCCCTGCTTGTGTGTAAGCTCACTCGCTCGCTCTCTCTGTGTCTGAAATAAAATCTTTTTTTTTTTTTTAAAGAAAGAATTAACTGAAAATAGACCATAGTTCTAAATGTAAAGTGTAGAGATATACAACTTCAGAGAGCAAAGGAGAAAATTTTTATGACCTGGAGTTATACAGAGGTCTACTTGACACTAAAAACATGACTCAGACAAAAATGATGAAGTGGACTTCATTCAAGTTGAAAAAAAAAAAAAAAAGCAAGAAAAGAAACTTCTGCCCTGCAAAATACACTGCTGCGGAATGAAAAGGCAAGCTGGAAGTTGGAAGAAAATATTTGCGTATCACATCTCTGACAGAGAACTTGTATCTAGAGTAAAGAATTCTCAGACTCAGAAGTAGGAAAACAACAGCCTCACTACAAACAAACCAAGGACTTGAACAAACATACCACCGAAGATGACGTGAGGACGGCAGATTCATTCATGAGAAGATACTCCCTATCCTTGGGCATTAAGGAAAGTCAGGTTGAAGCCACAATGAGATACCACTACACCTCTATTAGAATGGCTAAAATAATAGCGATAATAGATATTCTGAATGCAATGGGCTAGCAGGTGTGCAGAGCAAGAGGGACTCTCGTTCATCGCTGGTGGGAGTGCAAAATGCTGCAGTCCCCCTAGAAAACTTTTTGGGGGGTTTTAGATACATTTACCATATGACTTAATGATCCCACTCTTAGCAGTTTACCCTTGAGAAGTGAAAACGTGATGTTCGCACAAAAACCTGTGAATATTGAGAGTAGCTTTCTTCATAATCACCGCTCAAATGTCCTTCAATGAGTGAACAGATAAACAGTGGTGCATCCATACAGTGCGATGACTCATCGATAGTAAGAAGTTAACTACTCATACATGACATTTGGATGACTCTCAGTGGCTTTATGCTAAGAGAAGCCAATCTCAGAAGGTTGCGTACTGTATGATTCTACTTCTATACTGTTCTTGAGAAGATAAAACCATCGTGATGGGACAAGACTATATACCAAAAGAAGTCTTTTCACTGTATGCTAATTTGAGAAATTAAATCAATGCTGTAGACAGGAAGTAAATGCATAGAAGATGGTTGGAAGCGGGGGAGAGAAAAATAAAGGAAAGAAAGGTAGGAAGGAGGAAATCAGTCAGTAGACTGAAATGAAATAGAGCGGGCCAAGAAGGCTTGAGCAAGAAGAGTATCCATGCTATGATACCAGGTAATTTGTCCGTTTTTAAAAGATTTATTTATTTGGGAGAGAGAGAGAGAGATCACATGTGTGTGGGGGGTGGGGGCCAGAGGGAGAGGAAGAGAGAAACCTGAGCAGACTCCCCACTGAGCACAGAGCCTGACATGGGAGTTCGATCTCATGACCCTGTGATCATGACCTGAGCCGAAACCAAGAGTCAGACGCTTAACCAACTGCACCACCTGGGCAGTTGATACCAGGTAACTTAAAACAGTAAATTAAAATACATAGAAACAGGGGCGCCTGGGTGGCTCAGTGGGTTAAAGCTTCTGCCTTCGGCTCAGGTCATGATCCCAGGATCCTGGGTTCGAGCCCCGCATCGGGCTCTCTGCTCAGCGGGGAGCCTGTTTCCCTTCCTCTCTCTCTGCCTGCCTCTCTGCCTACTTGTAATCCCTGTCTGTCAAATAAATAAATAAAATCTTTCAAAATAAATAAATAAAATGCATAGAAACAGTGAATGCAGGAATGCCTACAGGATAAAATATAATCAGTAATATGGAAACAAATTTAAGGGGTGCTCCCAGATGGTGGAGGAAGGAGACCAAGAAATGAATACAGCCATGAAAAAATGATAGATGTAGACGACAAACAATATTTATCCAGGGGTAAACGGGTAGCAGATGTTCCTGGAGAAAAGAGGAGGGCAAATGGAAAAGCACCTGTATCCAGAGTAGAGTTCAGGAGAAATAATGAACTGTACAGAAAGAATATTTTAATTGTGAAAGGTACGCTCTAAGACTGAAAAGGGGACATGAATCTCAAATAACATAGGGTCAAAGTACATAAAGCAGAAGCTAGTTGAAATGAAAGAAGTATACAGAAATACCATAGCAGGAGGGTCTCGAAACATGCTTTGTTAGTCTTTGACAGATAAAACAGGTAAAATGAAAAAAAAAAAAAAAAGCAACAACATAGATATAGATGACTCAGATAATTTAATTATAGTAATTCTTAATTACCTCTATTTTTTTTAAAGATTTTGTTTATTTATTTGACAGAGATCATAAGTAGGCAGAGAGGCAGGCAGAGAGAGAGGGGGGGGGGGGGAAGCAGACTCCCCGCCAAGCAGAGAGCCCAATGCGGGGCTTGATCCCAGGACCCTGGGACCATGACCTGAGCTGAAGGCAGAGGCTTAACCCACTGAGCCACCCAAGCGCCCCACCTCTCTCTTAATGAGACAGTCCCCTTCTTTTCTTTGCACAAAATTGGTGATGCATGAGCTTGCAAGGGAATGCCCTCAAATTACTCGGCCCACATTTCCATTAAGAACTAAAAATCCACGACACAAACATATGAGACAGAAGATCACAGGGCGAATAAGAAGGAATAGGAATCTATGAGAGCCTTAAGAACGGGCACTCCTGATGTTGCTTCTGCAGAGAATAGGACAGGCAACTAATTAGGGATTCCAGGGCAGACAGGAGGTGAGGAGGGCCAAGCTGTGGTTGGAGACCAGGAGTGTTATGTAGTGGTCCCAGGCCCCCACATATGATGGTTTTCTGCAGGGACAGTCTCTGTGCCATGTGTCGCTGGTGGTCGGAGGTACCTACAGAGGATGCTGTTGAAAAGGCAAGAGGGTCAAGGTGTGGAAGTCCCTGGCCAGAATGGATCCATAGGGGCAGGTGCGGGAGAGAATTCATACCACAGCAGGGCACAGATGCGCCAGAGCCAAGGAAAGACTTGAGGGGCTCCGAGGATTCAAGGAGATCAACAGAACTGGGGTAAAGGGAGTAGGAACCGAAGAGGATCAAAGGTGATCGGCGAGGTTGGAGGAAGTGAGGCTCCAGGTGCCTGGTTCGGGATGGAGAGGTGGTCCTAACGGAAGAGGGAGATGCGTCCCATTTGGTTTCAGATGATCTATCATGCTCTTAGTACCTCCTCCAGATTGATTTGTGTGAAGGCCACATTGGAGGAATGCTCTTTTAGCCTGGAGATGTCTCTGGATCGTTACATAATTTGATTTGAATTCTCCCTAAGGAGAAAGGGAATCCGCATTCGTTGAGCCTCTGCCATGTGCTTTGGATTCCCCTCTAACGCTCTGTCCTCTTTAATTAGGGTCACCATAAAATCCACTGTCCAAGGCAGAACTCCTTTGAGAGTTAAGGGACAACAGGGACAGACTGAGGCTGTCTGTCCTAGCTACCATCCACCATCCCGCTGAGTTGTCTGTGGTTTTACCTGCCTTCTGGAGATGGGGAGAACCAAGGGTCAGAGAAGTCATTTAACCAAGATCACCCAGTTAAGTGAGAGTTAAGGCAGAGGTGGGATTCAAACCGGGGTCTGTCTGACTCTGAAGTCTGCATGTTGCTGACTTAGTTCCCAATTTCCTCCGCACTAACGCACCACCCTTGTTTCACTTGCCGTGACTTGACAGGCTGTCTTCTAGACAGACACTGTGACGGTCCCAGCTGGAAGTCTGTCTCCACACAGATAATTAGATGTGTGATAACTGTACCACCGCCAGCAGCGACAGGAAGCCAGCTGTTTCAGGAGCCCTTGGCCACAACGTGCTAGGGGTGACCTCGATGCCGTGTGTGGGTACCCAGAGACCCCGGGTTGGCTCGCTTTGGGTTTAGAACCTATCAGATGAGGCCACAGGGGATGGCCAGTTAGGATGCCTATGGAAAGGGGATTCTTTCCCCTTTGATGATCTGAGGCTCACCAAAGCCAGGGCATCAGAGAGTTTTGGGGTTTGAGGAAGTAACAATGAATAGGAATTGAAGGGACACAGATCCAGGGGTAGACTTTGGAGTGAAGGGCTGCAGAAGCTTGAAACTTGAGAGGGTGTGGCGGGCAGTGGGAGGGATTGGGGGTTAGCCAGAGACCCAGGTAAGCTGTCGGCCACTGGCGGGGGTCGGCGGGGGGCATCGGAATAGGAGAGGAGTAGGGCAGGATAGCAAAAATAGGTTGATGGCTCTCTCTCTCTCTTTTTTTTTTTTTTTTTAACATGTTGAGTTTCTGCTTGTATCCCTGCTGTGATCTCAGGGTAGGTGCTGAGGGTGTCCACTAATCTCAGTGAGGGAACCCCCATCTCTGTGTTGTTCACGAAAGGTCCTGTGATCCAAATCATGAGTTTTGGGGCCTCATTCTGCAGACCTAATTGTTCTATGGTCTTTGGAGAACAGGATGAGGGTCCCTGAAGGCCAAGGGCAATGGGTTCTTAGAGGCCAGAGATGCACAACTGAGTTGTTTTTTAAAAATTTAGTTTAAGCAATGCCATTCATACAAAAATGCTTTCTCTTTGTAATAAATTCCCAACGTGACAGATAAGGCTAAAGTCTATTTTTCCCACAACCTCCAAACCAAGTTTCTTTAACTCTTCCTGAGATATAATCATTATAGTAAGTCAATTTGGGGCATATTCTTTCAGGTTCTTTTCTATATATTTAAAAATCACATGTGACATTGTAGAAAAATGTATTGTTGTTGTTTTATTTGTTGAAGTTTTTATTTTAATTCTAGATAGTTCACATAAAGCCTAATGTTAGATTCTGGTGTACCATATTGTGATCCCCCACTTCAAA
Source organism: Mustela erminea (assembly GCF_009829155.1). Classification (NCBI taxonomy): domain Eukaryota; kingdom Metazoa; phylum Chordata; class Mammalia; order Carnivora; family Mustelidae; genus Mustela; species Mustela erminea. The sequence goes on from NC_045633.1 coordinate 6,096,019, forward strand.
CAGCTCCTGGTGGTCGTCCGAAAGTTTATTGTACTTTTGTCTTGAAGGTTTGGAGGGTCCTGGTTTTCAAATCCCTTTATTTTGACATAACCTCAAAATTACAGAAAGGTGCATGGCTAGGAACAACCACATCTTCTTTACCTGATTTACCAAATGTTCATATTTTGCCCCATTTTTTTAAATCATTCCCTTTATGAAATATTTTTATAAACATATATTTTTTTTCTCCGAGCCGTCTGACAATAAGTTGGAGTCTATGGTTCCCCTTTACCCTAAACACTTGAGTGTGTATTTCCTAGGAATGAGAACATCCTCTCACACGGGCATGGTACAGTGATCCGAATGTATCAGGAAATGTACATTGATCCAATGCTGTGATTTATTCATAGCGGGGAATCTGCGTTGCCACAGTCGAACCACTGGTGGGCACATTTTTCTTAAAAAAAAAAAAAATTTGTATTGTCACCATCTGTCTTCACCTGCCATTTTGTTCACCATGTACATGCCTATAGAAGGTCCCTGTGATTAACATGGGATAGTGTTTCTCAGTGTGGCGATGCACGGATTAGTCCCCTTCCGCTGTCGGGGGGGGGGCACGCAGTATTTCCTACACTTGGCCGTTGCAGACATCCTCAGGCATAACTGCTTGTTAGCGGGCATTGCTCTGAAGAGCTGTTGTGTGGCCACGGTGGGGAGGACAAGTGAGGACTCATGATACTGGAAGAAGTGCCTTTTAAAGGGAGTTGGTTATCTCCCACAATGTGTGAGATAAAGGCTTTTAAGCAGCACCACTATTCAGATTTTTCTAATAAAGAGTTGTGTTTTGGGTGGTTGCTGGGGGGTGGTGAGTGGGTCAGGGGAAAGAGTAGGAGAGTTCTTGAAGAACAATTCTTAGGAGAAGAGTTCACAGTAGTGCTGCCTTTTTATGGGCTCAGCACTGTCCTAGGTAACTTTCAGCTGCGTGCAGAAGGCCTCGTTTGCTCCGAGGACCCTTTGATGGAAACAGCCAGCCCTCACCCCCCGCCTGTATCACATCCAAGGCGAGCAGTGTTCTCTGGATCAGGACACTTTTCTTCTGTACATTGAGCACACTTCCACCAGGGGGGGAAGGTTGCTATTTCTGCTTTGTGTGAAGCATTTTGTACCATCTGGGCTGGCTGGATTTCAACAAAGATAGTAAAGAAACATTTATCAAGAAAAATCAAAGTCAGTCTCGCCAAGTGTGGTCTAGAGAGATTTGCTTCCTCAGTACGTTGTGGCTGGGAAACTCTACTTTGAAAAGCTTCAGGAGGGACAGGCCTCTGGGTCTTAGCCGGCAGCTGCTGTCCCCTGCTCACGACGTGTTGGTTTCGGGGACGAGAGCTCTTGAGATGCGAACACCAGCAGGTTCAGAATCCATTTCACTCCATTCCTCTCCGCACTCCCATCCTCTTCAGTAATAGACCCAAAAGGACCAAAGAGGAAGAAAAGATCTATAAGGGCTGGGGAAGAGATGGAGTCCTACCTCGGTCTCGAATATTGGGTTCAGGAGAAGCAGAGACCCAAGGAGAGGTCATTCTCAAAGCATTCATTGCAAAGATTGGCTCAAACTAACACACACTTGTCCCATCAAGAGCCCTCGGAAGGAGCTTGTAAACTTACAGTGGAAGAAAGTTCTGGTGATGGTGCTGTGGTGTCAGCTCATAGCACGGGGAGTAAGGTGGGAGGGGGAGTGGGTCTTGACAGAAGAGATGTGAGCCGTTCCCACTTGCACATGTGTTGCCAATCACCCAGACAGACAAGTTCCTGGCACGTCAGCGCGCCTCAGATCGTTTTTATGCAGCTTACTCCGTGATAGATGTGTCATTACAAGATCCCAACCTAGAAACAGGCACATGCTATTTTCCCTGGAAGGCTCAAGAAATGGGAGAAAGTAACAGTTGGAGATTGTAGTCTATGGGAAAGATGCATAGGGCTCTTAAATTATATCATCCGGAAACGCTTTGCTTAATGTCTGCTGTATGGACCAGCTGCAGCAGCATCACCTGGGAACATGTTAGAAAAACAAGTCAGTAGCTCTCCCTCCAGAGTCACTGAATCAGAGAATCCATCTGTAGGAGAGGGTCCCAGGGATATGGACCTCACAAGCTCTGTGGGTGACTCTTAGACACACTAAGTTTTGAGGGAAGCCCTAAAAGCGTTCAAGTGGAAAGGTCAGATGCATAGTTCTCAAAGAAGACCCAGATATCCATTTGGAAGTGGTTAGCTCTTCTTAATAAAAGGGACAAATGAGAGGGGACACTGAATATGTGTAATAATAATAACAAAATAGCAAAAGTAGAGCTGGCATTTATTGACTATTCCGTGGGAGCCAGGTTCTGAGCTGAACATGTATGTTCGCATCCGATTATGCTCTTACAACAACCCAACGAAGTATGTATTTCTCCATCTCCTGGGTCAAGAAATGGAGGTCCCAAAATGTGAAGTAACTGCTAGACACGATGCAAAACCTGACCTCTCGCAGCCTTGTATCCACTACACTATGCAACCTGGCTATGGACTCATTAGCCGTCAACCATGCTTTGAATAAATTTGGGTTTCTGTATTCCTGGGGGACAGGAGCAACATCTCATCTTATCCCCATGTCCCCAGTGCCTAACAGAATGCCTAATGCCTCACAGGGACCTGCTTATTGAACTTCACTGAGTCAAAGTCAAAGAAGAAAAGTTCTTGCTTTTGGTGCAAGAATGAGGTATAACCTGAACGAGAATGGCATGGAGCGAGATAAATGGGCTGTGGATAAATGGAAGGAAAGGCCATAAGCTGGAGTACAGAAACACCTGGTACAGAATAAGTGACAACTGACCCCCTGGGGCTTCTTGTCACTCTCCTGGCAGTCCGCCCAGCCCTTTTTCCATCTCCTGTATTCAGTCCCAACCCCTTCCTAGTGATAGGGTCTTAGACAAGTCAGCAAAGGCTGACTTACCCCCGCCCCCAACAGCAATGGTGAGCTGATTGGGTGTAGGAAAATAAAGAGAAGATCTATGAATTTAACTAGGGCTGGGTTCCCCCACCCACCCACCCAGATAAATAAAATGGAAAGGAAGAGGAACAAGAGAGTTGAGGGGGTTTCCAAGCGAGTGATTATGATGCATTATGAACTCTAGGCTGGGAGTGAAGTAAAGGCAAGAGAGAATAGGGAGAAGAGTCGATAAAGATTGGCTCAACAGACTGACTGTTGGTGTAAGACTGGTCTCAATGGGGTACTAGGGTTAATGAACTGGAAAAATAGGGAGGGGCATTGGCTTGTAGGGTTCGCGAAGTGGAGATTGAGAAAGTGGTGTAATTTCTGGGATGATAAACTCCCGTTATCATGAGCCGTGATAGCATGAAGTGAAGGTTAGAGGAGGTGAGGGGATGCTCTATCCCCTACTTTCCAATATTCTGTTTCTATTGTATTATTGCACTTACGGAACACTCAGAAAAAAATGTTGAACTGTAGCTGGGGTCATGGATGTCTATCGTCTTCCTGCCTTTAAGGGGATTGCATTTATCCTCAACTATGGATCTGTTATTTCAGATAGCTTTTATCCTGGGAGGACAATTTCCTGCTGTTTGTAGCTAATTGCAATGATCCAATGGTTTTCTCCTTTGACCCATACATATAATGAATGTTTTAATAATAGATTTTCTATGATTGAACCGTCTTTGCATTCCTGGTAAGAGTCATTCTATATTGGCCTTCTGGCAGATCGCTTGATTCAATCTGCTAATGCAATACTTTGGATTTTTCTATCATAAGTGAGGTGGTTGGCACCATATACTTATGACCCATACAACTCCCATTTTCCCATCTCCTTCTCATGGCTGCCTATGTAACTTCTTGTTTCCCTAGGCTGGTGTTGTGTCTACACTACTGACCCTCTGCTTCCTTTCTTCTTTAAGCCAGTCTTTAGGTTTTTTTTTCGCCTAGGAATTTTTTTTCCTTTAGATTTTTAAAATTTATTTATTTAACAGCAGAAAGGCAGGCAGAGAGAGAGGGGGAAGCAGGCTCCCTGCTGAGCAGAGAGCCTGACGCAGGGCTTGATCCCAGGACTCTGAAATCATGACCTGAGCTGAAGGTAGAGGCTTAACCCACTGAGCCACCCAGGCGCCCCTTTTCAGGAAATATTTTAAAAGATATTTATCTATTAGAGAGTGAGAGAGCAAGAGAGGAAATATAAGCAGGGAGAGTGGGAGAGGGAAAAGCAGACTTTCCACCAAGCAGGGAGCCTGATGCGGGGCTTGATCCCAGGACCCTGGGATCATGACTTGAGCCAAAGGCAGATGCTTAACAACTGAGCCACCCAGACGCCCCTTCTTTAAGCCAATCTTACAGCCTCCTTTACTGTGTTCCTCGTTGAGGGTGGAGCTCACCTATCGTGCTGCGGTACATTTCCAGCCTTCTGTCTGGGTGGAGGTCATGAGAGCAACTCTTTCTCTTTCAGCTTTTGCTTTTTGAATTGAGGTAAAATTCACAGAACACAAAATTAACCATTAACCATCTTAAAATGTACCATTCACGGGCGCTTAGTATATTCATGGGGTTGTGCAACCATCACCCATATCTAGGTCCAAAAGATGTTATCACCAGAAAAGGAAACCCCTTACCTGTTTCATAGTCACTCCCCATTTCCCCCTCCCTGGCCACCAGCTCCTGGCCACCACCGGTCTGTGTGTCCGTGGATTTCCCTGTTCTGGGTGTTTCCTATCCGTGGAATCCTACAACATGTGACCTTCTGCGTCGGAGTGCACAGGTGTTCACAGCAGCACTATTTGCATGAGCCAAAGTGTGGAAACAGCCTCAACGGCCACCTGATGAATGGATAAATGGGGTTTGCTGTGTCCATACAAGGGGACAATATTCAGCCATAAACGTAGCGCTGATCCATGCCACAACATGGAAGAACCCTGAAAATTTTATGTTCGGTGAAGAAGCCAGTCTTTCTCGTTGGCTTTGTGGAACACAAGCTTTGAGAGCATGTAGCTAATCTTGGGGGCCCAGCGGGCAGAGCAGTGGGGAAGTCAGAAGTCGGCGTCGAACTCATACCGGTTAAGAGGTTGACTCCATCTGACCGGTGCATCTTGCTTTGCGTGCTTCTTGGCTGTGGATGACCCTAAGTCCCATCTCCTATGAGACAAGTGTGATGCCGAGGACTCATCCCCAGGGTCTCCGACCCTCGCTGGTTGATGCTTAAACATGACAGGACTATTAATGCTGAAATTGCGTTTTCTTTTTTCAGTAAGAGATGCTAAAAACCTTGTACCTATGGACCCCAATGGCTTGTCAGACCCTTACGTGAAACTGAAACTGATTCCCGACCCCAAGAGCGAGAGCAAGCAGAAGACCAAAACCATCAAATGCTCCCTCAACCCCGAGTGGAACGAGACATTCAGATTGTAAGTTAGAATGGCCGCCGCCCGGCGTGGGCCGTGGGGTTCGCCGTGGGGGCCACCAGCCTTGGGGAGGGCCCCTCCCGCTTCCCTTTCGTTCCTCCCCTCCGTCCCTCTTTCTCTTCCTTGCCCCCTCTCTTTCCTTACTCCCCTCCATCTGCATTTTTGCACTGCAAGCCAAGTAAAAATTGGAACTTATTTTTTTAATAGAGTTGAGAATGTCTGTGGTGTGCGGAGTGGGTGGGGTAGAAGGTAGTGTGATGTGTTGCTAGGTGAAGGCAAGTTGTGGGAGACGTTCTGGTCTAAGAGAACAGTGGGACGTAACCCATAGGGTGTGGTGATAACCCTTGTGGGGCTGAGTCTGGGGGTATGGATGTGCTGGGGCCACAGCCCGTCGAGAGTTCTCTGCTAGCTTCCACAGCGGATCTTCCCCGGGCCAGTGCTCCAAGGACCTGGGGTCACTTTTTGAGGCATCTGGGCCCACAAGGGTTAGTGGCGTCAGCCAGTGTTTATGGAGCATATCGCGGTTGTAAAAGGCACTCTAGTGAATGATCTCAGTTCACTGGCCATTTCATCCCTATCTAGCCAATGGGGCTTGACAACGTTAAGGAATGTGCCCAGAGCCCCCCAGCCAATGTGGGGTCATTCTGTGCGGAGATTCTGAAGTCTGACACCAGAGGCTGTGGGCCAAAAGCATGATTCCTTGTGGGAGCCCCATCCCCCTGTTCCCTCTCTCAGGGTGAAAGTGGGGGCACACCTCAGCCTCAATCAAGGACACGCCTCAGAACAGCTTCCGCCGACCAGCACTAGCAGGACTGCTTCCTCCACGCGTGTCTCATGCCAACTCACGTGTGTGCAAACACTCATGCAATTATGTCATCGATACCCAGAGTTCTTGTTGACACTTTGTCATTAGGGTTTCCCGAACATCCCGAACCCTATTAAGATGTAAGGAAGCGGCTAGAACTGTTTGTGGTGGCGCTGGTCCAGGTCCTTCACCCGGGCGAGCCATGGGCTGCAGGACTTGAGCAGCCCTGCCTCCCTGGGGAGCTTGCCTGGGGTGGAAGCAGAGTATGCAGCTGGCAAGAGCTTGTAATCTTTTAAAAATTTCCACCTTCAGGCCTTTTCCTCTTAAACATTTCATCTGCTTGAGAAATCACGGTAAGCTCCTCTGACTTCTCTCTTCTTGCTCTTGGCAGCCAACTGAAAGAATCGGACAAAGACAGAAGACTGTCCGTGGAGATTTGGGACTGGGATCTGACCAGCAGGAATGACTTCATGGGATCTTTGTCTTTTGGAATTTCTGAACTGCAGAAAGCTGGTGTTGATGGCTGGTAAGCAGGATTTTGCTTTGAAAGCTGCCATATAGCTTGGTCCATCAAATGTGGGAAAAAGGATGTTTTCCTTTTTGTCTTAAAAGTGAAATACAAAAACGGAGTCACAGAGTGATGGCTGGTACATTGGATCTGCCTCACGGATATGTTTTATTTGGTCCTTGTACTTAAAAAAAAATCAGTTCCTAGTATTTTCAAAATCTGGACATTTTCTATAAAAATCTGGACTTCTGGGGGTGCCTGGGTGGCTCAGTCGCTTAAGCATCCAACTTTTTTTAAAAAGATTTTTATTTATTTATTTGAGAGAGAGAGAGAGAGAGAGCGCACATGAGCAGGGAGAGAGGCAGAGGCATAGGGAGAAGCAGGGAGACCGATGCAGGGCTCGATCGCAGGACCCGGAGATCATTAACTGACTGAGCCCCCCAGGTGCCCCCAAGTGTCCTACTCTTGATCTCAGCTCAGGTCTTGACCTCAGAGTCACAAGTTCAAGACCTGCATTGGGCTCCATGCTGGGTATGGAGCCTACTTTTAAAAAAAAAAAAAAAATCTGGACTTCTGGCTTGCAAAACCAGAAATATCTGGATGCACAGAGCCTAGAAGGCAGTAACTGAGAACAGGTGAGTAGTTCATGCCCTCTTCAGACAGGACATGGATTTTCTGTTTGCCCTAGTCTTCACCATTCCCTATTGCCTTACATCCATCTAACTTTACACAGTTTCGTGTCTTGACTGGCCCCATGGGCACTAAAATGGCTCTTACAATGTACCCTAAAAATACACCCAATCTTCTGTCAGATTCCAGCTCCATAGGAAAATACTCCCTCGTTGGGACCACTTACCAAGCCTGGCCACAGGGGTGCTGGGAGGTTGCGTCATGGTCAGCCGCAGTGTCTCCTTTGTTCTGCAGTTTTTGTTCCATTCCCTTCTCCTGGCAAAAAATCCTTGCTCAGTATTCCCAGCAAAGAGGCCGGGTGAGCTCCCTTGGCAACGGTTGGTTTCACCATCATCTGAGTAAAAGGAGTCAGAATACACAGTCCAACCTGGCACCGTAGCTTTGGGCAAAACGGGCATTATTGGCTGCTCTTCTCTCTTTAAGAGAAATTGTCTCCCTTATGACTTCATTCGGGACTTTTTCAGTTACAAGTGATAGAAAATAAAAAAAGCAGACCCATTTAGCAAGAAAGAGAATGCATCACGAGGACACACATCCACCCCATTGCTCACCATACAACCTCCTTGTCTCTCGTCCCTGTTCGTTATAGACTTTGTGGTTGTTTTCTAAAGATTTATTTATTTATTTAAAAGAGAAAGGATGCAGGCAGGAGGCGGCAGGGAGGGCAGAGGGAGAGAGGGAATCCCAGGCAGGCTTCCCACTGAACGTGGAGCCCAACACGGGCTTCGATCTCCCCACCCTCACTGAGATGAGACTGAGAGTCGGACGTTCAACCGACTGAGCCACCCGGACGCTCCTGTATTTATCACAGACTTTTATTCAAATAGATTCCGAGTCTCTCTAGGCTCTCTCTAGTCTCTAGTCACTAGAGATCCATCAGGTATAAGACAGCCATGCCCTCATGGCGCTTAACGTCTGGAGCGAGAAGAAATGACCCCAATAACTACTCAATGACAACACGAGGACAGATGGGGACGAGGATGAAAGCCATGTGGGTACCAAGTTAACAGTAGTGATGAGGTGTCTTAAAGCACAGACCACAAACGGTTAACAGCAGAATTCTCAGGGAAAAAAAAAAAAAAAAAAGGTTAAGGAGCATCTGTCACAGTTTTCCTTAGCTCACGAATGGGGAGACCAGAAACATGAATGGCTGATTCCAAAGGTTTAAGAAGCTAAGATTGGTAGACCAGGAGACGCAGGAATGCTGAAGTCCCTTTGTAAGTTAGAGGTACAGCCATCTGCCAAATCACAGCCTTGGGGGCGATCTATCTACAACTAGAAGACCTGCTTTTCTTTTTCTTCTTCTTCCTTTATTTTATTTTATTTAAGATTTTATTTATTCATTTGAGAAAGAGAGAGACAAAGATAGCAACAGAGCTCAAGCGGGGAAAAGGAGAAACTCCTGGCTGAGCAGGGAGCCGGACGTGGGGCTCGATCCCAGGACTCTGGGATCATGACCTGAGCTGAAGGCAGATACTTAACTGCCTGAGCCACCCAGGTGCCCCTTTCTTCTTTTTTTAAAGCTTTTATTTTTAAGAACCTCTACACCTAACGTAGGGGTTGAACTCACAACCCAGAGCTCAAGAGTTGCACGCTTCTCCGACTGAAGCCAGCCAGGGGCCCCAGACTGGCAGAACTTATAAAAGTTAACGATTGTCTTTGCAGAGCTGGGAGGCCATGTGGGCCTTACTGGCTTGTGGATTATAAGTAACAGTTCTGAGTGATAGACTAATCAGTCATAGCGGGGAAGGAGATAACTATTTAGAAAATGTCCTTGCATTTTGACAGTCAGGGGTCACACTGCCATCTTTTTACCGTTTTCCCATTTCACACAGGCACAGAAATTCTCCACCAAATACTAGCAAACCAAATCCAATAACACATTAAAAAAAAAAAAAAAATCGTTCTCCATGACCAAGTGGGATTTATCCCAGGGATGCAAGGGTGGTTCAATCAGCAGGATTGATCACATCGACAGGAGAAAGGATAAAAACCATACGATCGTCTTGATAGAGGCAAATAAATAAGTAAATAAAAATTAAAAAGGCATTTGACAAAGCATGACATCGATTCATGATAAAAAAAAAACTTGGGTAATTTTTCTTAGCCTATGGGTGATCTGACTTTGCACGCTGCCATTCGCACTAGTGACAGACTGGGAATTCCTTCCTCTTGAAGTCAGGCAGAAGGAGGTCAGGCAGAAGGCAGGTTTCTTTCTTAAGAAAGAATGTATGATTCCCCCCAGGGGGTCTGAGTGAGACGGGAGAGTGAACATGATAATAATAATTACTAGAGCAATAGCTACCACTTAGTGACTCTTAGCTGGATGCCAGGCTCTGGGCTGATCACTTCCCAGGTGTCCCGGAGTCACACATTGATACTTCTTTATTTTCTGTAATGTACCCAGACTTTCTTAGGCAGTTTTGTGACCTCCTGATGGTGAGAAGGGGACCCTCTTGCCTGTGGTATGCCTTCTGGGCTTGACGGCTACAGCGTGGCTGATCCTGCCTGGTTCCTGAACCCGTCCGTGCCCATGAGGCTGGACGGGTCCCCCTGTCCGCCACCCCCCTTCTCCGCCCAAGTTTGGAACATCATTTCTGGCCTCCTGCTGGAGTCCCAGGTCCTGGCTTGTTGCTTCTAGTTGTGAGGTCCTTCTGCATAGTGTCTTCTTTGTCCTACTCCCCAGGCCACCCGTGTGAGCCCCCGTTTCTCAGCCTCCTGCATGCGGGCCAGGAGTGCTGTCCGAGTGATTCCTGCATCTCTGGCCCAGGTGACCCTCCACGTAGGTCTTCGCCCACGACAGAGAAGGACAGGCCAGGCCCCTCTGCTTTTGCCCTCACCTTGCTCACTTCTCGTGGTTCCTCAGGCCCAAATGGGCAGGGCTGTCTCCCACAGGGGCCACCCCTTCCTGCTTCTCTGCTCCCTGGAAATGGCAGAGGGCAGGGGGAGCGAAAGGATTGAGTCCAAAAATATCCCTGCACGTACACACGATCATCCCTCAATTCTCCCACCTGTTCTGGGCAGAACCTTGTTCCTGGGATCAGAGCATTCACGCACTGTATGAAAGGACACACAGCTCATATGTGACGGTGCTTGAGTTTGGGTCCAGGTCTCTGGAATGCTAGGGCTGAAGCACGTGTCCTCTCGTTCTGTCTCCTGGTGCAGGGGTTTGGCAGAGGCCTTGAGGGTAGATGGGAGGGCTTTGACCTTGGCTGTCCTAAGGGGATGGATGCTTTGTGACTTCAGGTGAATCCCTTCACCTCTCTGTGCTCCAGCCTTGTCAGCCAGCCGTTATGATTCCATTAGTCAGGCCTCATTGTAGCATCCCCCACCCCCCTCCTAGGTGAGCTGTGAAATTGTGTTATAGGAGGGAACTTCTGCTAAATAAAAGCCCTCTTTGGGTTTTGCAGATAAAAGTCCCCCCCCCCCAAAAGATTCAGGGCCAAGACATCTGTGAACCTGTCTTGAACGTAAATGGAACAAATTCTAGACATTTGGATTCTTGTCCTTCTGGGCTCCTGAGTGAGTTCCATGCCATCTCCGAGACTCAGTTTCCCCATCCGGCAGGGGATGCGCGCTCCCAGCTCTTCTGTTGTGTTGTAATTGAAGACCACGCAGCAGAAAGGGGCAGCTGTGCAAGCTCCCAGATGTGGCGCGCCAGCCTCAGGCCCCTCATCTGCCGCTTTGCCACCAGCCCCGCGTCTGTCGTCAGATGCACTCCTTTGTTTCTAATTTTATTTGTTTTTGCTGTCTCCTTTCCTTTCCCCCTTGTTTTCCAGGGGTTCATCTGTTTTGCTCTGGTTTATTTTTCTGCACAGAATGAGTTCTAGGGTTCACGTATCAACTCTGTGTTTGGCTCTTCTTCTCTGTGGGTTTGTTGGGTGGTTGCATGTGAATTTCAGCTGAACATTTTGCTGATTTATTTTCCTTTTCTTAACGGGCTCTGCTCTTCAAGAAAAAAGAACGAGCATCGGAGGGAAGAAAGATTTCCTCCGAGCTGTGAGATGCCGCGTTCTGGTTTTTGCTGCTTTTGCTGAAGGTCTGCACTTGTGTTTTTAATTTCCTTTAAGCGTGCTCTTATTTGGGCATTTTGGAAATCACTGGTGTTACTTTTTGTTTCGTTTTTCATTATTAATTTCAAATGGCAGTGTTAGTACTTTATGGTCAGAAAATATGTCTTCTCTCTTTTTCCCTTTTTTCACTTTCTTTCTCAATGTAGCGTAGTTGGGTATTACTGAATGTTCTGTGGACACGTCCAGAAAAAGATTCCATTTATTACTCGTAGGTCCTGCATTTCAAGTGTTGATTAATTCCATCTTACTATCCAGATCTTTGTGCCTTCCTATTTTTTAAATTTTTTTTCATCTGACCAAAATGCACAGAGCTCATTGAGTTTCTCCCAATAACATTTTTCTGAATATCTTCTTTCATTTCTAATTTTTTTTTTACTTTATATGTGGTATCATTCTTGATTATATAACTCTCCAAGACTTATTTTTTTTTTTTTAAGATTTTATTTATTGGACAGACAGAGATCACAAGGAGGCAGAGAGGCAGGCAGAGAGAGAGAGAGAGAGAGAGAGAGAGAGAGAGAGAGGAGGAAGCAGGCTCTCCTCTTGAGCAGAGAGCCCGATGTGGGGCTCAATCCCAGGACCCTGGGATCATGACCTGAGCCGAAGGCAGAGGCTTTAACCCACTGAGCCACCCAGGAACCCCTCTACAAGACTTATTTTTTAAAAATGACTTCTATCAACACAAAATTATATCTGTTGCACTTAATACTCATTGTCCGTGATTTTGGCTTATTGCTGATATTTCTTCAGTGGATATACATAGCAAGTACCTAGATGCTGAATCTTTGGGTTCATGGAGGTTTCTTTTTATTTGGAGAACAATACACAAAGTTAAAAAGAAAATGAGTAATAAAAAAATAGCATGTTTGAAGCTGATAAATGCTACAGAGAGGGGCGTTGGGTGGCTCAGTCAGTTAAGCATCCAACTCTTTTTTTTTTTTTTTTTTGGAATTTTTTAAATTAATTTTTTATTTTTTCAGCATAACAGTATTCATTATTTTTGCACCACACCCAGTGCTCCATGCAATCCGTGCCCTCTCCAATACCCACCACCTGGTTCCCCCAACCTCCCACCCCCCGCCCCTTCAAAACCCTCAGATTGTTTTTCAGAGTCCATAGTATCTGATGGTTCACCTCCCCTTCCAATTTCCCTCAACTCCGTTCTCCTCTCCATCTCCCCTTGTCCTCCAAAGCATCCAACTCTTGATCTCAGCTCAGGTCTTGATCTCAGGGTCATGAGTTCAAGCCCCTCGTTGGGCTCCACACTGGGCATGGAGCCTACTTTAAAAAAATTAAAGATAAATGTTATAGAGAAAAGTAAATGAGAAACAGGGGTAGGGAATGCAGGGAGTGGGAGGAGGGGGATACTCCAACTTGTGTGATGAAATTCCCAGGAAAGGACTCATTGAAAAGGTGACACATAGCAAAGAGCTGAAGGGAGCTGAGGGAGTGAACTTGTGGAAGTCTAGGGAGAGATTGTCCCAGATGGCGAGAGCAGCAAGTGCAAAGGCCCTGAGGCAGGAGTGCATCTATTAGGTCTGAGGGTCAGTGAAGTGGCTTGTGTGGCTAGAGCTGGTTCTCCAAAGGGGTATCAGTGGGGAGCAAGGATGAGGGGTGCTGGGCAGATCCCATGGGGGCCTTTTAGGAACTTCATCTTCTTCCCAGAGTAAGTGGAGGAGCCAAAGGATTGAGGACATCTGATTGACCTTTCAACCTGTCTCCTTTGGTTGCAGAGTGGTAAATACTTCTTGCCTAGTGGATCCTGCCCATTTTTTTTATGTTTAATCTCAGTCCTTTTCTTTGGTAGAACATGTGGCATGTTACTGGATTGAAAAGCAGCAACAACGAACAATAGACCTAAATTCAAAATTCTTTCTTTTTTTCCGTAGGGAAATGTTTTAATGCTTATGGTCATAATTGCTGCATTTCCAACGTGGTGTTTCTGATTCTGAGGGGTTTTTTCCTTTTCCATTTCATTCTTTTCTTCTTCTTGTGAAAAGACAACTATTAATATCATTGTTACCTTAAATTTATGTTTCTTTAAGCTTTGTGATTACTAATAGTGTCATTTTGGTCTTATTACAAATTCCATCCCTCTGCTGGAAAAAACCCAAGAAAGCAAAACACTATCCAGAATCCCATTGTCCAGGGATAACCACTGTTGACATTATTAAGAGGGTTTTTTTTGTGTGTGTCTGTATTGCTTATGTGTGCATGTATGTGTCTGTGCTCATGTGTGTGTATCTGAAACAAAAAATAAAAACTTACTGTCCATACTGTGTCACAGCCCTCATACTTCATTTAAAAATGCATTATAAACACTTTTCCTTATAATTCAGTAATCTTGGGCAACGTCATTTTCATGTGGCCCGTTCTATAGATCTGCCTCAACTTACAGAATCATGTTCTTTTTTTTTTTTTTCCCTTTTTGAGGGACAGAGAGAGCATGAGAGGAGAGAGGTCAGTGGGAGAAGCAGAGTCCCTGCAGAGCAGGGAGCCTGATGTGGGACTCAATCCCAGGACTCCAGGATCATGACCTGAGACAAAAGCAGTGGCTTAACCAACCGAGCCACACAGTCACTCCCAGAATCATATTTTTACTGTAAGATGTGTAGTGTTTACCTAGAAAAATAGTTCTACAGCAGACATACTTGCAGCCAAACCTTTGTGCATAGCTTTAATTATTTCCTAAGAAATTCCTAATCCTGGAATTGATGGCTTTGAGAACATGTGTATTATTAAAGTGTTTGCCAAGCCCTTCTGCAATTTTTTTCAGTTTACATTCTCACTCTCAGGGCTGCGTGGTACTTTTCATTTTACCCACATTTGTCAACATCTGGTATTGTAAATTTCAAAGATATAATGCAAAGATGATACATTTTTTTACTAATTATACAGATTTACAGAATTCCATTATCATATGTATTTTGTTACTAATTTCATTGAATATTTTAATTTAAACATTGCCTACTTGTTTGTATTTATAAATGACTATGTCCTGATTTTTGCCTGTCATTTTCTTATTGAATAGTAAGAACTTTTTACATAAGGTGGATCATAAAATGTCTTTCCTGATACATATATTGCTATATTCCCTCCTTTCATGTTGTATATTATTTTTGGTAATATACATTTTTCTTAAGCGTATACATAAGGCATTCAGTTCAACTCTCATCAATATAATATCAGGTTCAACTGCCAAAAGAATTTCTCAGGGTTCCCTAATTGTTATCTGAATTATCCATCTTAGTGTTCATGGTCTCGAGTGGATTTTTAAATCTAGTAATTACATTTTCCATCTGAGAGTAGCCTTTTTAAATCTCAGATTGTTCCCTTTTCAAAGTTGCATTAGCTTCTTGAATCTCATTGAAAGTATGAACTAGATATTTTTTAGAATTCTCTCTCTTTTGGCAGTAGTTCTATTTCATGGGAGGTACTTAACTGATTTCTCATTGTTTCTCTTTATTTGACTGAGTTTTTCATACATCCTGCTATTTTTCTGTATCTGCCCTTCCGTAAAGGCGGATGAGCTCAAGAATGATGAGTGTCCCAGTTGTAATTTTTCAAAATCAGATGAAGGGAGAAAGGAGTCTTTGTATTTTTTGGAATTTTTCTTTGTCAGAACAGGAATCCTGTTCCCTAGAGCCATTTTGGAGAGATCCATGGCTGGAAACAGCTACGCATCAAACAGTCAGCCCTACTGCCCTATAAGGAGGCATTTTCCCCATGTTGGTTTTTCCCAGTTGGACCATGTTGGTCCAACTCAAAGTTGGAAGGGGTCCCTGCTTCTCTTTTCTAACAGACAGGAGTCCTTATTCAGGGCCACAGAGACAGTATACTGGCTCCAGCAGACATAGCGAGGGCACCACGACATGTCCCATCCTTCCTGAATATGAATCAGAGTGGGTGGCTGTCATCGAGTCCCTGGTGGTCTGGCCCAGGGTTGTTAGTGGGGTTCTATTGGGGGTCCTGTTGACTAGTCACCTCTGGTTAGTCCCGCTTGATCAGTAGTTTCCAAAGAGGCTTAGACTGTACATGGTTTCGATAGCACATGGTTGGGGCATTAGTAATACCGAATTGTACCCTGGCCAAGCTTTTCTTTGGCCAATGCTTCTTCCAACCTTCAGATTATCATAAAGAGAAAGTCTCAATTGGTGTTGCCATACCTTTAATGTTCTTTCACTCGCGCCGCTGGCAGAGCTCCCATTTTAACAAGGAGGGGCAGGCATAAGTCTCAGAGCCTTTGGTAAGCAGTGCCATCTACTTGGACTTGGGTAACTTGATTTGCATAAGTTTTTTCATTTTTTTTTACAGTTACTTTCTACTTGTAACCTATTGGCTTCCTTTTCAAAGGGAATATGCTATTTAAAAAGGAGACGATATAATGAAAACCACGAAGTGGATCATAATATCCAGATTTAGCAAAATCCACAAAGGCAAATAATGTTTGCCAACCACCGCTCCGTGTTCTCTTACTTATTACTTTAATTTGTACGAGTTCCTAGACACTACTGTGTGGATAGCACCGTTCTTGATTGCCAAGAAAAATACAGATGTTCTCTTATTTTTGTATTTCTTTTGGAAAATGGGCAGAGGATAATTTAAGTTTTTTTTTTTTTTAAGATTTATTGACTTATTTATTTATTTGAGAGGTAGGGAGGAGCAGAGGGAGAAGCAGGCTCCCCGCTAAGCAGGGAGCCCAATGCGGGGCTCCAACCCAGGACCCCGGGATCATGACCTGAGCCGAAGGCCGATGCTTAACCAACTGAGCCACCCAGGTGCCCCGAGGACAACCAAATATTAAATGTGGATGCATAGAAACGCCAGTTATCACCCCTGCTTTGAATTTCTTCTCCTCCTATTTTTAGGAGCTGTTGAGGAAGTTTTGTGAATGGAGGAAAAAAATCATTATGAAATTTGTAGATTTGAGTTAGGAAGTCTTTCTTGGGGAGTGAGGAGCTCCGTGATGTTCTTCCCCTCTAGTGATTTGGATGTCTTTGGAATGTCCTTTCCTTACCCCTCTCTCATGTTTCCCTTTGAGTAGATGGAAACATCTTTGTGGTCAAAAACACACTGAAAGCCATCTTGTTTATTCGGATAATGTCGATATCTGTAATGATGATGATGATTTATCATTTGCTAAATGCCAGACACTGTGCTTGTCATTTTGCATGAGTCACCATATCTTAGCTCCACAGTAAGTCTATGAAAAAGACTTTTTTCTTTTTAATAATCTCTGTGCCTAACATGGGGCTTAAACTCAACGACCCTGAGATTGAGAATTGCATGCTCTACTGACTGAGTCAGCCCGGCGCCCTTGGAAAAAAAAAAAAAAAAAAACTCCTGTTCCGATTTATAGATGAGAAAAATTGAGCCTCAGAGAGCCTAGCTAGCTTATCCAGGGACCCACGGAGGCAAGGGCAGAGGGGAGATTTAAACCCAAGCAGAGTTTGACTCTGGGGCTTGTGTATGTACTTGCGAAGGGATGCTATTTCTCAAGGGGGTCATACCGGGCACTTGGGGGAAGGCATCTGTAGAGAAAACAGCATCATGGAGACAAGGTGGTAGTCATCCAAATGGTGCTGAGAGCCAGGATGCTGGGAGAATGTGCTAAGAATCCACTGACCGTGGGAGACCGTCATATCATTCTTTCAGAATAAGAAAGCACATAGCAGACAGAAGAGAGGTAAAAACATACAGCACTGAGTGACTGAATGAGAGAACTAACAAAAGTGTGTGTGTGTAAGATGAGAAACAGAGCCAGAGCCAGAACATTGCATAAACACAGAATATTCATTTTTTTCCTGAAAACCGTGGAATAGTTACAAAAAACACATAGCATACCTGGCTACAAACATGTACGTGCACACCTCCCCCCCAAAAAAACCCCTCAACACATTTTTTTAAGGTAAATCTGTCTATAGTCTAACTTTTCTTATTGTAACCGATGAAATAATATCAATTCAGGTCATGGACTTTGTCCTGTCACCCTGTCTCCCTTCAGGTTCAAGTTGCTGAGCCAGGAGGAAGGCGAGTACTTCAACGTGCCTGTGCCGCCAGAAGGAAGCGAGGGCAATGAAGAGCTGAGGCAGAAATTCGAGGTGAGCTGTGGTTCTTTCTATGCCAGTGGGAACTGCTAGAGTGTCTCATATGCCTCGTATGCTGGGTCTCCGGTTATGAAAGGCCTTCTACCAAGGCCTTTCATGACTCTGTGCCTTTGCAGTGTTTTTCTGGCTCCAAGAAAACTCCTATGCATCCTGCAAAACCCCAACCAAGTGTGTCCTGCTTCATGAAGGCATTCCTTCCTCCTTGTCCTCACTTAAAAATTTAGACTTTTCCTCGAAAGTGCTCCTTCACTTCTCCGGTCTTATTTTATTTTATTTTTTTTTAAGATTTTATTTATTTATTTTAGAGATAGAAAGGGGGAGCAGAGGGACAGGGACAAGCAGACTCCACACTGAGCACAGAGCCTGATGTGGGGCCCAAGACCACGATCTTGAGATCATGACCCAAACCAAAATTAAGAGCTGGATGCTTAACTCACTGAGCCACATAGGCGCACCCATTCTCAGGTCATTTTGATGATAGCTTGGCTTGGAATGGTAATAATGGTGAATGAAAGAAATAGATAGAATTGGGCTCTATTTTGGAGGCTGAGTTAAACTTGCTGAGGGATAGAATCTGGAGTGGAGCTATTGGCGGGATGGTGCTGTACTGTTAACAAATGGAATTGTTTGTGCTGGTGACTTCATGAAATACCCATGGGTCTATCTTCCAAAAATGAAGAGTCCTTGACCCTGAATCTTGGGCTACACTCTGGCTCTCCTTCTACCTCAGCTAAGCCCTTTCTGTTCATGGGGGGTGGGGCAAGATACCCTGTTTTCAGCTGTGTGAGAGTTGCAGACACATCCTAGTTTTACAACGAAAATGTTTTGGGGAAAATGAGTTTGAGGTCTTTCATTATATGTGTATTGAGTGATTTTAAAGTAGTTTCATAAGGGAAAACACATTATTTTGTTTGTACCAACTCAATATACTGAGTCTGATGGGAAAACATCAATTCTAGATAAATAGTAATGGCCTGCTAACTCTGGAAAAAAAATTGTATAAAACAGCTAAAATGAAATTATTGTCATTTTTATTCAGCAAATAATCATACAGGCAGATAAAAAACTTGTGACCAGGTAAAGTTCTATGAAAGAGAGGTCCATGTTAACTCTGAGAACATATGGGGTGGGGGAGAGACAGGAGGACAAGGAAGGTGTCATTAAGGCAACAACAGTGCAAATTAACTGAGTAGAGAGAGGAAAAGAAAATTCCATTCAGCGAGGATGGCATGTACAAAGGCCCTGTGGTGGGGAGTTCTGTAACAACTATGTGAAACTTAAAGAAGACCAGTGTGGGTAGAGGAGAGAGAGTTCAGGGTAATACTGGGGAAGTGGCTGGTCATCATAGTAGAAGGGCTGTGCTGGCCTTGGCAAGGATTTTTGGCATTTATCCCAAGATCCATGTTAGTCTGCCCCTCAACTTGACAGAAATAGCACTTGAGTATTGACTCTTGTTGTGCCCTCCACACAAGTTAGTGTTGATGGGTCGACCCAGGGGGGATATCCCTTTCTGGAAACAAGTGGGATGAACACATTGACCTTGGGCTTACCAGTCATTTCTCCAGTGAACTTGGCAAGGGAAGGTCATTCCCGTGGAGCCGGCTCAAGTCCAGATGGGCTGGTAAAAGGACATCCCACTCAGTAGAGCCAAGAACTAGACACGGTTGATTAGTCCTTCCAGAGAACACCTTCCAGCTCTTTCTCTCAACTTTTTGATGAAGCTGTGCCCATTTGCTGCTGCATTAAAAATGTATCATCCCAGGTATTAAAACAAAACAAAACAAAACACCCCAAGTCCACTGTTTTCTTGTATAAAATGGTGTCTCAGTTTGCAAAATGATTTCTCCCATGCTCGGGTAGCCGGGGTGACATTTCAGGACATCAAGGAAACAGTTCCTATGTGAACATAGTGTTTGTCCGGGCCAGTTACTGGCATGGAGTAAAGGACTGTTTTATCTGCGAGCAACAAAATGCAGCCGTTTATTCCTAGCGAGAGCCCACAAACGCTTGTTTATGCCTGAATTATAATTGCTCTGTACCGTAGTTGTTGATTAAAAAAAAAAAAAATGTTTCCAACCAACCGAGAATTATTCTCAGACACACAGGGAAATTTCAGTTGACCTTGAACGTGAGAAATGTAATCCCTGTGCAATAACCAATTAGCACTCGGAATGACTCAGAAATTACTTTCAAGCCTCTTATGTGGAGAAATTCTGAGTGACGGTAAAATCGAGCTGCTGGCATTGGGGTAATAGAATTTCACGGCAGGGGGAGCTTGGTGCAGTGGCTGCCCGTGGTGAATTTCAGAACGTCTTGAGTTGGCTCGGTCTGGGGTGGACCAGGGGCTTGTTTTCTGACCACGGGCTTGTCTCTGGGTCAGCAAAGGGAAAACTCCACTTTGGATGGTTCAATAGTGGGTTTTCTGACGGTCTTAGAATTTTCTTAAATCATACAGTGCTTCCTCTGGGCCCTTTATTGTTTTAAGTGCTCCGGAAATATGAGCGTATTTAACTCTCGCAGAACCTCTGAATGGTAGGTGCTATCATCCTCACTGGTTTTTTGTTGTTATTGTTGTTTTTTGGGGTTTTTTGTTTGTTTGTTTTGGTCTTATGGAGAGGAAGCAGAGTCCCAGTGAGATTAAGCAACTCTGCCATCCTAGAGCTAGCCGCTCATTACCCTGCATTGAGTTTCCCCACAACAGACCACAAGGATTCAAGTGCAAGTAGTTTCTTGGGGAGGTGATCACAGGAAGCTTCACTGCGGAGAGGGGAAGGGGGGGGGCGTTTCATGGAGCACATCAGCCCGTGGGCAGCTGGGGTTTAAGCACACCGGAGAACTCTGGGAGTTGAATATGTGCCTTAGGGGTGGTAATGGCGGGGGGGGGGGGGTCCTAACCCGGGGTGGGGCAGGAAACTGCAGTATCGTCCACCAGCTCAGCTTCTGTTGCTGCCTGGTGGCCGCTCTCTGGGGGAGTTCCCTGGCCAGCCCTCTTGGACTCTGCTGCTCCAGCAGCCAGGCTGCGAGTGCCCAGGTGGTCACAGGCGGAGAGACAAGAGTGTCAGGGGGTCTTGGTGGGACACCTGGGCCTCATTGGTGCAGTGAAGCCCTGTCCTATACAGGTGGTTCAAGCGTCAGGCTGCCTAGATTGGAGTCGGGCTCTGCCACTCGCTTGCTGAGTGACGGTAGGCAACTTACTTTCTCTCTCTGAGCCTTCGGTTCCCCATCTGTAAAATGAGGGAAGCAGAATGCTTCTCAGCTTCTAAGGTTATGTGAGGACCGAACGAGAGAATGCATTTAGGACAGCATCTGGTGCGTCATAGTTTCCCGATGTCAGGCCACTGTTGTCATTACCAGCTTCACCCTTGGAATAAATGAAGCTCGGAACATATTCCTTCTGGGATTTGGAAGGGCCGGTTGGGGATTGGGAAGGATCTATAGGGGCTCCAAGCCTCCTGAGGCCTTGCCTCTGCTGCTGGGCCCTGGGATGCCTGTAGAAGCCCCTCTTAATTGCAGAGGAGTCTGTAGCTGAAGCCAGGGCAGGCACTAATTGTCTGGGAAGGATCTATAGGGGCTCCAAGCCTCCTGAGGCCTTGCCTCTGCTGCTGGGCCCTGGGATGCCTGTAGAAGCCCCTCTTAATTGCAGAGGAGTCTGTAGCTGAAGCCAGGGCAGGCACTAATTGTCTGAAAAGTGGCCCGGGAGACTGGCTCCCCAGGTGTCTCTGCCGCCGTCCCGTGCAGTCTGGAAGGACGCAGTTCTCCTGGCTCAGAACTCTAGTCTATTTGTTTTCTCTTTGAGCACTGAATTCTAGGGCTCCACACTGCGACGTAAAAAGTCAACCATCAGAGTATTCCTGTTTCCGAAGACCTATCCATCCCAGCAAGATAGAGGATCATTTTAATTTGGGCCTCGATTTTGAAGATGTTTGTCTTTGACGGAACATCTGCTGGACCTGCGGCCCCAGGGAAACAGGGGGCTTCCAGAGGGACAAAGACAGGCTTCTTGTCTCCCAAAGGTTCACCGTGGAGGGGTCACAAGCCCAAATGTTTTCAGGAGCCAGACAGATAAAAAGGAGGGGGAAAACTTGGTGTCAGACAGTAGGGTGTGGTGGGGATGGTGGTACACTTGGGAAATCCAAGATCAAAGCCACAGCCTGGTCACGTTCTGGTGGGAGCCCCTTCCTGGTTCCTAGATGGCTGTCTTCTCACTGTGTCCTCACTTGGTGGAGGGGCTGAGGGACCTCTCTGGGGCCTCTTTTATGAGGGCACTGATCCCACCCATGGGGCCTCCACACTCATGACCTAATCCCCTCTCAAAGGTCCCATCTCCTAAAGCCATCACCCTTGTGGTGTAGGATTTTAACATGTGAATTTTGGAGGGGACACAAACATGATAACCTACAGAGGGGGACACAAACACTCTAGCTCCGAAGGGGCCTATACCTATGAGAAAAAAGAAGCAAATTGAGCTGGAGAGTGGAAAGAGGGTTTCTGGTCCTGAATTCAGAGGAGAGAAGGTTGCTCACAGGACTGGGGTATGGGGGAGGGGGGAGGGGCGGTGAAGCTGGTGGCCGCTTGCTGCTCCTTTTGAAGGACAAAAAGAAAAAATTTCCACGAAGCAAGGTCAAACGGAGAATGGGGGAAATTGGAGCCCCTTACTCATGGTTCACCAGCAGGATGTCCTGGGGGACCTGGGGTGTCCCCCTGAGGGCTAGGATGGGGGCTGGGGACCAGGGGACGGTCAGGATTCAGATCCGCCCAGGTTGAAGAATGCAGGGTGTGGGTCAGGTGGGTCCTGAGTCAGATTCAAGGAAGGTGGGAGGTGCGGCCCCGGAGCAGGGAAAGGCAGTAGGGCGGGCAGAAAGGAGGGGACGCGTTTAGCAGCCTGGGCAGGACTCGAGGGCTGGGACGTGAGGCTTTGGGATGATGGAAAGGTATGGCCCAGAAAAGACAGTACGACTTCTGTCTTGGGCACTTGGCTTCTTTACGACCTACCTGATGAGCTCATGTTGGAACCACCAGCTCTATGTCTATGACCCCCAGACCTCTGTCTGCAGCTCAGATACCATTTCTCAGTCTCAAACCCTACAGAGGCCATTGCTTTCTGGATATGGATCCTTGGTTCTCCCAGAGACACTTGAATCTCCGCAGATCTCAGGGCAAAACAGTATGACCGGGTGTGTCCGCAGCAGCTCTGTTAGTAGCCCCACAGTGGAAGCGACACAAATGCCCATGAACGGGTCAACGCAGACAAGTCAGCAGGACAGTGGGGCAGACTACCAGCTTGGCAGTTTCACGGGTGAATTTCATGAACATGATCATGAGCGAAAGCAGCCAGATGCAAAAGACTACTTCTCCCATAGAGGGAAGCCTGTCAGACTTCCACAGATCTTCACCAAATGTGTGGGTTTCCAGAAATTCTCCAGTCCTCTGTGGACACCAACTGGGCGTCCTACAATTGAATTCACAGACAACACCTGGAGTTAGGACCTCACAGGTTAAGGCCTCTGTCCAGACTCGGGTCACACATGGTGGGTTCCCAGGTCACCCACACTTCTGTCTGACTTGATACCAATCCGGGGTTCCCACTACCCCTCCCTCCTCTGATTCTCTAATTGGCTAGAACAGCTCACAGAACTGAAGGACACACTTCCTTATATAAACTGGTTTATTGTACATAAAGGATATGATAAAGGCTACAGATGAACAGCCAGACGAGGAGACACATAGGGTAGGGTCTGAAAGGAGTGCCGGAGCTTCTGTCCTCCGCGGGGTCAGGATTCATCATTCTGGAAGCTCTTCGAACGCCACAGTTTAGGGGTTTTTACGAAGACTTCGTCATGGAGACGCAATCGATTATTAACTCAGTCTCCAGCCCTGAAATGGGGCTGAAAGTAACAAGCTTCTCCTCATGGTTTGGTCTGTCAGGTGACCATCCCCCATCCAGGAACCCAATCAAGAGTTTCCTCGTTAGAATAGAAGATGCTCCTCTCAGGAAATTACAAGAGATTTAGGAGCGTTGCGTCAGGAACCAAGAGCAGAGACCAAATATATATTCCTTATTATGTCACACACTCTGATTCTATTTAATGAAGTTCAAGGACAAACAAAACTGACCTACAGAGATTGTGTTCGTGGGAGGCAGGATTGGCTGGGAAGGGGCACGGAGAACTTTCTGAGGGTGATGGAAATTGCGGTTTGGGTTTATGGATATATACATTTGTCCAAATTCATAGAACTATCTGCTTGATATCTTGTGCATTTCAGCGTATCTAATGTAATTTTTAGTTTTTTTTTTTTAATTTTTAAATATTTATTTATCTTTTAGTAAAGATTGAGTGGGGGAGGGGCAGAGGGAGAGAGAAGCCCAGGGAGACTCTGCGCTGAGCACGGAGCCCGACATGGGGCTTGATCTCACGATCCTGAGATCAGGACCCGAGCTGAAGTCAAGAGTCAGGCGCTTACCTGACGGAGCCTGCCCAGGCGCCCCTCCATTGTAAGTTGTAAAACATTAATCACAAAAAGAAGGAAAATGGCGGATGCTTTGTCAGCTGCCCAGATGGGATGAACAGTGGACAGGCACATCCCGAGGGAGAGAGAAGCCTTGCAGGGACGGCCACTGGGGACGGGAGTCTCAGCTTGCCCGAAGTCAGGCTCTTCCCGTCCTCTTGCCCACACCTCCACATCTGCCTTTCCTTCGCTCCTCTCCTGAGTGGAAAGTGCCACCATCCTGTCTTCCCGTGCATCCAACGCAGAAGCCAAGGCCTTGCCCTTCATTCCTCATCCTCTCTCCCAGGCGGCACCAGCTCTGATGAGTCTACCTCCAAATCCGTCCACTTTGTTCCATCCACACCGCAGACACCCCCGAGGTCGGGTCCTGCCATCTTGCACCTTGATGACTGTGGTCATTTCCTTCTAGTGGTTCTCAAAGTCACCTTCAAATGGGTCTCTTCGCTGGGCCCAGGGTGGTCTTCTAAATGGAATATGATCATACCATGGCCTCCTTAAAGCCCCCCCCCTTTTTTTAAAGATTTATTTATTTGAGGAGGGGGGTGACAGAGAGAATCTCAAGCTGACCCTTCTCTGAGCTCAGAGCCCAACACAGGGCTCCATGTCGCAAGCCTGAGACCACGATCTGAGCTGAAACCAAGAGTCGGAGCTTCACCAACTTTGCCATCCAGGGACGAGCCTTTCATGCTCAGAATCAGCTCCGACTCCTTAAGAGGGTTTACCTGGTCCGGCTTATCTTTGGGCTGCTACCCGAGCCATACCTGCCTTGCACTGTGTCTGCTTCTTCGAGTGTGTCTTGCTTTCTGCTCCATTAATTCTATTTCTGCTGCTGACATCAAGTTGTTTGCCTGGAAAGCTCTCCTGCTTATCCTTTAGACCCAGGGTCCGGGACCTAGTCCCTGAGGCGGGGCGGATTCTCTGAACATCCACAGTCGTCTTTCTCCCTGATTGACCCTCGGCATCTAGAGTACCCCCAGCATGCCACAGGAACTCCATGAGTTTCTTCTGAATACATGACGCTTTCTCTCGGTCTTTAAAAGTCAGTTGAATAGGGGCGCTTGGGTGGCTCAGTCAGCAGAGTGTCTGGCTCTTGGTTCCAGTCTGGGTCATGACCTCGGGGTCCTGAAATAGAGCCCCGTGTCAGGCTCCGTCCTCAACGTGGAGTCTGCTTCTCCCTCTTCCTCTGTTCCTCCCCTTACCTTTCTCTCTCTCTGGAATAAATAAATAAAATCCTTAAAAAAAAAAAAAAGACAACTGAATAATAAGACAGTTATAATAGCTGCCATTTGTTGAGTACCTGCCACATGCTAGGAATGGTGCTAAGGACCCTGCGCGACATTCTGTCCTGTCCGGATCTCCACTGGCTTGAAAGGGTTTAGCAAGGTTCATTCACTGAGGACAAGTCAGTGCTTACTCTGCTGGGTGCTGTTTGGGTCACCAGGGAAAGGGGAACGAGAGACAAAAATCCTTGCCCTCTTGGAGGTTGTGTTCTAGCGTGAGGATGAAGAGGAGAAATTAAGAAACGAGTAAAACTGGGTTTGTGGGATGGTGATAAGGGATATGGAGAAAAATAAGTAAGGGTTTGAATAAAGATGGCAGAGAGCTTCTGCATGTCGGTGTTGGCAAAGGCTGTGGTTTTTTTTCCCCCCAAGATTTTACTTATTTGAGAGCGAGCGGGGAGAGGGACAAGCAGACTCTGCGCGGAGCGTGGAGCCCGACGCGGGGCGCGATCCCACGACGCTGGGATCGTGACCTGAGCTGGAAGCAGTCTGCCGCTTGAGCAACGGAGCCACCCCGGGGCCCCAGGAAAGGCCGTCTTATCTGATGTGAGGGCGCTCTGGGAAAGAAGTCAGAGGCGCAGGGGAGGACAGCAAGTGCAGAGGCGCAGGGGCAAGGGCATCTTTGGTGCTTTCAGAGAACAGCAGCGAGGCCAGGGTGATGCGAGCAGAAGAGGCCCCAAATCAGAGAACGTGCAGAGGGGCAGGGACATCTCTGGCCTTTGGCCTTTTCTCTTGAGAGAGATGCTGAAGTTCGGGATGTCTGAGTAGAGAGTGTCCTGAGCTCATGGTTCCCTCCGGATTACAGCCCTTATCCGTGCCCGAGTCAGGAATCTAGCCCTAGCGGCGACTCCAGAAACAAAGTCCTGGCGTCTGCAAGACCTCACTCCTGACCTCCTGTCCTCATCACAGGGACTCTGCTGCCGTTCTGAGTCACCGTTCTGCTGCTCACAGACATGGGCCTCACCCATCCGCTCCTCCGCAGAGCAGGAGACTGTGTCGGTTGTTAGGGAAGTTGTGGAGGTAGAGTCTGTGCCTTCACAGAGCTTCTTCCAGTGTGTTGGCGGAAGCCAGTGAAGAGTTACCAGCCAGTGTAAATGGGAAGTGAAATGGATGAAGGAAGGAAAGAGGGACACTTAATCCAGACAGACGATCAAGGAAGGCTTCCCTACAGACAGACAATCAAGGAAGGCTTCCCTAGGGAAGGGAACGTGGGAAGCAGGGGGAGCTCAGTTGGCAAAGAGGAGACAGTAGCCACCCTCAAAGCAGCAAGAGCATGTGCAAAGGCCCTGAGTGGGGTGTGGAAGGGGAATGGATTACAGGGAAGGGTCCAAGAAGTGAGGAGATTGGAGAACCTGATCATACTGGGCCATGTAGACCCGTGAAAGCACTGAGGCCTTTATCTTAAACCTAAGGAGTCACAACGGAAGCATTTTAAGCAGCTGGTGACCTGGTTGGGTACGGAGAAGCGAAAGCTCACTCTGGTTGCGTGAAAAGCCCAGTGAGGCGGGAACCGAGGTGGGGTCTCCAGGTGCCCCATGTTGGCAGGTCGTGGCGAAAATGGAAAGCAGGTCAGTTCTGGAGACAGTGAGGACTCTTCCCTGTGGTGGCGGAGGCAGGACGGACAAACGAGAAACAGGGGTGTCAAGGGTGGGCCCCAGCTTTCGGGCTGCTTTTCATTGAGATGCAGACCGGTGGACGGGCCGAGCTCCAGGAAGCAGAGCTCGCGGCAGCTACCTGTGACTTCCTCCAGGGACATCCTCAAACCCTAATGATGTTTTCTGTGTGCTTCCTCCCTCAGAGAGCCAAGATCAGTCAGGGGACCAAGGCTCCGGAAGAAAAGACGACCAACACCATATCCAAACTTGACAACAACGGGAACAGAGACCGAATGAAACTGACTGATTTTAACTTCCTGATGGTGCTCGGGAAAGGAAGCTTTGGCAAGGTATGCTGTGGCGTGGGGGTGGCTCCCACTCCAGGAGGATAGGTAACAAGGCAGGGACTTTTACTGTTTATATGGGGCCTACATTCCAGCGACGGAGAGAGAAAAAAGGAAATAGACATAACACTACAGTTTGTAATGAAAACCATGACGAAAAGGGATAGTGTGCTATGGGCCCCAAACAAATCAAGAGGGGACCCACTTAGACCATCAGAGAAGGTGAACCCTGAGCTAGCTATCCATTCCAGGAGCTAGGAATTGAATGTTGCCAGCAGAGTGAATAGCAAGTGCAAAGGTCCTGGGGTAGAGAAGGGTTTGGTATCTTCTAGGGACCATCAGAGGGTATTGGGACCAAAATGTCATGAGCATGGCAAGGTAGCAGGATGTGAGATTGCAGAGATGGGCAGGAGCCTGATCCTGCAAAGCCTTGTGAGCTGTGATGAAAAGTTTGGATTTTATCCATAGTGCAGTGGGGAGCCATTGAAAGATTTTAAGCAGTGAAGTGACACGATCTGATGTGCCTTTTGGAAAAGATCCCTTTTGCAGCCAAGAATGAAACCATTCCTTTCAGACAGCAAGGGAGTTGAAGGATGGCCCGGGGACTCGTAGAGTGGTTCTGGATGCTTTTATAGATACTAGGAGACACTGTTTTACTGAGGTTGAGATTGTGGTGTAAGTATTCCTGAGTTGTTTAGTGTTGTTTCGAGTCTTTTAATCCCTTGGCGTGCCACAAATATGTCTCATATAAATCTCATACCGTGAACTCAAGTGTGCGGAAAAATATAAATTTCTTCTCCATCTCTGTAGTCCACGCCCCCAGTCTGGGACTTTACCTGGAGTTGTTCTTACCTGGCCCCTCTCCCCGCCAGTCGTGTGAAACCCATTCACGAATCCTAACAGATCCTTTACCGAAGCAGGCCACGCGTTCACTGACTTCCCTCCATCATCACAAATGCGGCCCTAATCTAGGCTCCCCCGCGTACCCCCGGGCCCCCCGCGGAATTTCCTAACTGGCTTCCCTGCTTTTGGTCTTGTAATCAGTCCACTTTCCATGTAGCAGCAACGAGTCGTTTTGTCAAAGTTCCATTAGGTCAAGGCACTCCCCTGATTAAAACTCCCCAGCAACTTTCCATGCCATCAGAGTAAGTGTCATACTATGTTCTTGGCTTACATGGTTCTTTATAATCTTACCAGGTTCTCTGCCTGGCGACTTCTTTTTCTTGTCCCTGTCACCCATAGTGTTCTGGCCACAGTGGTCCTTGGGTTTTTGAAACATACAAATCTCCTTGCTCTCTTAGAGCTTCTGTGATGCCATTCCTTTTATTCTTTGCACGTTGGGGTCCTCCTTGTACTTCCCCTCACAACGTAGATGACACCTCTTCCAAGAAGCCTTCCCTAACCACCTTCTCTGCCTTGCTTTCATTCCCCATCCTATTCTGCTCTCTCATGGCAGCTGTCATCAGAAGGTATCCTTTTTTTTTTTTTTTTTTTTTTTTTAATTGGTTTGTCTCTCTTCTAAGAACTGAGCATCGCAAGAGGAGGACCTCTGTCCTGTTCGCTACTGTCCTTCCAGTGCTTGTGGGTTGAATCCATTCAGGGCCTGGACAGAAGGCACGATTTTCTCTGTGGGTCACAGGGTCATCTGCTGAGATGGAATAAGGGTCTGAATGGTGGTCCAGAATGTTCAGGGCTTGGGCACGAAATGGGAATGACAGTAGGAAAACACAGCAAGATTACTGAGGAGCTTTCTAAAGTCAGTGATGGAAGTGGTCCGTGCCTCTGTGTGATTTTTGCCAGCACCTCTGAGCGGCTGGGTGTGGACATGGAGAAGTGGGTGGCATGTTTGAGCTACGGGAGAGATTAGCAGGATCAGCGAGCCAGAAGATTAAGAGGGAGTCAAGGATTCTGGGAAGAGAGATGCCTGTTGCAGATCCAGTGGAATCTTTCAATGGGTGATCAGTAAAAGCATATTGGATAAATGAATTAAAATGGCAACTAGACCAGGCTGGAAAGGAAGTCAGAGCAGGAAGAGGGGCATAACCCCAGGTGGAAAAGAAGGGGATGAAAAAAACCCAAACAGGTGAGGTCAAGAGATTTAAAGGGTTAGGAACACCAGGGGCATTTAGATGCCAAAGATGAGTGACTTGCCTTGATGATAAGGACAGATGTGGCCTAAAGGAAGAAGGGGTTCTAATTATATGGCCTGTAGGGAAGTTTGTAGAAATTAAGTTATATTTTTAAAAAGCAATATCTACTTGTGGTTCATAATTAAAATTTTATTGAAAGGATAAGCATTGAGATGTCTCCTCCCACCCAAGTCCACATCTTCTGTGCCCCCGCACTGCTGCTGCCCTCCAGAGGCAAATATTCTGTTCATCTAATTTGAATATTTCTGGTTCCCATGTGCTACATGAACACGTATAAATACACGTCTTTATTCTTGTCCTTGGTACTGCAAGGGCTCGCGTCCTATACACAGAGCTCTGCCCCTTTCTGGTCACTTAACAATATAGGTTGGAGAGTTTTTGCTTGAGGAGTGGAAGTGCCAGAAGGCCTTACGGAAAGGATCAGGATTGGGTGGTGTGGGGGAGGGGGTGGAGAAATGGGAGAATGGGTCATCCGGGAACAGTGAGGAAATGAGAGCAAATAGATCATATGTTTCCATGGAAACCGTTACAATAATTGAGATTTCTATTCCAGGCTGGGGATGGAGTCTCACACAAATCACAGTGGAGAACAACACTATGTCAGGAGAGCCAGACAGAATCCCAAAAAAACCTCGATGGTCCTTTAAAACAGAGCATAATCCTTGGCAACTCCAGTGTGGATCAGATCTGGCCCCAACACATGTGCCCTTGAGCATGGTCCTCATTTGTGGGGTGGCTAGGGAGTGACACGTGCCTTTTGATAAGACCTGTGGGAATAAAACAAGGCAACGCAGGTGTGCAGGCTGTGGAGTTCCCAGCAAGTAAGCCCCATTTCAAAAACTCTGAAACCAAGGACAGTCTCGAGAGTTTACTTGCATGGAGAGGTGGAAGCGTTTACCTGGAAGGGTTATCTTGCTAGAGCAGGGCTTCTTGGCATGTCTGCCTTACGGAGATTTCCATGATATACTCAAAGGAATGAGGTCTGTCTTATCTCTGTCTGTCTGCCTGTCTGCTATCACAGAACGATGACTATGACACGTTATCAGTTAAAACAGAAGCAAGTCCTAGAGCCTTAGGATGAATAATATAAAATATAATGTACATAGAATAATTCTTTTCATGTAATATACTCATGGTCCCTATTCTCATTGAATTTTCTCCCCATATTTTATCGTAAAAAAAAGTTTTAAATATAGAAAAGTTGAAAGAATTATAGAGTGAGCATCCATAATACCACTGCCTAGATTCTACAATCAGAATTTGACTGGTTCTGTTTTATCACATATCTATCCATCTATCCCTCTGTCTCTCTGTTAACCCACTTTTTTGAAAGATTTAATTAATTAATTAGAGAGAGAGAGAACACAAGCATGAGCTAGGGGAGGGGCAGAAAGAGGAGGAGGAGCAGACTCCCAGCTGAGTGGGGAGCCTGACGAGAGGTTCGATCCCAGGACCCTGACATCACGGGCTGAAGTCAGATTCTTTTTTTTTTTTTTTAAGATTTTATTTATTTATTTGACAGAGATCACAAGTAGGCAGAGAGGCAGGCAGAGAGAGAGGAGGGAAGCAGGCTCCCCGCTGAGCTGAGCAGAGAGCTTAATGCAGGTCTCGATCCCGGGACCCTGAGATCATGACCTGAGCCGAAGGCAGAGGCTTAACCCACTGAGCCGTCCAGGCGCCCCTGAAGTCAGACTCTTAACTGAGCCCCTCAGGTCCGCCACTGTCAACCCATTTTTTTTTTTTTTTAAGATTTCACTTATTTATTTGATGGACAGCAAGAGCAAGAACATAAGCAGGGGGAGTGGGAGAGGGAGAAGCAGGCTTCTTGCTGAACAGGGAGCTTGGCACAGGGCTCGATCCCAGGACCCTGGGATCATGACCTGAGCTGAAGCCAGATGCTTAACAACTGAGCCACCCAGGTGCCCCTCAACCCATTTTTAATTCATTTCAAAGCAAGGTGCAGATACTGCTACCCTTTACCCCAAAATGCTTCCGCCTACATATCATTGAACTAGAATTCAGTATTTGTTTTTGGTAATTTTTAGGGTAAAACTTACATGCAACAAGATGTAGAAAGCAGTGTACCATTCTGTGAGGTTTTGGAAAATGCATCCTTTAAAATGCAGTGGGGCTCCAAACATTAGTCAGGAAATCACACTAACGGATATAACAGCGCAACCGTGGTGTTTGATGTGTTCTGTGAGGGCCTGCGGGGGTGGGCTTGGCCCTGGCTGGACGTCAGTGAGGGCTTCCAGGAGAAAGTGGCTTCTGGGCTCTATTGAAGGATGAGTCAAGTTAGCTTTGCATAGTGGAGGTGGGGGAGTCAACGAAAATCTCAGAAGGTCTCCTCTTCCTGACCCCTTCCTCGAGCCAGGCTTCGTTGATCTGGGTGGTGGCCAGGGTGCCCACGCTCCTGTAATAGAGTAGAATCCCCTGCTGTGCAAAAGTAGATCCCCAAAAGTACACTCGGTCGGACACCATGGACGCTTCATTTTCATTCATGTGATAGTCTGAGATGGGTGTTCCTGACCTCACCCACTCTCTCCATATGGTGGCTAAGGAACCCAGGTTCCTTCCATCTTCTGTGACTCCATTAATCTCTACTGCCTTGTTTTGTCTACATTCCGAAGGCGGAGGGGGCGAAGTATGAAGGAGGTACAAGCTGCTTCTTAAAAGTCTTACTTTGGAAGTGACACCCATCACTTCAGCCTACACTCTATTAGAATTTAATCACGTGGCCATGCCTCTGTGCAAGGGAGGCTCGGAGAACAATTCTGGTGGAAAAGTTAGTAGCATGGACCACACTCCCTACTTTTCGGCTCTGGATGGAATTTTTCTTGGGGACACGAAAGAGCCCTCCGAACTTCCAGGTGATCATGCTCCATAAAGAAAACACTTCAGACTCCTCTTTCTTGGTGACATTTCCTTGTGTTCAAATCATGGAACATGCCAGGTGTTAGTGCTGCTTTTCCTGAAGCCTAGCAGAAGCCAGGAATAAATCAAGTAGGAAGAAGTCAGCAGCTTATGAAATTAAAAGGAAAAAAGTGGAAAGTCCTTGGAAACTGGGTACCCAGTTTCTTCAGAAAGTCCCATCCAGGCCTGTTGATCTGTATGCGTCTAAGAAGGTTTAAAATAAAAAACTGAGAGGTGAGACACCGTTCAGTCTCCTGTCCAAGTGCTTGGCTTTCCTGGAATAAGGTCCAGGAGGCTGGTGATATTAGTGCCTGAGTATTACTAGTAGGAGACTTCTTGACAGTTAGGAAGTAGCCCCTTCCAATAAGGTAACCTTTGAGACTTAGAACATTGGTGGCACTGTCCAAGGTGCTGATGCCAATCCTGTTAGCTCAACATTCAGACTGCACAACAGCGTCGAAAATAGCCTTGGCCAAGTTTCCCAAATACTCGTTTATTCATGCACATGTTTATTTTTTTTTTTGTCATGTACACACCCCCTTGCTATCTTAAATATTTTTCTTTGAATGGATTTAACTTCCTTTTCTGCTCTTAGCATTGCCCTATAAAAGATATATATATATATATATATATAATCACACGCTTGATCTACCACTTGTGTATTTATTTTAATATGTTTTAGGAGAATTTATTAAAAGAAGATTGCTTTTGTCTTTGTACTGCTGATGGTACAAGTGTCCCGTCTTGTGAAAAACTGTCTTCAAGACCTTATGTTCACAAAAGACTTTGGCGCTTCCATTACTATTGTTATTTTTTTAGAACACGAGGTCTTTTGCTTCTTTTTTCTATGCATATCTGGAAGGTACAGAAAGTGTCTGATCTTCCGTGTCCTGCACATCCTTTAGATGAGAAGAATGCTCAACATTTCCTGTATCCTTAAAAATCTTCCCTGTGGTCGTGACCCTCCCCTCCATACTTTCCTCACTGAATACATCCAGGGACTGAAACTACCCTTTTGAGATTTGCTGCCTCCACTTCCTCCTCACCCACGCCCTATCCTCTTGCACTGGGACTTCTACCTTCAACAGATTCTGAAACACGGGTCTCCCAGCTTTTACCCGTGATCTCCAGGCCTCTTCCTCTCCAGATCGGAGCACAAGGCACCGTGACTGCTTATGACAGCAGAGGGCAGACATGAGGGCAAGGAACTGGGACTGAGATTGGAACCCATGCCCCACCCCCCAGGAGAAGGCCTCACTTTTATAAACTGCCCACCGACAGGCATAACTAAGGATTCGTTCAGCTGGACAGGGATTTGTTGAGCAGCTACTATGTGCCAGGCACTCTTCCAGGTGCAGAGGAAATAGCTGTGAACAAAACAGACAGAAGTATCTGCCTTCATGGGTCATCTGTTCTATGGTGGTGATGATGGTGACAATACCACCTAACGTTTGTGTCCTTAATAGTAATAGTCAGGCTCTGTTGTAAGAGCTTCTCTGTATTGGCTCACACTCCCGCTCTAGCGTGGCTGCCGTTATCCGCATTATACAGATGAGGATATGAGAAACAGGACGTTAAAATACTTGCCTAAAGTCACACAGCTAGTCAGTGCATTTAACAGACTGGGTTTGGTTTAGATACACATGATTTTGTTTGCTTGATACTTAACCCCTGCATTCCTGGTCCCAACAGTGGTCACCTCGCCGTGTCATGGACATATCCTAGGAGGTTAACAGTGTTTCCTCTTATTTACTCATCCCCCCCCCCTTTTCTTCCCCTCTGAGTGTAAGCAGAGTTTGCGTGCCTTGGTTGTACTCTGAGCCCCTGCTGTTAGACAAAGGGCATGCCTAAAATGACAGACGGCTCCAGATTGCCGGCGCTCCCCCATCACTGTGCCTGAAAATCTCCTGTCCTATGCCGATGTTCACGGGTCCTGTGAGCCTTGGGAATCCTGTGAGGTGTCCTGAGAAGGCTCCTGAAATGGACTCCCTCTTCCAGCCCTGCCCCTCCCCCTCCTCTCCGGACCTTGGCTGGTAGGATCTTCCAAGCCAGAGGAGGCATCTCTAGCGTGTGCAGTAACTCCTCAGCTGGTTCCTTTTCAGCCCTTGACCTCCAGGTCTCCAGGCCTACACCCACCTCCGTCTCTAATTCCACACGCCCTTTCCCCTTTGTCTCCAGTTCTGATGGAGCTTGTAGGCATTGCCTGGGACTAGACTATGGGTTTTCATGCATTTCATCTTATGTATTCTCAGCTCAACCCTGCAGGGGACTTACTGACATTAACCCTATTATATTTAGATGGAAATCCTAAATCACAGAGGTTGACTAGCCTCCCCAGGCCAGACAGTGGGAAGGGGGCAGGACCAATACTTGAAAGTAGGTTTTGTGATTCCTGTTGCCTCTTTCCATCTCCGACAACATTTGTCTCTGCTTTGGGGTCCACTCATCTCCACCCAACGGCTAGTCGAGTGTTCTTTGAAACAGTAATTTCAGAACTGCTACAGAGCCGCTTTAATGGCATTTGTGGGTCCCTTCTCCTGCTGTGGGAAAAAAAGGTAAAAAGGATATCTTAATGTGACTGCGTTGGGATAAGGGCAAATATATTAATATAATACATTAAGGCATTTTCTTCCACCTAAAAGCCCATTTTTTCTTGTGGTTTTAAAAGAAATTGAAACGCTGTCATGAGCCCCTAAAAAGATTGTGCCCCAGTCCCACCCCCCGACTTTGATTCGAGTGTGGCTAAAGTGTGCGGCAGCTGCCAGCATGAGCAACCCAGCCGTGTATCCTCAGCGACCCCCAGCCTTGTCTCCCCAAAAGCCAGAAGCGGGCTTAACTCGCATGAGCCCGGGTTTGTGCACAAGAGAGCAATCCAGAGCTCCGAGCCCCAGACCACCGCTTCAAGTGCTGTCTTCCGCTGGAAGCCTGTGCTGCCCTGAGTTGAGAGAGGAAGAAATTGCCTGAGGAAATGAAAAAACAGTTTCTTCAAACCCATAACAAAGGCCTTTCCTAAGTCTTTTGGAGCTGCTGATGTGGGAGTCTCTCCTAATTTTAATCTCATTAGTGGTGTGGAGTCGCTCGTTCACCGCTCACCTACCGTCCATACATTAGACGTGGTTATATAATCCTACAGACAAAAGTGCTTTCCTTTCCTTGAACCTGCTTTGCTATCTTCTTGCACCATATGGTGAGTTCCTTTATCTTACGGTTCACAGACAGCTCACAGTCTTTGCTACCTGTTCCCTTAATCCTCTTCCAGGGAACCTTTAGACATTTGCTGTCTGATCTTGGATCCCTGCCTTCTCTTTGGTTCGCTCCCCGATGATGGCACCTTCCTCCCAGCCCCTCCCAGGCCCTCGTTTTCCATATGCAATGCTGATCGCGGCGTGTTTTTGCCAACTCATGCATCCAGGCAAGGCCCTTCCACCTTCCTGATGTTTCCACAACTCTCCTCAGCGCAATGACTTGCTGTTCTTCCGCAGCCCCTACCTTCACTCCTCAGAAGAGAGCGCATTAGCAAACAAGACATGACAAGGCTCCATTCTCCCTGGCAAAATTAATGATACTGAGGAAAAGGAAATATCTGGAAGTCAAGTTTTCTAAGCCTCTGCCCTGCTGCGAGCAGCTTGTCAAGCCAGAGTGAGCAAAGGGAGTCTTCATTAGGAAGACGTGGTGTGTGTTTCGGTGTATGTCATCGGCACCCAAAGGCAGGAAGTGCAGCCAGAATAAAGAAGCTTCCAGGAAACCAACGGCCATGGCCTCCATCTAGGGAGCCCCGCCACCTGGCTGCTATCCTTGCTTCTTGCTGCTGTCTCGCTCAATTCTCCAGGTCTAGTTCCCAAATGTAGACTCTCCTGGAATTTTAAGAGAAACTAATGGGCCCAGGAAAGAGAAGCTCAACTCAGGCCAGTGTGGCTCAGGGTCCCTGGGATCCAGTGAGGGCTGTGGCCACAGGGAGCGAGGTGGCTTTTTCAGCCATTCGTCAGGAAGGGCAACATGGTGGTATGGGCAGTTTCTCAAAGAGAAGGAGGGAACCCGCTGGCCTGTTGGGTGCACAGGCCCCAGTAGGTGTTTTTTTAAGTCTGCGTTTTTCTTGAACACGTTGCCTTGATGCTTTGGGAAGATAATACAAAGTTAAATCGCGTCCTGCTACTGAAGGGCCAGCTAGAGCCCATTAGCATGGAAACTCTGTCTAGGGTGATAATTCACGGCCACTGGTCCAATTACCGTGCTGTCACGGTCCCTGCCACCCTCCACATATCCATCTAGACCGCATCTTTCCGTGCTCATTTGGAAATGCACCGTCCTGTTAAGATGAATTCCTGGTTTCTAACAGCAAAACCCATAATTTTTTCTACCACAAACATCATAGTAGAAACCTGTGGGTTGTCATCACCCAACACCCATGGGAAAACATGTGGGGACACAAATATGGGTAGTTAATAGGATTAAACATAGTTTGTCTCAATTCCCCCACTCCTCTCCTGCACCCCCTCACTCCTGCCCAATGCCACATGATGTGTGGCATTGACCTAGGACCTGTGTCCTGACCTATGTCCTGACCTCCTCAAAAACCACTGCAGAGGCTGAGGATACGGTTTGAGCCCTGAGAACTAGTCTAAATGGTTTGTATGCGTTGCTCAGGGAAACTTCACAAAGGTGGGCACTATTGTTGGTTCCATTTTACAGATGAGGAAGTAGAGGCAGAGAGAGACAAGAGACTTGCAGATTCCTGCAGCAGGGGATGCAGGCTCAAACCCGGGGAGTCTGGCTCCTGAGTGCCCAATCACTGGGCCACTCACCCACCTGCCCATGTGCCCCATTTCTGCCTCGGAGTAGCCCGGTTCTCTGTTAGCCTGGAACACCAGCAGCTAAGGGAGGCTTGTGCACCCAGGGCAGAGCAGATTACAGAGCAACAGGCTTCCTTGGTGCAGCCTAATTGTTCAAATCAGTGACAGACCCTTAAGGGTTTCACTGCATTTCTTTCGGTAAAAGGCATCAATTATTGGTTTGTTTTCCCGGGAACCATCTAAAAAAAAAAAAAAAAAAAAACAACCCAACAGATTAAATCTGCTTTTATTTTAACCATCTAGCAGTCAAATATAACATCTGATTCAAAGACAATTGACGGAGCATACATGTCAAGGGCTTTGATTTTGGCTCAAAAGAACGCTATAATAACTAGAGTTGATACCTATCAATTATCATTACCGTTTCTATGATATCAGTAATTAGAAGGAAGACAGCCCAGGGTTTGGAAATTTTTGCATTTCTCATTACAACCCAATCAAACAATTAAAAAAAATTTTTAAATTAAATCCAACTAAACATCTTCATTGAAAACACAGGAGCTAGGCATGTCAGGTTTCTGTCTCTTTATTCCCTGCGCCTCCCTCCTGCCCCCCCCCTCCTGCCCCCCCCACCCCGCCCCCCCCAGCAGTGACTGTGAGTCATTCCTTCCCGGTGTAGTGACATTTGCTTGACAATAGCGTGCCCTGAGCTGACTGGGCTACAAAGGACCTTCCTTCGAAACTTCCTTTCACTCTTCCTTAGGCTCTCCATGCTAGGAAGGGCCAGAGTTCAGCTTGATTAGAATGGAGGTGTCACGGGGCATTTAAAAAGGCTTAAATCTTCGCACCTGTTAAGCCGACCCCTGATCTGAAATTTCAGCTAAACTCCCCCCATTATCAACGTCTACGTAAGCAACCCCCCCACCACCACCGCTAGAGTCGTGTGTTCCTTACAATGGATGAGCCTGAGCCCACACATCCTTATCCCCAGGAGGCCCACAGTTTACATTAGGATTCACCCTTGGTACTGTTCATTCCGTGGGTTTGGACAATTGTACAATGACACGTATCCACCGTTATAGTATCACACAGAAAAAGTTTCCCTGCCCTAAAATTCCTCTGCGTTCAGCCTGTTCATCCCTCCCGCCCCCCCCACCCCCTAGCAACCACTAATCTTTTTACTGTCTCCCTATGTTTTGCTTTTCCAGAATGTATATAGTTGGAATCATACATATGTAACCATATAAGAGATTTTATTTTAAATACGGAAAGCCTTACATAATAAATCATGAAATAAACCAAGTTGTATCATCTCAGTTGATCTGCACGCTGACTGTCCCGGCTCTTTTTTTTTTTTTTTTTTTTTTTTTTTGGTCTGGCCAGCTTGGAGATGGTACCCACCGAGTCCTACCCCGCTCCACACTATTAACTCCCAATTAACATCTTTTCCCCACTGTATCACTTTTCAATTTTTCCTGAAGTACTTCTTCAATTAGCAAGTCTCCCCAGTTGCCAGAAATCATTTCTAGACTGTTAACTTCCAGTTTGCTGCTGGAGGCAAAGGCATTTGAATCACCCCCCCCCAATCACATGACTACATATTCAATTAATGTAACCACCATCAAAAATAAAACCTAAACACACATATGTGCACACATATGCTCTTAGGAAATTTGATCCGAAGTTTAAATAATAAGAATAGGCTTTGGAGAGGCGCCTGTCGCGGCCGGCGCGACAAATCGACCAGGAAATGTGAGGGTTAAGAGGATGGTGAAAAGAAATTAAGAGACAAAGAGATGGGGGCAGGAGGGACACTGAGGAGGATGTCCAACAGGGCCGGTTTTATTCCACATCTTACCAGCATTTATAAGGCAGATCACAATAGGAGCAGTATCTCGTCAGATGACCGCAAGTTTCTGTAACAAGTTTACATTAACTCTAAGCAAACCTCGTGATGCCAGGTGGTCTCCGCTAAAGCCGTGAGCAAGACAGTCAACCAGGGAGCGCGTTATGGGAGGTACAGGAACAACAAGGACCAACTGAGAATTCAGGACCCTGACCACACTGTTCCCTTCTGTAGGGAGAGTTTGTGGGAAGTCACGTAGGCAAGCGCATGACACAGAGCACAGACCCTTTCTCAGTGTTGCTCCACTTTCCTGTCCTTAACCTTGTCAAGGTGTCCGGACTTTGAAGGAGACACAAGTCAGGGCTTGGTTTGGTCCTCGACTCCAACCATGCCGTAGCTTCCAACAGGCGCCTGGGTGGCTCAGTCGGTTAGGCGTCTGCCTTTGGCTCTGGTCATGATCTTGGGGTTCTGGGATGGAGCCCCGCATCAGGATCCCTACTCAGTGGGGAGCCTGCTTCTCTCTTTCCCGCTCTCCCTGCTTGTGAGCTCGCTCTCTCTCTCTCTCTCTCTCACACACACACCCACCCACCCACATAAATGAAGAGAATCTTAAAAAAAAAAAAGAATATGCTTTGGTGAGTCAATATGGGGCCTTTTTTTTTTTTAAAGACTTTTTTATTTGACAGACAGAGATCACAGGTAGGCGGAGAGGCAGGCAGAGAGAGGAAGGGAAGCAGGCTCCCCGCTGAGCAGAGAGCCCGATGCGGGGCTTGATCCCAGGACGCTGGGATCATGACCTGAGCTGAAGGCAGAGGCTTTAACCCACTGAGTGACCCAGGCGCCCCAGTATGGGGCCTTTAAGTAACCTAGAGCATGTTAGGACATCTTTGCATCTGGTGAAAGTTGAACTTTGGGAAAGCCCCGTAAAGGCTCCCAGTTCCTCGGGCCCACGGCAAACACAGCGCCTTCGGTTCTTTCTGTCTGAGCAGCATTTCACATGCCTTATGCCACTGAGCCCTTGTTACAGCCCCATGGGTTGATGGGTGCTTGTCTACATTTTTACTCCCACATCCAACGTGCTATAAGATTTCTGAGTTAGGATGGATCTGCCCCCCCATTCCAGGCCTCTGGTTACCCAGGGTTGAGTGGCCTTGAGCTGACTTTTTATCCCTAGCCTGGTCCGAGGGAGGGCTTTGGCAAATCTGCCCACAACTGACAGGTCTGTGAGGACCTAGGAACCGGGTGCCTGTCACCCCGTCCCCTCATAGACTATAGAGGATGACCAGTGTTCTGCTGATTCCGCAGGAAAGCCCTGTCCACGCTGAGCATGCAGCCCCCCGAGGGAGGTCCTCTTAGCCTCTAGCAGGTTGTGCCAGTCCCACCTCTAAGCACAGACCACAGGACCTTGGTTTGATCCCCGACATGGCATCACATCTCCTGGGAAATCGATTTTGCAGAAATTTGGCTCTATGGCTTCGTCTCACTTTGTGCCTTTCGATTTGTCTTTTCTGGAGAGGGTGAGGGAGAGCCGCCACAGCCACTGAGGGCATTGGAACATCCCTTTTGTGCTCCCCGAGTCCGCTGTCCCTTTCCCAGCGTGGCTGGCTGCGGGCTGGGCACCGCGTTTTCCCTGCATTCCGTCACTGGCTCTCCCAAGGGCCCCGTGAGGGAGCAGCTGTCAGTATGTCCCTTTAATGGGTAAGAGAACTGAGACTCAGAGAGACTGAGTAATTTGCCCACGATCACACAGCACGCACATGACAGAGTCAGGCTTTGAATTCGCGATGACAGAGCCAGGCCTGGACCGCTGTGATGTTACCGTTCTCATTAGACGCAGACTTCCAGCTCGTCAGACTCTGTTGCCGTCACAGTCTCATGCTTCCCTCGAAGAGCTTGTCAGGGTACCTGTCAGGCTGTCAAGCTGAGGGTGCTGAAGCTCCCCTTCATTTTGTAACTCGGCGGCACCCAGATTTCTCTCAAAATCCTCCTGCCAAGTGGGTGAAAACCCTTGGAAGCGCAGGGGAACGGCATGTGCCCGGGGCTCCAGCCCTGGATGCCACCACCGTCCTGACGGCCTGCCAAGTCCCCACTGCGTCCTCCCCAGGGCAGACCAGGCCTGGCACGAGAAAGACCCCCAGGATTTAGAAGGTTCTGACTGAATGGGTCTGCAGTGCAGCCCAGACTCCAGCTTCTAAAAGCTCCACAGGGAATTCTGATGTGCGTCCCAGAGAAACAAGAGCTTGATGTAAGCATGGGAGGCAAACCGCAGCCAAAGATGGGGGACGGGGGCGCCCCGAACTTAAAACTTGGAGCTGAGTTGGGGCGCCTGGGTGGCTCAATAGGTTAAAGCCTCTGCCTTTGGCTCGGGTCGTGATCTGAGGGTTTGGGGATCGAGCCTCGTATCCAGTCTCTTTGCTCAGCAGGGAGCCTGCTTCCCTTCTTCTCTCTCTGCCTGCCTCTCTGCCTCCTTGTGATCTCTGTCAAATAAATAAGTAAAATCTTAAAAAAAAAATAAATAAAATAAAACTTGGAGCTGAGCGGATCTAAAGTCCCCTCTGCTGGTCTCTGGGGGGCTGGGTGCAACCCAGAAGAGACAGCCCAGACAGCAGGGAGGACCCTCAGAAACATGGAGCCCTAAAATAAAGTTGGAGCATACATTGCAGCAGACCAGCCCCCAAAGCCTGCCCCCAGTCTGGTGCACAAGCCCACTGCCTCGTGGGGTGGGTGTCGCAGGCGGGGTGGGAGCGGAGTCCGGGGGTCTGCTGTGGGCCACAGTGTACACACTGGGTTTTAACTTGCTTCTGTCTCCCTGTCCTGTGCCAACCTCAGCTCAAGCACCTTCCCCATCCTCTTCTCCCAGATTGGAGTTTGGGGACCCTGCAAGCCCCGAGTCTCTCTCTTTTTCTCTTCCCAATGTGCCATTCGCGTTCCAGTGAGTCTTTTCCCAAGCCCAGTGTGTGAGCTGAGCTTGCAGCTTCTGATGGTGCTGGATGCTTGCTGTCTCCCCGTCCTCGCTTCCCGCCGCGGTGGGAGGGCCTGGGAGGGCCTGGGAGGGACGTCGTTAGGGACGCCATCCTCGGTAGTACTACGTGTTCACGATCCATGCGAGACATTCCTTGTAGACCCCCGTTCTAGGGAAAGCTGCTTTTCCTCCTCAAAAAATGATTTTCCCTTCAAGGAAGTACGAGCTTTTGTTATGTTTCATGTGTCTCTGGTTCCTTTGGCCTCCAGGAAGCTGAGGGAGGGGGGGAGAAAGAGAGAATGGAGAGAGGAAATACACACACGCACTATATGGTGCATAATTGTTTTTAACTACTTTTACTGAAGTATAATTTACATACCGTAAAATCCAGATGTTTGTTATACAGACTTGAATGCTACCTCCAGTTCTTTGTGAGATATGGGTTGGAAATTAAACAGTGCTGAGACCTAAGTCATCGGAGATCTCTAGTGACCCAGATCTACGTTTTTTTTTTTTTTTTTTAAGCTACTTTCCCTCCGTGCAGACTTTTTCATTCATTTATCCAACAGATATTCCTTGAGTGGCTACTAGGTACTAGGTGTTGGGGATGCGCCAGTGAACGAGTCTAACAAAAGACCTGCTCTCCTAGAACTTCATCTAGGGAGGGAGGAAGGTAAAAAGATTGCTATCACGTCAGGTGCGGTGAGTGTTACCAAAGAAGACCCAGTAGGAGAAGAGGAGTGACCAACGGGGCTGTAACTTGAGAGGAGGGGGTCAGGGAGGACCTCTGCAAGCCGAAGTGGGAGCAAACCGGCCGTGTCGGGGGAGGGAGTCCTCAGTGCAGTGGGAAGGGAAGAAGATCGTAGGAAGGTGGGGTGAACAGGGTCCCGCTTGAGTTGCAAAGCTTTGTTGGGGTACACGGAGCAGAGTGTGTGTGCTGGTGGGGCACAAGTGGGGGGGACACGAGGAATAATGAAGAGACGCTTGTAGGTAACCGGCTCAGGATCGTGGTGGCTTAGATCGGGAAGGAGGTTGGCTAGGACATGCATTTTGAAAGAAGAGCTGACAGAACTTGTTGCTGTGTTGAACGAGAGATGTAACCGAGAGGAGTTAAGAGAGACTCCATTTGACTCTGGACTTTTGGCAGGTGTCCCTCGAAGCTGGGGGAATGGGGTATAGGGTCTTTTGTCCCTGGCTATGGCTACCTTCTCATGTTGGTAAGAATTTGGACCCACAGTCCTGCAGGGCAAATCTCCTTAGCCAGTTGAGAACGGGACACGGGTGCCGGTAGACAAGGCCATAGGCAGTCCCCTTCCTCCCCAAG
This sequence comes from Mustela erminea, assembly GCF_009829155.1. NCBI lineage: Eukaryota > Metazoa > Chordata > Mammalia > Carnivora > Mustelidae > Mustela > Mustela erminea. Next base: position 6,139,328 of record NC_045633.1, read on the forward strand.
TCATTCTCTGAAAAGGTGACATTGATGACAACCACTGTAGTGGATAAAATTGTCTTCCCCCAAAACATATGTTCAAGTCCTAACTACAGTCCGTGTGACGGTGACTGTATTTGGACAGGAGGGCTTTACAGATGTAATCAAGTTGAGTAGTGGGGGGACCCTAATCTAATGGCCGGTGTCCTCAAAAGAAGAGTCAATCTGGACACAGACACAGGGGCCTGGGAAGGAATGCCACATGAAAACAGACAAAGATACATGTGTAAGCCAAGGATTATTGGCAACCGCTAGAAGCTAGGAGAGAGGCATGGAGCAGATTCTCCATGACAACCTAGATGGAAGCCTCCAGAAGGAAGCATCCTTGCCAACACCTTGACGTTGGACTTCTGGCCTCCAGAACTCGGAAAGAATAAAATCCCTTGGTGCTAAGCCTCCCAGTTTCTGGTTCTTTGTTATGACAGCCCCAGAAAACTAGGACAACCACCAGGGATAAGCACCCCTCCTTTGCCCAGCACGGTGCCCAACTGAGCAAAGGTGTGTGCGCTGCTTGTAATCCCCCCAAGGTACGCCACTACCACCAGAAGTGAAGTGTCGTCCTTGTTCCTGTGTTACCAGCAGAGGAAGAGTTACGTGAATTTCCCAAGGTCATGCGGCTCGCGTGTGGCCACCCTGGGACGGCTCCCAGGTCCTCTGACGTGAAACCCCGCGCCCTAACCATTCTGCGACTCCATCCCGTGGCCAGAGGCGAAGACGCTGGCCACGTTCTGCCCTTTGGATTCACCAGTAAAGTTCAGTGCAACAAACTTTGCAGCCAGGAGTCCCTGGGCTACTTTCCCACATTTCCTCTGCCGCCGCTGGAGTGTTGTTATTTATCACGTCTCTCCCAGAAGATTCTTGGGTAACAGATGTGGCTTGGAGTTTGATAAGAGCGTCACTTCAACACATCCTTTCAGTCTGTTTGGAATCCTCACCCTGGAGACGGTGGGACAGCTGAACAAACAGCCCACGCCCTCTGTGTTGGTATTAACTGAAGTGGAAACTCCAGAAACTTCATGAGACGATTAATGAAAAGCAAAAGCTCGCTGGCGCTTAAAGGAACATTTTAGAATGCGGCTGTGCCCGTGGCCATGGCAATGGCTGTCTCTCTGCCATTTTCTTCTCCCATGCTAGTGCCTTGGGGCACAGGGAGAGGAAGCTCTTCCCAAGCCGCTGTATGCTTCGGAGCAGGGCCGTGCGCGTCCCATTTGTGGTCGCATCAGCCATGCCTAGCACTGTGCCTGGGACAGAGTCCCCAAAAGAACTTGCGGATGGAGGAGCCGGGACTGTGGCATCAACTCAGGCCAAGCCCCTCTCGCCAAGTAAATGAGTGGTTTGTTAGTGGTTGTCTAAGAAATGGGAAAAGGAAATGACCTGCCTGCCTATGGCCACAGGTTAGCCTGTGAGGTCCCAAGCCTCACAGGAAGTGGGGGTGGGGGGTAGGAAAGGGAGGAACAGGGCAGGGATCTGGAGCCGAATTTGAAACACTCTGACAATAATAACTTAATAAATAATTTCAATAAATAAATAATTTAAATAATTCCCCATAGGTGGGGTCCCTAGGTGGCGCAGTCAGTTAAGGGTCCAGCTCTTGATTCTGGCTCAGATCATGATCTCAGGGTCTTGAGATGGAGCCCCGTGTCGGGCTCTGCACTGAGCTTGGAGCCTGCTTAAGATTCTCTCTCTCCAGCTCTCTCTCTTCCTCCAAACAAACAAACAAACAAAACAAGAACTACTGTAGCAGAGCACTGGGTACTTGAGGGCCAGAGAATCAGAATATGGTTAAGAGCAAGGGTTTTGGAGATGGGTGACATGGGAAGTTTCACTTCCTGGACTTTGGACTAGTCACCGCGCTCCCTAAACCCTGGCTTCCTAGTCTGCAAAGTGGGGAGAGTAGAAGTTGATCCCGCAGGGGCGAGAGGCAGAAGTGGGCGTGATTATCATGACCCACCGCCGACCGCCGACAACCCAACCCCTTCCCAGGCTGACCCTCCCTCCAGCATCACCTTCTTTGTGGTTGCCTCTAAACCGTGCACCATTGCCTCTGAACACCACGCCGTGCCCGTCCAGTCTCCCGGCTTGGTGCCCGTGCTGCCCTCTTTGCTGGAGCTCTCCAGTTCCGCTGCATCTCGGGTGGGAATTGGAATCCAGAATCTGAGTCCTAGAGCTTGGGTGCTCCCTTCCTATGGTAGTTCTAGACCCAGGTTTGTGGATTTGGATAGTTTAATCCTAAGGAAGCACAGTTCTCTCCCCTCTGCCTGGAATGCGCCTGGCTGGTTCTCCTGGTCGTTCAGATCCGCGCTCAGCTCTCACTTCCCCAGAACGTCTTTCGCTGACCCACGCGATCAGGTTAGATCCTCCACTCAAACACTCATGGGGCACCATGCACTTCTCTTGCTGGAGTTGAGGCGTAACAGAATTTGGTAATTACTTGTGCAGGAGGGCGAGCTTTAGGAGCTCGTCTCTCGGCATCCCCAGTGCCCATCTCAGTGCCTGGCACATCCGAGACACGACATGTTTACTGAATGAACGGGTGAATTGGCCCGCCTTCCAAGTCCTGGAAAAGACTGGAAGAGATGACACATTTGGAAGGCAGAATGAATTCCATCTCTGTTGCTTCTTTTAATTGAAGCCTTAAAAAAAGAAATTGATTGAAGAGAGTGTGCACAACCAAACCCAAGGATTAAGCAAGGCAAGGGGAACAGGGCCGCACGGGCAAGTGGTTACGTTTGTGCACATGTGAACTTAGAAGAATCTGTTCAGTCATCTACCTCTGCGTGAGAAATCATCCCGAAACTCAGATGTTGACACCACCACTGACCACTTATAATCTCTCGTGGTTTCTGTGGGCCGGGGATTGGAAACTGGGAATGCTTGCTGGGGGGTTGTGGTTTGGGGGCTCTCCTGCGGGGGCTGTGGGGACAGCTGAGGCCAGAGCCTCTGGGGTTGGTGGGCTTGGAGTCCCAGGACATCTCCATGGGGTCGCCTTCCTTGGCCTCCCTAGCACGGAGGAGCCAGGGCTCCAAAGGCAGGTGTCCCAAGAGAAACTGAGAAGCTGTGGCCTCAGAAGTCACAGGGGACCACTTTTACTCTGTTCCGTTCATTGAGGCAGTCGCAGAGAACTGCCCAGGTTCAAGGGGAGAGGGCATAGACTCGGTCTCTTGACCGAGGGGTATCCCGATCTTTCTAAGGACTGCCGAACATCATTTCCTTCATGACATGAGGCTCTCAAAAAGCCCTCCAAGAGGGGCTGAGAGGTTCCCTTTGACGAGGAGAGTATGAGAATATCTTGGAACAAAGAGAAGTTTCCTTCTTAACCCCATTAATGACTATGGAGAGGTGTTAGGAAGATCAAGACAGAAGGAGTCTGTTGGGCCTATGGATACCTCCTGAACTCCATAGCCAATGAATCAATTTTGATAGTACCTCAATGTTCCACAGATCAATGAATTTGGTGATTAGAATCATGGCGAAGACAGACGCTTGTTACAATGCAGACTCCCAGGCCATACTGTGGGGCTCCTGGGGCTTGGGATCTGTGTCATCAAGAAGCATCCCTAAGGGGCCTGAGAGAGGCAAGAGGCATCGTCCTGTATAGAGAATGGAACCTGCCTTGTTTTCAGTTACGGACCAACTGGCTGCTGCTATTGGGCTGCCTGACATTTTAATTTTTATTAAGAATTTGAGCCACCCAAACAGTAATTTTGTCTTACAGGATCCCTCAGTAACAGAAACCTGCTCCAACTAATATCAATAAAAATGATCAGTCTGTTGGAGAGATGGAGGTTTTCGGTGGGAAACAGCCAAGCCTTGTGAGAAATTGAATCCAGAGACTGGAAAGCGAGGCCTCTGCTCATTCCCCAAAACGTCAGTTTCTTCTTTCCAGCGTGTGGTAGAGAAGCACCACTGCAGGCAGATCTGTGTGGTTCTCTCTTCAGGGGCACAGGGCTGACCGGACCCAGAATCCTATTGCAAGTTCTTTGGAGAGAGAATCTGATTGGCTCAGCTTAGGTCAGGAGCTAATTCTGATCCAATCAGCTGTGGCCAGGTGGGTCCACTGCCCAATCAGAAGGTTCTTCTAATAAATTGCAAATTCTCTGGGGAGAGAATCTGATTGGCTCAGCTTAGGTCAGGAGCTAACTCTGATCCAATCAGCTGTGGCCAGGTGGGCCCACTGTCCAATCAGAAGGTTCTTCTAATAAAGAGTTGGAAGAATTGAGAGGCATGCTAGGATTAGTTTCCAAATTAAACTGCTGCCACTGTGATTATGTTGGAACTTTTATTTTTCTAATCTGTCTTGAAACATGTGTTCTAGCAAACAACTGGTGCCCAGCTTTTTGCCATTCACTGGTTGGTTCATTCATTCATTCATTCATTCATTCCTATTGAGGTGTAGACGGCACACAATATTCTGCTAGTTTCAGGTGTACAGCATAGTGATTTGACGATTGTACACATTATGCCGTGCTCACCGCAGTGTTACCATCCATCACCACACAACGTTATTACAACATGGTTGACTATATTCCCTACGTTGTACTTTTCATCCCCCTGACTTATTTATTTATTTTGTGTCTGGAAGCGTGTATCTCTTTATCCCCTTCATTTATTTCGTCCGTCCCAGTACCCCTGTCCCTCTAGCAACTACCAGTTTGTTCTTTGTATTTATGGGTCTAGTTCTGCTTTGTTTATTTGGTTTGGTTTTTAGATTACTGGTACAAATGAAATCATATGGGATTTGTCTTTCTTTGACATATTTCACTTAGTGCATTACTTTATAGGTCCATCCATGGTGTCACCCATGGCAAGATCTCATTCTTTTTCTGTGGCTGAGTGATTTGCCACTGTGTACACACACACACACACACACCATTTTCTTTTTCTTTCTTTTTTTTTTTTAAGATTTTATTTATTTATTTGACAGAGATCACAAGTAGGCAGAGAGGCAGGCAGAGAGAAAGGAAGGGAAGCAGGCTCCCCACTCAGCAGAGAGCCTGATGCGGGGCTCGATCCCAGGACCCTGCGATCATGACCTGAGCCGAAGGCAGAGGCTTTAACCCACTGAGACACCCAGGCGCCCTCATTTTCTTTATCTATTCATCCATTCATCTGTCGGTGGACTTTTAGCCATCACCTAGTTTTATTTAAAAAAAAAAAAAAGTGTTTTTTTTTTTTTTTTTAAGAGAGAATGTGGAGGCACAGAGGGAGAAACCGTCTTAAGCATGTACCATGCCCAGCGCAGAGCCCAATGCAGGGCTCGATCTCACGACCCGGAGATCATAACCTGACCCCAAATCCAGAGGCAGACACTCAACCGACTGAGCCACCCAGGTGCCCCTACAAAAAAAATTGTATTGGAACGCAGCCATACCCATTCGTTTCTGTGTTGTCAGTGGCTTCTCTCCCACTACCACAGCAGAGTTGAGTAACCGATACAGAGGCTGCCTTGGGAAGCCTGCAGTATTTTCTGTGTGGCCCTTCAGGAAACGCTTCCCGACCCCTGCCTTAGAATCTCATTCAGTTCTGTATCTAAACTGTTCCCCAGTGTCCCATGTGGGTCATTTCCACTCTCCTCCAGCCGGCACAGGGGCATTTCCGGACCTTGGCTCATTTGCATACCACTCCCCTGATGTCAGAGGAGCTACGAGGCATTGGTTTATTCTTCCTTCTACCCGTGTTCTTAGAACAGGGCAAGGCACCAAAGTCTTTACACGTCCCTGTTGATTGACTTAATAAATTTCTACAGATGCCACAGTATTTCCTAAGGTGTGAAGCACATTGCACTGGTGATTTGTAAGGTGATTTTAGGTTCGTGCCTGAGATTGTTTGGAGGTAGTACATAGATGTGGTACTAAATAAAAGGAAATCACATCGTGATAAGTTTATTCTCTCTTTCTGTTTTCTCTCATCCTTTCTAATGACTTGAACAAGAAGATCTCATCTGAAGACAATATGCATGCCGTTAATAGTTTTCTAACATTTGCTAACACTGTTTTTTCCTTTAACAAGGAGAACACGCAGGGGCTGGCTTGCAACCTTCAGCAGCGAGCAATAGCTAGCTAGAATTTCCTAGCACGGCTTTGCTTTTATTTATTTTTATGCTGATCTTCCATTTATGGCTAGTGATACTGACTTGCCATTAATAGTGGTGATCCACAGTTTCCTTTCTCAGATAAATTTAGTTCAGTAAAAATGTGACTAGGTTTTTAAAATACTAAGCAAATACCAGTTTAGGTGATAGGAGAAGATGTTTTTAAAAAAAAAAAAAAAGGCACATGAATGACTGATCAAAGTTTGGGAAACTTGTGTTAAAGTAACTGACATAGGCACAAAACAGTGCTGAGGCCCAGAGCGGGGAGTGACCCGTTTGATCTCAGTGCATCGCTGTGGGACAGAGAAGAAAGTGACATCCGAGCTGAATCTTTGATTTTCTGGGCAGTGAGAGAGTGTGGAAGGACACTGCAGACAGTGGGATGGAAGCCTCAAAGGAAAAGAAAGAAAATGATGTAGTCCTGGAACTGTGTGGCTTGTGGGAGTCCCCGATGGACTGTACGCACTCGAGCAGCATAGGCAGGGCTGCATTTTTAGAGCAGTTGTTAGCTGGAGCAGGTTAATGTCTCTGAGCCTCGGTTTATTTATCTGTAGAGTGGGGATAATTGGAACAGCTGTAGGATGTCCGCCCTGCCCCTGGTGCCTGGCGAATTCCCAGCCCTCTGTCCTGCTTCTCCTCTAGGCAGGAGGCTAAGATGCCCCATCATGACCCCGGTTGGCATTCGGGGGTGTCCGGGGCCCCTCCCCTCTGTCTTGGGCAGTCTAGGAGTGGATGTTTACAAGTGTGTAGGTTTGTTAGATGATGCCTTGACCGGTGGTGATAGGTCAGTGGGGCTGTCCACACTCGAAGCTGACTCAGCACGGAGCCCCTCCTACTGCACTTGGGAGGTGGGGGATGGGGGGTCTCCTCAGCTGAAAGCTCTTCTTTCTCCCTCCAGCCCCTCTGCCCCTGTGTCTTCTGGCCAAGTCACTTCCCTGCCTCCTCCCTGCACTTGCCCCATGCCCAGCATTCCCTGGAATCTGGGAGCAGAAAGCCCCTGTCTCTACCCAGCTCTTCATATCTTAGAATACTGACCTTCTAGAGTCATGTTTCTGCTTCGGTGAGGGCTGGGTGAGGGGAAACAGCCCTTGGGGGCCAACGAGAGACCGGGGGAGATGGAAAACACGCGGAGGACACACAGCCTGGCCCGTTAAGCTCCGCTCTGCTCTGTGCATCTGCATGGGGACTGAGTAAATGCCCAGCAGGTAGGATTTGCTTAGCTTGGCAGCCCTTCTTTCTGTGGCGGGGCCAGAGGGGAGAAGTCGAGAGCTGTCCTATGGTAGAGAAGTGTGTGCTGGGAACTTCCGTGCTAAAGGCTCTGAATTCCTGGCTTTGCATTGCCCATGGCTACCCTGATTGTGGTGAGCTGTCACCAAGGCTGGTTGGCTCAGCCTTGAAGCTTCCATGCAGTCAGACTCTTACCATGAGGATAAGAGCTGAATGGAGGGGTTCCCGGCTGCCCTCCTGCCTGGGAGAGCCTTCCAGGCATCCCTCCCTCTGGCCTTAGGGCTCTGTCGTGTTCTCTGGTCCCTCAGGTCGTCGGGTAGAAGCATTTTATTTGCTTGACCACCTAAACTCCTTGAGGATTTTTCTAGAGCTCTGGGCAAGTACAGGATTTAAAGGCAGAGACTTTAGAGTTGGGCAGACCTGAGTTCAAATGCGGTCCCTCTCTCTAACTGAATTTGCTGTGTGACAGGTTTCTCACCCGCCATGAGCCTCGCTTTCCTGTACGATAGGTTTCTTGATGGCACCTACATTCTTGATTCTCACACAATGGGATGAGAAATAACAAATGAAAACCACTACTTGCCGGGCACATTGATAAGTGCTCAGAAATGTAGTGGCGACTGAGGTGATCACCTGCCAAATACCCGACACAGTGCCTGCAGTAAATGCTTGTTTCAGTCTGATTGCTTCTTCCTCCAGGAAGCCTTCCCAGAAGCCCCCAGGCCTGATCAAGCCTCATGCAATATGGTACTGCCCTGTGCTTCTTCTAAAAGGCTTTTCGGTAACAGTACCTACCGGCCACTGTGGTGTCTGACATGATGTGTCCTGAGCCACACCGGTTAACATGCTGGGGTGGGGACCACAGCTGCATGGAAGGAAGCCTAGGACAGCAGGAGAGGATGTTCAAATATTATGCTAATCATCTCTGTGATTAATATCTGAAGTCTTTCTTCCTCTGGATGGCAGGGTCGGAGAACATGCCTGCCTATTTATGGCCATATTCCCAGTGCTTTGCAGGCTCTTAATGAATATTAAATAACTGAGTGAAAAAGGGAACACGTGTTCCCCATTCAGTGTTCTCAGGAACGCACTGGCGCCCTCCTTCGACAACTATTTATCGAACATATACTATGTCCTAGGCACTACTACGCTAGCAAAGAAAACAAGCAAAGACACTTTCCCTCAGGCGGTTTGTATTCTCGCCCTGGGGGCTGGGCGTTGCTGCGTACCCGCAAGGGATCAGTGTTCGCGTGTTGCCCTCGGGACCCTGCCTGCTGACTTGGTTCAGCCGTTCAAGGCGTGAGGTCTGTGGACAAAGTCACCCCGTGAGCTGGTGTCCGCAGACGGCATCTGGGGCAGAGCCTGGAGGGGATTTGAGTGAACGATCCTTCCCTGCCGATCCCCCGGGCCCTTCCAGCCACCCTGACCGGCGCTTCCTCTCTCTCCCAGGTCATGCTCTCCGAGCGGAAAGGCACGGACGAGCTCTACGCCGTGAAGATCCTGAAGAAGGACGTGGTGATCCAGGACGACGACGTGGAGTGCACGATGGTGGAGAAGCGGGTGCTGGCCCTGCCCGGGAAGCCGCCCTTCCTGACCCAGCTGCATTCCTGCTTCCAGACCATGGTAACTGCCCCCTGGAGGGTTGGCGGGGCGGGGGGGGTCTGGCCATCCCGTCTCTGGTGCTTCACCGGCCTTCGGCCCAAGCCCTCCCAGCAGCACCAAACCCCATCTTTCCGCTCTAGAGACAGCAAGATGGGGTGCCCGGGGGAGGCTGCTGAGAGTTTCCGAGGCGGCCACTGAGAAGCTATTCCCCTAGGCAGACGCTGTCACAATGAAGATAAAGGAACTCGGGCCCTCGGTTTAATAACCCACAAAGCAGGGTCTTTCCCAGACAGCCAGGGGTGACTCAGGGACAGCGACTGAGAACTTTCAGTCTCACGTATGCGATGTTCCGGCAGAGCTCGCGGGGGGGAACGAGTGGGAAGGAGAGGAAAGGGTACGTGTGCTTCGGTGGTTACCGTCTGCCCTGCACACCCTGCGGCCTGTGCTCCCGTGCGTCCTGCCAGTTGTGCGGACTTCCTGAGGGGAGGGGTCGTCTGAGAACACAGCCTTCCGAGGACCCCCAAGGCGGGGATACAGTGTCCCGGGCAGGGGCTCGCGAGCACAGAACTGGGACTCCCAGGAAGAGAAGGGGACGTTTGTGCGCGATCTGCTGTGGGCTGATTCCAGCTCTCTCTGCGAGAGCCGCGGCCATCCCTTTAAGGAACCTCTTACCTTTTTCCCTGTTCAAATGAGACCCTGGCCTCCGTACCAAGGGAGGGGGGTGGCCAGCTCCCCAGTGCAAAAAGGTACAAAGTTCGTTCTTGCCTCTGGGTCTTCTAAGGGCCAGTGGCCCAGTGACTTAAAGATGCTTTAAGGGATTCTTGAAGATTATCTTGATTCTGTGCAGTTCTCACTACGCATGTTCATTTTAGAGCCCACCCCCTATGTGAGATGGGCCGCTTTTGTATGTTGCATATAATTTAAAGCTTGGGGCTTCCTCTCTCCTCCAACATCACCAAGTCCTGTCCTCTACTAGGTTAGATTCTACATTCCCAGCCTAGAAAGATCCAAATCTGGCCCTGGGGTGGGTTTTATCAGCACAGACCACTCATCGGGCTTAGAACTGCCGTATGTGAAAGGGGCAGAGCTGGAGGTTGGCTCCTTCCCTGTTCTGAGAAGTCTCTTGATGCATTTTGGGGTCAGAGGGATCTTAGTTTGGATCCTGGCTCTGTCACTTACCACTGGGTGGCCTTCGGCAAATTCTAAAACCCGTCCAGCCTCAGTTTGCTCGTCTGTAAAACGGATGAACTGAACGAAGCTGCATCTGATGTGGCTGTGAGGAGGGAATGAAATTCGACAAGAGAAGCCTTTGACACAGTGCTTGGTGCCGGGCTGATGCTCCGTGGACATTCCTTGCGCATCTCACAGACCACATTCGTCTGGGCTTTGACCAAGTGCTCAGGGATAGAGCCAAGCAAACCAGGTCCTGTTTTTGAGACGTTTATGGTCTTGGAGCAGAGGCAACAGACTGGGACAGTCACCAAACAGTGCAGTAGGGGATACGGTAAGAACCTGGAGAAGCAAGTGGGTCCCCAGATTGTCCCCTCATTGGCAATATGGCTTTCGTGCCCTCAGTGATAGGATTTTCTAGCGGGGTTAAGTTCTCATTCCCAGAGAATCTCCCTAACAGCAGGCCATCGGGGGAGGGCACATTTTAGGCAAGTGTGCATAGTATTACCTGCAGGGACTTAGTCTGCCAGCATCGCCCTGGGCTCTGCTGGGGGCTGGGCCTCCTAGAACGTCTTTCACACCTCTGCAGGCACCAAGAGCTGGGGTCATGTTTGCCAAAGTACGGCGCGTGCATCCCTGTGCAAAATGGTCCTGGGTACGAAGGGTGACCTTGGCTGGTGCACAGATTTTAAATTACGTTCACCTTTTAATCCGCTTTAACTCTGAGTGCCTCAAGGGAAATGTTTCCGTTTGTGTCACACACCTGTACCATCTTTGTTAACACTTCCTTTTTAACACAGAGTACCAGGCTTCAGGTTCTGAGCTTTGGCAAACACCAGTTTCTAGGTCATTGGTTTGCTTTTATTTTATATATATATATATTTTTTTTTCTTTTTACAGATTTCTTCTATTTATGAGAGCACGGTAAAGTCTTTGAATTTTTAAATGTTGAGGTATTATAAAGCAAATACAGAAAACCATACAAAGTAGATGTCTTAGTGATGAGTTATTATAAGATTAAGTTCCTCAAACCAACCGCCAGCCCGGTTGAGAAGCAGAACTTTGGCCAGCCACTCTGGAATCTTCTTCATGTTCGAATCTCTATCTCGGGGCCAGCGGCCAGCTGCGTAGCTTGACTTCCTTGGTTCCTTACAGTTTGATCACTTGAGTCTTATCAGTCTCTTAATACGATAGTTTAATCTTTCCCGTTTTTAGAAACCGGCTGTGTCTTCTAAGCCTTTTAATACAGTGATTTCTCCCTTCTGTCCCCTCCTTTTATCTGTCCCTTCATCTGCTGAAGATGGTGTGCTGTTTGGTGGAGCATTTTCCGTCTGGATTTGGTTGACGGCACAGTCGTGGGGCTCCTGCACATGCCCACCCACCTCCCACCCCGCCACCGTCCTTAGTGTTTTCCTGCAAATTGGTAGTCAGACCTAGAGACTTGGCCAGGCTCAGGTCCGATCCCTTTGGTAAGAACAGAGAAGGTGCGCTCTTTCAATCAAAGGCGCGTAATGTCTCGTGTCCCTCTTTCTGGGACATTGGCCACCACTGAGAGGATGTTGCCAACCGCTAACACATGGTGCCTCGGTCCCTTAACGGCTGGTATCGTCTTCTGTTTCTTTGCTGGGCGTTGGTTGGAGCGCCTCTAGGAAGGCAAGCTGCCCCTCCTCTGTGGCCTGGTCCTAGTGGCACCATTCTTGTAGGAAAGGCGGGCTCAATGCTTGATTCTTTCCTGTTATTGGACAGTTTGTCGTGAATTGGTTCATGACTATGCTTCCAAGGCGACCAACATTTGCTTTTAACATAAAACTGTTTTCTAGAAGAAGTGCATCAAGGTAAAGAAAAACATGAAGCGAGCCACAGGTCACATCCTACGGGGTCTTGGCACAGGTGGTGAAGGTCACTCCAAAACTGGAGTTTTAGGGAATTAGGTGCTAAAGGCCCTCAGGGGTTGGCAGAGACCAGACCAAACCGGATTCTCAAACCTCTAGCCTCATTCATCCCACATCTTCTTCCCACTGGGGTTCCCCAGGGGCACTGGCTGACATCGGTAGATCAAGAAGAGATCTTGTTCTCAAGCAAGAGCTGGAACGACTTAGAGCACAATTTCAATTTCAACTGAATGGACTGAGATGGGGCAGATTCGTCATGGGTGACTAATATTAATTCCTTAGTAAGCAATACCTTTGTTAGTAATTTCCCGCTTAAAACATGATAGCAGAGCGGCCATGAGGTGATGCTCTTCATCTTCCCCTCCCCCACTCACTTGTATTTCAATATGTTTCTGGCATTCAACAGCGGGGATGGGGTCCACCTGGGAATTGTGCAGTGCCCGGGGTCCCCTCGAGGGGTTCAGTGGCTTCAAGTCTTGTGTGCGGACAGAAGCCCCATGTTGGCGGCCAACCCATGGTCTCCCGCCAAGGCCAAGGATGGAACCAGGTCGCCATCTTGCTGGGGCAGATCAGATGAAGTCGCTACCTCATCTCTAAGTCGCTACCTCGTCTCTAAGTCGCTACCCTGTTTTTCGGGGAAAATGTACCTTCAAATGTCACCGGTGTGCTTGGCTTGAGGAGACGCCCTCAGTGGCCCTCTGCCAGTCAGAGGCCACCGAGGGCCGAGCAGGTGCCCCTCCTCTTCCCCCTTCACCCAGCTGCAGATAGCGTTTTCGAGCACCTATATTTAGATTTTACGTAAATTAAATGTATGTCAGAGACACAGTTATGCCTGTGACGCGTGAGGCACAGGGCTACACTCTTAAGCCACATGACAGTCTCTGGATGGGTCCTGTCATCAACCTATAGGACCAGCAGACTGAGGCCGCAAGGAAGTATGTTTCAGGGTCAGGATTTGAACCCAGGCGGCCCGGCTCCCCTGAGCTTTACACTCAACCCCTGCAGCATGAAGTCTTCTGAATGTGTTGAGTGTGACTCACTGGGCTTCTAGTCCGTCTGACAGCCCTGGGGGCAGAGCCACCAGCAGCCAGCCTGTGTGCGTGCTCCAGCGGAGGGCCTGAACCCTAACCTCCCCTCCGCCCCCCGGCTCACCTCGCCTGTCCAGTGAGGGCTCATGGTGCCCCTCGGCTTTTCCCTCTCTGGTGCGGAACGGACTTTCCATCCGAGCATCTACCACAGGCGGACTTGGAGCACTTGGTTTCATTTCTAGCCTCGCCAGACAAATCTTGCAACGGAAGGGATTGGCTGTCATCTCACATTGCAGGAGAAACCTGGAGGCTCTGGGATGTTGGGTGGTTTTCCCTAGACACAGCACAGGGTCCCAGGCTCACTAAACCCAGAGCCCACGCTTTTGCTAGTACATGATGTGGAGTTGCCGACTGGCCTTACTGGGGTTGATGAAAACAGCAACAAGAAACAGCGGCTAGCGTTGTGAAGGCTTCCGCATAGGTCACTCGGCAGCGACTCTCCTGCCGTATCGTCCCAGCACCTCTCCTGGCAGGCGCCGTGCCTCTTCCTGCTTTGTAGGTGAGGACACCGGCATCCAGAGATGTTCAGTCCCTGGTGCGATGTCCCGCGGTAGATAAGCGCCAGCACTGGGATCCGTTCTACAAGACTCCAGAACCCCAGGCTTGCTCTCCTGCCCCTGCCTTAACTCCAGGCTCCTTTTCTGAGTGTTTAAGTCATTTTTCCATTAAGTCATGATTACATCCGACTGTCACAAGAATGCGGTAAGCAAGGGCTGTTCCCATTTCGGTACGAAAGAAACCATTCCTCAGAGAGATGAGTCGGCTGGCGTACAGTTGCTAAGTGGCGGGTTTTCTAATGCCCCTCGAAGGTGTTCTTTCTACCATGCAAGGATCGCCTCCTTATCCCGCAAAGATCTGGCCATGATTGGAAGGTTCTATGGCGAGAGGGATTTTAAGATGTAGGGAGTGCTGTATTTGTTTGAGGCAAACCATCGTCAGCGCGGCTCAGGTGAGCAACACAGCTCCTTTTCAGGGATGGCCCATGGAGCTGGTCCTCTGGCTCACACTCTCCCTTCTAGAATTGCACAGCCCCCGACCTCCTGATTGGGGGTCCAGGGGAGAAGGCGGGCTGGGCCGGAACAGACAGCCTCTGATCTGAAAAGTCAGATCATTCCCACCAGTAGACGGAGGCTACTCAGGCTTATTGATTCTGTCAGCAAATATTTATTTGTTGAAATAAACGTGTCAGGACCCAGCTGCCTCCTTGCAAAGGGTGCAGAAGGGTGCATCAGAGAACGAAGGAGATAAAGTCCCTGTTCCTTCAGAATTTACATTCCCGTGGGGCAGACAGATAATAAACCACAAGAACTAATGGGGCTAAAGAGATGGCGTGGGAGAGATGCTGGTTTTGACCGGATGATCAAAGAGAAATCTTTCTGATAAGGAGGGCATTTGAGCGGAGACCAGAGCAAGTGCGGGGCGAGGCATGTGGCTATCTGGAGGCAAAGTGTTCGAGACAGGAGGAGGAAGAGTGAGTATA